>NC_053041.3:510242305-510545335 GCF_002575655.3 Aegilops tauschii subsp. strangulata
GGTCGTCTTGCTTTTTCAATGACATGCGGGGATCGCATGTGAGCAAAGGGCATCTCCAACGTTGCCACGACCACAGCTGACTACCCTGGCACACCAAAACCCTCGTCCCTCGCGCTGTCGCACGGTGCGTTCCCAGCCAGCGCCAGCTGCCCGCATTCATGTCGTCCGTTCGTATGTCGTCGTTAAGAGGCTCGGTGCCCGAGGAACCAACTCTGGCGACTTAATGACGCACCTGGATGCTTGGCCTCACCGGAATGCGCTACTTAAAGCGGCAATGCCCAGCTAACCTCCACACCATAGCGCATCGTCCTCCTACCTGGCACCACATCCGCCATGACCGCAAGTGCGAACGCTCTACGGGAGAGCTTGTCTTCGGGGATGAAGCTCGAGGTCGCCGCCCTCGCTCAAGCCGCCTCTCAAGACGCAATAGCGGCGTAGCCGGACGCGGACGCGACCGCACAAGCGGTGGCCACGCTGGTGGCCGACGACGGGAGCACCGTCAGCCACGCGTCCTACTTGCCGCCATCCAACGTCCGGCACCGCCGAGGTCGGGGACTCCTCCGAGGATGAGTAGGGCATGGTGTGCCAACTGGCCGGTCTGTATCCCGTGTTCTACTCTTCCTCGCCGGAGACCGCACCTTCACTTCACGGGTCTTGAACCCCGCCCCCGTACATAGAGATCGCAGATGGAGGACGTCGGTCGCCGTCGTAGAATAGGTTTAGGGTCGGGTTTCTTTTATTTTTCTGTCCAATAAAAGTTCGAAATGTAATGAAAATCTGCCGTGCTTGCATTAATCTCGGCCGGTGTATATGAACTTTCACAATAATATACATATTGTAGGAGTACTAGCAAGATGCCCGTGCGTTGCACGGAAGATCAAGATCTTGTGGGAGAAAAGGATGAACGAGGGAAAGCCTTATCTGCAAATGTGGAGAGGAGTGCGGGTAAATTGTCATAGTTTCCTTCCTATCCGTTAGATATAGATCGGACGGCCTATATTGCAGGATGACAGGCACACCATCATCCCCAACTCTGCTTTTTATTGAACCGAGACAAATCTAACATGCGAAGTAAAATAAACACATAGGGTCTATACATACACAAATTATCTTAGGCACTCCAATAGTTCGTCCACTACACATTCAGGCATTTCACATCTTTCTACATCTACGGGAACCTACGAAAGGGTTAACGTAAATTGCCTCTCTCTCTCCTCCCCTGATTTTCATGGTGGTGGGCCCCTCCCTCCCCCCAATCTACAATCAACAGCTCACATGTTTCACATTACATTAATTACGTAACTGGGATTACGTAGGTGTAGCATTACTCGTCCTAAAAAACCCAACTAAGCCAACCTCCCAGCATATCGCGCGGGAAAATACCCGGCCGCGCCGTTTTAGTCGGGATTACCGGATTACTAGTAGTAGTATCGATGGATCGCGCGAAGCAACAAATTTTTTTTTGAGGGGGCGAAGCACCTAGTTTAAAAGGAAAAAAGGCGGTACACTCACAGCACTCCTGTCGCGGTCGCATTGCACCCCACACACGTTCGGTCCTGCACACGGCTCATGCAAACGGAATGCGCTTCGGCTTGCCTCTTCACTAACACGTGGGACTGCACTTGGAGAAACCGACCATGCGCCAAACTCCCCATGCCCACCACGCGAAAATCCTCCCCACCCCCCCCACACCCAAAAATTCCCCCCAAATCTGATTCAACCGCCCTTCGGCCAACTAGCCAATAATATTCCCCAAAGCCCCCTCCCCCTGTCCCCCTCCACTCCATTCGCTCCACCAAAGCCGCCCTCCCCACCGCGCCGATACGTCGGCGCCGCGGTTCAGCGATCCTCTCGCTCCCACAGTACGCTCTCGTAGACTGCCGTCCTCTAGCCGCGCCGCCACCTCTGGCTACGTTCTTGTGGAGGCGCACGGCGGTCAGCGCCGCCACCGCTGGCGACGTTCGTGTGGAGACGCACGGTAGTCAGCTTCTCCCACGGTATGCGCATTCTAGACTGAGGCCCCGTTCATGTCAGTGTAGCGCTGAATGTTAGCTGATAGACGCTGTTAATCTCACTGTTTGCCGAAGTAGTTTACTGTCAATATGCTCTGCTTAAGAAGCTTCCTTGCCCTGTTCTACACTCAATCTGCTTAGCTGAGAAGGCATGCCAAGGCCGATTAGTTGCTAAAATATCCTGCCATATATTTATTATGACGTAGATTGCCATGGTCTAGTAGCCAATCTATTAGGTGAAATAGCTCTACACCGTTTTATACTCGATCTTTGTTGCTGCGATGGCCTTCGATAGTTCGATGGCTGTGTGCTCGGCCTCATTGACTGCTGAAACAGCCTGCCATAATTTGGCACTCAAATTTGTTTGCTGAATTAGCTTTACATATATTTCGTTACTTAGATCTGCTCGTCCAAATATCTTGCCATAGCTTTAGACATCGACCTAGGTATTTTTTCTGGACTTCATAAAAAAGCATATATGTTTTTCCTGTAATATCTACTAGAAGAACTAATTTGTATGTCTAACAGATGGACAGGACTTGGATAACTCCTGCTCGAAGATTCTCCGCTGCATATGTCGAGGGGGTTGAAAACTTCATGAACTTTATCAGAGCTGAGTACGGTGGTCCGAAATCAGATGTGCTCTGCCCGTGTAGCAGTTGTATGAATTCAGTTACAAGACCCCAGTCAACTGTGCAAAATCATCTACACTTGTATGGGATGTCGGTCACATATACTAGGTGGGTTCATCATGGTGAAGCTGTGAACGTCAATGTTATTGACTACGTGGAAGCACCAGATCACCATCTTGATCTGCCTGATGCTTAGGTGGAAGAGGAGGAGGAGGTGGTGGTGGCGGAGCCAGTGAGTTTGACCAATATTGAAACAATGCTACGAAATGCTCGTGCATTTCGTGAACTTTCACCTACAGTAGAAAAACGATGGGCCCGCATGTTGGAATAATGCAACGTTGTTGTCACCCCAGGAAATAAGCTGTCAGTATTCTCAGCTATGGTCACCTTTCTTCAGGTGAAGACATCTGAGCGGATGACCAACAAATCATTCGATGTGATATTGGCTGCTTTCCGCGAATCTTTCCCAAATGCGTCTGAGCTTCCACACACCTACAGTAAAATGAAGAATTTCCTTCGTGCAGTTGGAATTGGATATGATATGATCCATGTTTGTAAGAATAACTGTGTTCTGTTCCGGAAGGATTATGCCAACTTAAGTGAATGCCCGAAATGCAAATCATCAAGATGGAAAGATGGCGATGCTGTGAAGATGATTCCTCATAATGTTCTGAGAGATTTTCCAATTATACCAAGATTGCAGAGGTTGTTTCATGATGCTGAAACAAGAGAGGATGTGCTGTGGCATTCTAGGAACCAGGAGTACAGAGATCAGAATGTAATGAGCCATCCATCTCATGGTAGTGAGTGGAAAAGCTTCAATGATAAACACAAAGAGTTTGTTGCTGATCCGAGACACATTAGACTTGGCTTAGCTTCAGATGGATTTACCCATTTGGCCACCAGAGCGCCACATATAGCATGTGGCCAGTGCTTGTTATCCCTTACAACATGCCTCCAAATGTCTGCACCAAAGAATCAAACTACATGATGGCCTTGCTCATCCCATGTCCAAAAAGTCCTGGAAAGGATTTTGATTTGTCATGGAGCCTCTTGTGGAGGAACTTCAATAGCTATGGAAGGGTGTTCTCACTCGAGACCTATATAGCAGCCCACCAGCTGATTTCTTTCTGCGTGCTATTATAATTTGGTGCATCCATGATTATCCGGCTTTGGGCACTATGTCAGGGCGAACGACAAATGGTTACAATGCATGTGTTCGCTGTGACAGGAATCCGCTGTCATACGCAATACTTAGCAAGATCTGTTACATTGGACACCATCGTTTCCTTGCCAAGGACAATCCGCATCCTAGAAAATACCGAAGACATGTGTTCAATGCAAAACATGAAAACCGTGATGCGCCAAAGAGGCTCACCGCCGATGAGTTGCAAGTGGAATTAGAGAAGGTCAGGCATATTACACCAGGAAACCATCCTGGGAATGGTAGCGGGAAAAGGAAGCATGGTAGGGTAGAAGAGAGATTATTGTTTACCCGCAGGTCCACTTTGTGGAACTTGGAGTATTGGAAAGATTTGGATCTACGGCATAATCTTGATGTGATGCACATCGAGAAAAATATATGTGACAGCATTTGTTGGGGAACGTAGTAATTTCAAAAAAATTCCTACGCACACGCAAGATCATGGTGATGCATAGCAACGAGAGGGGAGAGTGTTGTCCACGTACCCTCGTAGACCGACAGCGGAAGCGTTATCACAACGCGGTTGATGTAGTCGAACGTCTTCACGATCCGACCGATCAAGTACCGAACGCACGGCACCTCCGAAGTTCTACACACGTTCAGCTCGATGACGTCCCTCGAACTCCGATCCAGCCGAGTGTTGAGGGAGAGTTTCGTCAGCACGACGGCGTGGTGACGATGATGATGTTCCACCGACGCAGGGCTTCGCCTAAGCTCCGCAACGGTATTATCGAGGTGTAATTTGGTGGAGGGGGGCACCGCACACGGCTAAGAGATCTCAAGGATCAATTGTTTTGTCTATGGGGTGCCCCCCTGCCCCCGTATATAAAGGAGCAAGGAGGAGGCAGCCGGCCAAGGGAAGAGGCGCGCCAAAGGGGGGGAGTCCTACTCCTACCGGGAGTAGGACTCCTCCTTTCCTTGTGGGAGTAGGAGAAGGGAAGGGGGAAGGAGAAAGAAGGAAGGGGGCGCCCCCCTTCCCTAGTCCAATTCGGACTAGTCCATGGGGAGGGGTGCGGCCACCCTTTGGGGTCTTTCTCTCCTTTCCTGTATGGCCCATTAAGGCCCAATACGAATTCCCGTAACTCTCCGGTACTCCGAAAAATACCCGAATCACTCGGAACCTTTCCGAAGTCCGAATATAGTCGTCCAATATATCAATCTTTACGTCTCGGCCATTTCGAGACTCCTCGTCATGTCCCCGATCTCATCCGGGACTCCAAACTCCTTCGGTACATCAAAACTCAATAAAATTGTCATCGTAACGTTAAGCGTGCGGACCCTTCGGGTTCGAGAACTATGCAGACATGACCGAGACACCTCTCCGGTCAATAACCAATAGCGGGACCTGGATGCCCATATTGGCTCCTACATATTCTACGAAGATCTTTATCGGTCAGACCGCATAACAACATACGTTGTTCCCTTTGTCATCAGTATGTTACTTGCCCGAGATTCGATCGTCGGTATCTCGATACCTAGTTCAATCTCGTTACCGGCAAGTCTCTTTACTCGTTCCGTAATACATCATCCCGCAACTAACTCATTAGTCACAATGCTTGCAAGGCTTATAGTGATGTGCATTACCGAGTGGGCCCTGAGATACCTCTCCGACAATCGGAGTGACAAATCCTAATCTCGAAATACGCCAACCCAACAAGTACCTTTGGAGACACCTGTAGAGCACCTTTATAATCACCCAGTTACGTTGTGACGTTTGGTAGCACACAAAGTGTTCCTCCGGTAAACGGGAGTTGCATAATCTCATAGTCATAGGAACATGTATAAGTCATGAAGAAAGCAATAGCAACATACTAAACGATCGGGTGCTAAGCTAATGTAATGGGTCATGTCAATCACGTCATTCTCCTAATGAGGTGATCCCGTTAATCAAATGACAACTCATGTCTATGGCTAGGAAACATAACCATCTTTGATTAACGAGCTAGTCAAGTAGAGGCATACTAGTGACACTTTGTTTGTCTATGTATTCACACATGTATTATGTTTCCGGTTAATACAATTCTAGCATGAATAATAAACATTTATCATGATATAAGGAAATGTATAATACTTTATTATTGCCTCTAGGGCATATTTCCTTCAGTCTCCCACTTGCACTAGAGTCAATAATCTAGTTCACATCGCCATGTGATTTAACATCAATAATTCACATCACCATGTGATTAACACCCATAGTTCACATCTCTATGTGACCAACACTCAAAGGGTTTACTAGAGTCAATAATCTAGTTCACATCGCTATGTGATTAACACCCAAAGAGTACTAAGGTGTGATCATGTTTTGATTGTGAGATAATTTTAGTCAACGGGTCTGTCACATCCAGATCCGTAAGTATTTTTGCAAATTTCTATGTCTACAATGCTCTGCACGGAGCTACTCTAGCTAATTGCTCCCACTTTCAATATGTATCTAGACCGAGACTTAGAGTCATCTAGATTAGTGTCAAAACTTGCATCGACGTAACCCTTTACGACGAACCTTTTGTCACTTCCATAATTGAGAAACATATCCTTATTCCACTAAGGATAATTTTGACCGCTGTCCAGTGATCTACTCCTAGATCACTATTGTACTCCCTTGCCAAAATCAGTGTAGGGTATACAATAGATCTGGTACACAGCATGGCATACTTTATAGAACCTATGGCCAAGGCATAGGGAATGACTTTCATTCTCTTTCTATCTTCTGCCGTGGTCGGGCTTTGAGTCTTTACTCAATTTCACACCTTGTAACACAGGCAAGAACTCTTTCTTTGACTATTCTATTTTGATCTACTTCAAAATCTTGTTAAGGTATGTACTCATTGAAAACTTATCAAGCGTCTTCATCTATCTCTATAGATCTTGATGCTCAATATGTAAGCAGCTTCACCGAGGTCTATCTTTGAAAAACTCCTTTCAAACACTCCTTTATGCTTTGCAGAATAATTCTACATTATTTCTGATTAACAATATGTCATTCACATATACTTATCAGAAATGCTGTAGTGCTCCCACTCACTTTCTTATAAATACAGGCTTCACCGCAAGTCTGTATACAACTATATGCTTTGATCAATTTATCAAAGCGTATATTCCAACTCCGAGATGCTTGCACCAGTCCATTGATGGATCGCTGGAGCTTGCATATTTTGTTAGCACCTTTAGGATTCACAAAACCTTCTGGTTGCATCATATACAACTCTTCTTTAATAAATCAATTAAAGAATGCAGTTTTGTTTATCCCTTTGCCAGATTTCATAAAATGCGGCAATTGCTAACATGATTCGGACAGACTTAAGCATAGATACGAGTGAGAAACTCTCATCGTAGTCAACATCTTGAACTTGTCGAAAACCTTTTTGCGACAATTCTAGCTTTGTAGATAGTGACACTACTATCAGCGTCTGTCTTCCTCTTGAAGATCCATTTATTCTCAATTGCTTGCCGACCATCGGGCAAGTCAACCAAAGTCCATACTTTGTTCTCATACATGGATCCCATCTCGGATTTCATGGCCTCAAGCCATTTTGCGGAATCTGGGCTCATCATCGCTTCCTCATAGTTCGTAGGTTCGACATGGTCTAGTAACATAACCTCCAGAAGAGGATTACTGTACCACTCTGGTGCGGATCTTACTCTGCTTTACCTACGAGGTTTGGTAGTAACTTGATCTGAAGTTACATGATCATCATCATTAACTTCCTCACTTATTGGTGTAGGAGTCACAGGAACAGATTTCTGTGATGAACTACTTTCCAATAAGGGAGCAGGTACAGTTACCTCATCAAGTTCTACTTTCCTCCCACTCACATCTTTCGAGAGAAACTCCTTCTCTAGAAAGGATCCATACTAAGCAACGAATGTCTTGCCTTCGGATCTGTGATAGAAGGTGTACCCAACTGTCTCCTTTGGGTATCCTATGAAGATACATTTCTCCGATTTGGTTTTGAGCTTATCAGGATGAAACTTTTTCACATAAGCATCACAACCCCAAACTTTAAGAAACGACAACTTTGGTTTCTTGCCAAACCACAGTTCATAAGGCGTCGTCTCAACGGATTTTGATGGTGCCCTATTTAACGTGAATGTAGCTGTCTCTAATGCATAACCCCAAAACGATAGTGGTAAATTGGTAAGAGACATCATAGATTGCACTATATCCAATAAAGTACGGTTATGACGTTCGGACACACCATTATGCTGTGGTGTTCCAGGTGGCGTGAGTAGTGAAACTATTTCACATTGTTTTAACTGAAGGCCAAACTCGTAACTAAAATACTCTTCTCCACGATCAAATCGTAGAAACTTTATTTTCTTGTTACGATGATTTTCGCTTCACTCTGAAATTATATGAACTTTTCAAATGTTTCAGACTTCTGTTTCATTAAGTAGATATACCCATATCTTCCCAAATCATCTGTGAAGGTCAGAAAATAATGATACCTGCTACGAGCCTCAATATTCATCGGACCACATACATCCGTATGTATGATTTCCAACAAATCTGTTGCTCTCTCCATAGTTCCGGAGAACGACGTTTTAGTCATCTTGCCCATGAGGCACGGTTCGCAAGCATCAAGTGATTCATAATCAAGTGATTCCAAAATCCCATCAATATGGAGTTTCTTCATGCGCTTTACACCAATATGACCTAAACGGCAGTGCCACAAATAGTTTGCACTATCATTATTAACTTTGCATCTTTTGGCTTCAATATTATGATTATATGTATCACTACGATCGAGATCCAACAAACCATTTTCGTTGGTGTGTATGACCATAGAAGGTTTTTATTCATGTAAACAGAACAACAATTGTTCTCTAACTTAAATGAATAACCGTATTGCAATAAACATGATCAAATCATATTCATGCTCAACGCAAACACCAAATAACACTTATTTAGTTTCAACACTAATCCCGAAAGTATAGGGAGTGTGCGATGATGATCATATCAATCTTGGAACTACTTCCAACACACATCGTCACCTCTCCTTTTACTAGTCTCTGTTTATTCTGCAACTCCCGTTTTGAGTTACTACTCTTAGCAACTGAACCAGTATCGAATACCGAGGGGTTGCTATAAACACTGGTAAAGTACACATCAATAACATGTATATCCAATATACCTTTGTTCACTTTGCCATCCTTCTTATCCACCAAATAGTTGGGTAGTTCCGCTTCCAGTGACCAGTCCCTTTGCAGTAGAAGCACTTAGTCTCAGGCTTAGGACCAGACTTAGGCTTCTTCACTTGAGCAGCAGCTTGCTTGCCGTTCTACTTGAAGTTCGCCTTCTATCCCTTTGCCCTTTTCTTGAAACTAGTGGTCTTGTTAACCATCAACACTTGATGTTTTTCTTGATTTCTACCTTCGTCAATTTCAGCATCACGAAGAGCTTGGGAATTACTTTCGTCATCCCTTGCATACTATAGTTCATCACGAAGTTCTACTAACTTGGTGATGGTGACTAGAGAATTCTGTCAATCACTATTTTCTCTGGAAGATTAACTCCCACTTGATTCAAGCGATTGTAGTACCCAGACAATCTGAGCACATGCTCACTAGTTGAGCGATTCTCCTCCATCTTTTAGCTATAGAACTTGTTGGAGACTTCATATCTCTCAACTCGGGTATTTGCTTGAAATATTAACTTCAACTCCTGGAACATCTCATATGGTCCATGACGTTCAAAACATCTTTGAAGTCCCGATTCTAAGCCGTTAAGCATGGTGCACTAAACTATCAAGTATTCATCATATTGAGCTAGCCAAACGTTCATAACGTCTGCATCTGCTCCTGCAATAGGTCTGTCACCTAGCGGTGCTTCAAGGACATAATTTTTTCTGTGCAGCAATGAGGATAATCCTCAGATCACGGATCCAATCCGCATCTTTGCTACTAACATCTTTCAACATAATTTTTCTCTAGGAACATATCAGAAATAAACAGGGAAGCAACAACGCGAGCTATTGATCTACAACATAATTTGCAAAATACTATCAGGACTAAGTTCATGATAAATTTAAGTTCAATTAATCATATTACTTAAGAACTCCCACTTAGATAGACATCTCTCTAATCATCTAAGTGATTACGTGATCCAAAGCAACTAAACCATGTCCGATTAACACGTGAGATGGAGTAGTTTCAATGGTGAACATCGCTATGTTGATCATATCTACTATATGATTCACGCTCGACCTTTCGGTCTCTGTGTTCCGAGGCCATATCTGTACATATGCTAGGCTCGTCAGGTTTAACCTGAGTATTCCGCGTGTGCAACTGTTTTGCACCCGTTGTATTTGAACGTAGAGCCTATCACACCCGATTAACACGTGGTGTCTCAGCACGAAGAACTTTTGCAACGGTGCATACTCAGGGAGAACACTTTTATCTTGAAATTTTAGTGAGAGATCATCTTATAATGCTACCGTCAATCAAAGCAAGATAAGATGCATAAAGGATTAACATCACATGCAATCAATATAAGTGATATGATATGGCCATCATCATCTTGTGCTTGTGATCTCCATCTCCGAAGCACCATCATGATCACCATCGTCACCGGCTCGACACCTTGATCTCCATCGTAGTATCGTTGTCGTCTCGCCAACTTATTGCTTTTACGACTATCGCTACCGCTTAGTGATAAAGTAAAACTATTACATGACGATTGCATCTCATACAATAAAGCGACAACCATATGGCTCCTGCCAGTTGCCGATAACTCGGTTACAAAACATGATCATCTCATACAACACATTATATCACATCATGTCTTGACCATATCACATCACAACATGCCCTGCAAAAACAAGTTAGACGATCTCTACTTTGTTGTTGCATATTTTACGTGGCTGCTACGGGCTTAGCAAGAACCGTTCTTACCTACGCATCAAAACCACAACGATAGTTTGTCAAGTTGGTGCTGTTTTAACCTTCGCAAGGACCGGGCGTAGCCACACTCGGTTCAACTAAAGTGAGAGAGACAGACACCCGCCAGTCACCTTTAAGCAACGAGTGCTACGAACGGTGAAACCAGTCTCGCGTAAGCGTACGCGTAATGTCGGTCCGGGCCGCTTCATCTCACAATACCGCTGAACCAAAGTATGACATGCTGGTAAGCAGTATGACTTATATCGCCCACAACTCACTTGTGTTCTACTCGTGCATAGCATCAACGCATAAAACCTGGATCGGATGCCACTGTTGGGGAACGTAGTAATTTCAAAAAAATTCCTACGCACACGCAAGATCATGGTGATGCATAGCAACGAGAGGGGAGAGTGTTGTCCACGTACCCTCGTAGACCGACAGCGGAAGCGTTATCACAACGCGGTTGATGTAGTCGAACGTCTTCACGATCCGACCGATCAAGTACCGAACGCACGGCACCTCCGAAGTTCTACACACGTTCAGCTCGATGACGTCCCTCGAACTCCGATCTAGCCGAGTGTTGAGGGAGAGTTTCGTCAGCACGACGGCGTGGTGACGATGATGATGTTCCACCGACGCAGGGCTTCGCCTAAGCTCCGCAACGGTATTATCGAGGTGTAATTTGGTGGAGGGGGGCACCGCACACGGCTAAGAGATCTCAAGGATCAATTGTTTTGTCTATGGGGTGCCCCCCTGCCCCCGTATATAAAGGAGCAAGGAGGAGGCAGCCGGCCAAGGGAAGAGGCGCGCCAAAGGGGGGGAGTAGGACTCCTCCCTTCCTTGTGGGAGTAGGAGAAGGGAAGGGGGAAGGAGAAAGAAGGAAGGGGGGCGCCCCTTCCCTAGTCCAATTCGGACTAGCCCATGGGGAGGGGTGCGGCCACCCTTTGGGGTCTTTCGCTCCTTTCCCGTATGGCCCATTAAGGCCCAATACGAATTCCCGTAACTCTCCGGTACTCCGAAAAATACCCGAATCACTCGGAACCTTTCCGAAGTCCGAATATAGTCGTCCAATATATCGATCTTTACGTCTCGGCCATTTCGAGACTCCTCGTCATGTCCCTGATCTCATCCGGGACTCCGAACTCCTTCGGTACATCAAAACTCAATAAAACTGTCATCGTAACGTTAAGCGTGCGGACCCTTCGGGTTCGAGAACTATGCAGACATGACCGAGACACCTCTCCGGTCAATAACCAATAGCGGGACCTGGATGCCCATATTGGCTCCTACATATTCTACGAAGATCTTTATCGGTCAGACCGCATAACAACATACGTTGTTCCCTTTGTCATCGGTATGTTACTTGCCCGAGATTCGATCGTCGGTATCTCGATACCTAGTTCAATCTCGTTACCGGCAAGTCTCTTTACTCGTTCCGTAATACATCATCCCGCAACTAACTCATTAGTCACAATGCTTGCAAGGCTTATAGTGATGTGCATTACCGAGTGGGCCCTGAGATACCTCTCCGACAATCGGAGTGACAAATCCTAATCTCGAAATACGCCAACCCAACAAGTACCTTTGGAGACACCTGTAGAGCACCTTTATAATCACCCAGTTACGTTGTGACGTTTGGTAGCACACAAAGTGTTCCTCCGGTAAACGGGAGTTGCATAATCTCATAGTCATAGGAACATGTATAAGTCATGAAGAAAGCAATAGCAACATACTAAACGATCGGGTGCTAAGCTAATGTAATGGGTCATGTCAATCACGTCATTCTCCTAATGAGGTGATCCCGTTAATCAAATGACAACTCATGTCTATGGCTAGGAAACATAACCATCTTTGATTAACGAGCTAGTCAAGTAGAGGCATACTAGTGACACTTTGTTTGTCTATGTATTCACACATGTATTATGTTTCCGGTTAATACAATTCTAGCATGAATAATAAACATTTATCATGATATAAGGAAATGTATAATACTTTATTATTGCCTCTAGGGCATATTTCCTTCAGCATTATCGGCACACTTCTTAATATTGAAGGCAAGACGAAAGATACCTTAAAATCTAGGATTGATTTGACACACCTGGGTATCAGAAAGGATTTGCAGGTGCAAGATGAAGGTAAACCACAAGATATGGCACCAGCTGTGTACGTCTTGGACAAGGTAAAAAGAAAAGAATTCTGCGAGGTCCTGTCATGTGTGAGATTCCCACATGGATTTGCTTCCAACCCTGAAAGGAGAGTCAGTGCAGATGGAAACAAGGTACAAGGGTTGAAAACTCATGACTGCCATGTCCTACTTCAAAGGGTTTTACCTCTTATCCTTAGAGGATTGGGCCGCCCTCACTTATACAGAGCAGTTGCAGAGTTGGGACAATTCTTCAGGGAACTCCGCGGTAGGAATATCAGGATAGATGCTTTGGAGCGTCTTGGAGACAAGATACCAACTATCCTATGCGACCTTGAGAAGATATATCCTCCAGCCTTCTTTGATGTGATGGTGCATTTGGCTGTTCATCTACCTGATGAGGTACTACTTAGAGGTCCAGTACAGTATGGCTGGATGTACCCTATTGAAAGGCGGCTAGGCACTTTCAAGGGCTATGTTAGGAACAGAGCTAGACCCGAGGGTTCCATTGCAGAGGCCTACATTGCTAAAGAAGTGTTGACATTCTGCTCAAAATACATTGAAACAGCTGATCAGCTTAGCAAAGAGGTGGCTGAAGACAATCCCGGGCTCAATGTTTTCGATTATTCTGTTCGAGTTACAGGGAAGAGTCGACAAGAGGACAAACCTAAAGATTTGGACAAAATGGTTTGGTATGTGTTGAATAACTGTCCTGAGATACTACCTTATATCAAGTAAGTGCTAAGTACTGCAGCTTATACATCGTAATCTACTAAACTTGCAGCACATTCTTATATATTTAGATGTTTGACGCGATCACTATGTTGTGCAGCATCTACAAAGAGGAGTTACCGCCGCAAAATCCAAGAAACATTAACAAACTGGTTATGGCAGGATTTGCGAAATGGTTCAAGAACCATGTAAGCTTTTGAAGTGCACTGTCAGTTTTTTTAATATATTGAGTACATAAGATGATCAGCTTGTCTATTTTCTAACCATAGGTTAAGAAGATGCGGGAGGATGGGCAGGCAGTTGATGATGCCCTTTACTCACTAGCAATGGGTCCTGATACTCGGGTAAGACATTATGAATCTTGCGTTGTTGGAGATGTGCGCTACAACACCCTTGCACGAGACGAAGGCAGGAAGACACAAAACAGTGCCATCATGAGCACGGATACGTATGACAAAGAGACAACTGAAATGTATGCTAACATAACAGACATTGTTTAGTTGCAGTATATCTCCAGTTTAGAGGTTCATCGGTGTGTGGTTCTGTTGTGCTATCGTTGGTATAACCTGTTTTCCAGGATCGCAAAACCCAGAGCTGATGATTATTTCAAATCCATCAATGTCAAGGCGGCGTACCAGACCAACGAGCCTTTTATTTTGGCAAATCAAGCAACACAGATATTTTTCTTGGAAGACACATTTGCACGTAGCGATGACTGGAGAGTATTGCAAAGGTTTGAGCAGAGGAATTCGTTTAATGAAGTTGCACAACAAGATGATGCTTACACTGCTCCTGATGTACAAGATAACACAGATGTTCCTAATATCTTTGAGAACCATCATGTCAATGATGCCGGCGAAAAGATTGCCTGTCGTGCTGTGGACATACAAGAGTTGATCAAGAAGAAGCCAACGTTCGAGGACGTTGAGGACGAAGAAGAAGATGACACCGTGGGGAATTACGATTCAGACTGATACACATGGCGAAGATGTTGACGTTGCTGCTGCGGATGATGATTACATTGCTTTTGTCGTATTTGCCTGTCAGAAGACGTTTTTTTATCTACTATGTGAAATTGTGTTTGCTATGACAACTGAAACCTGATGAACATGTTGTTTAGTATTTTGCTGTGAGAACATCACTTGTTATGTATGCTGATTTGTGTTTGGTGATTGTATGACAACTAAAACATGATGACATTGTTGTTTAGTTGTACTCATATTTGGCTGTGAAACTTGAATTTCATGACATAGTTTGCTGTTGGACTGCAATTTGCTCGATGTCTTCGAATGAGAACAAAGCTGACCCGACAGGGCCTCTGCTATTTATTTATTTATATGAGCAAAAGGGGATACCCCCTGATTTCCGTTAATAGAAATCATTAGATGTTCACAACACTACGCCCAGCCTGCTACACAGGTTTCATTCATTACTAGTTTCAGCAAAGTGCTCATGTCGTAGCCACTGAATACATCACGAGTGCTACGTACACTACAAATAAAGAGACAATCATCCTACACAGCACATCGATTTTTCGCATTATCTTCACAAGCTCTTTCATCTCCTCATTGCTGTCAAGGCCGTTCAGCAGTTGTTGCTTGGCCATGATCAGAGGAACTGCATCTTTAACCTTCTGCTCTGCATCTTCCTCTTCTGCTGTTCCTTCAGTTACTTGTCCAACACCCCAACCTGCTGGTATTGGGATTCCTCGGCTAACCAAATAATCAGCGTAGTTGCATTCCCCCACATCAGCAACTTCCCAGAAATACAAATCACACGAATCTTCCCTTTTCTGCATGAATCAAATTGGAAGATCATCAACCAAACTATTAAAAAAATCAGCAACTGAAAGCAGCAGAACAACACTTAAACATATTATTACCCCATGATTCGGGCATTTGTAGAAGACTCGGCCAGGGTTGCGGATTGTGGTTGAGACGCGACGGATGACTCTGCGTGATTTGCAGCAGTGGCACCACACCAACGGCAGCGGGTTGCGATGAGCAATCGGCTGCGGTCCGCGTGCCGGCGGGGGTGTGATGAGACCCACAGGCGATGGTATGGGTGGCGACTTGGCGCATATCTGGTTGTTGCCTGCTGAAGAGCAGGTGGACGAGCAGCCAGCGGACATGGTTGTTGCGGCCAGAGCTTCTGATGCTAGGCAGAGTAAGTAGAGAAGAGGAGAAGCGAACGTTGGATATGTCAGTTTCATTACTTGCAGAGTAGCATAGCATCATATATAGTCATAGTCTAGGTTTGGATTCGAACCAGCTACAGGAGGGACCTCCTTGTTTTGCGAAAAAATTATTTCTCCACCTGACAGCTGGGACCCACCGGCTATATCTTCGCACGGAATGAAGTGCCTCCTTGTTTTGCGAAAAAAATATTCATCCCGTTGACAGCTGGGACCCATCGGATTTGGTGACTGACTTGTGGGCCTACTAAGCGGACGTGTACGCACGGCTTTGTCAACTTAATCAACAAATAATTCTAGCAGCTGGACCGTTGGATGTTAATCCAACAGCCGTGCTCCTTCTTCAACCTCTGTTCTTGCTCCTCTCTCCCGTGGGCGGCACCGCGGCTGTGCTGCCGCGCACCCGAACCAGTGAAGTTTCCCACTCCTCTCCATCTGCGACTCCACTGCCTCGTCTTCCCCATCTCCGGGTCGTTCCAGTCTGGGTGCGCTCGGCACGGTGTGGTCAACGTGGTCAACAACCGAGAGTCATCGGAAGATGACTGTACGTGAGAGGCTGACAGTGGGGACACACCACGCCCATGGACGCATGCATGCAACGGAACGCGGCGAGGTCAACGTAGTCAAGGAACGACTTCCATCGGAAGTATACTGTACGTGGAGAGTCTCAACTGGGTCCACGGCCACAGCAAGTAAGTGCCTCCTTATTATGTGGAAAATAATGATTCCTCCAACTGACAGCAGGGACCCACTGGACGGGCCACCGTATTTTATGAAAAAAAAACATTTGCCCCCTGACTGCTGGGACCCACCTGACGGGCCACCGTATTTCGCGGAAAAAACGTTCCCCCCGCTGTCAGCTCGGACCCACCGGAAGTGCCTCCTTATTACGCACAAAAAAAGAATACTCCCCCGGCTAGCTGGGACCCACCTTGGTGGGAGGCTGACTAGTGGGCCTACTAAGTTGACGGGGACGAAGGGCTTTATCAACTTAGTCAATATGAATGATTCTAGCTCCAATGACCGTACGATGTCCATCCAACGACCGTAGCGCTTCTTCAACCTCTGGTCTTCTTGCTCCAGCCGCCCAAAGCAGCGCCGGTCGTGCCGCATGCTCCTGCCTTCCGTGGCCGGCTGTGCTGCCGCGGAGGCCTCACCGCCCCTACTATTCCCACCGCTGGCCAGGCCCTGCGGCGACGGCAGCCTCACACCGCAGCCGAACCAGTGAACCCTCCTACTCCTCTCCGCACGGGCTTCCACTTCAGCGTCTTCCCCGGCTGCGCGTCGTCCCCTTCCTAGGCCTCGCCTTCGTCCACCGCCGTGGTGTTTTCCGCGCGGCGTGGTCAACATGGTCAAGGAACGACTTCCATCGGAAGAGTACTGTACGTGGAGAGGCTGACAGCTGGGTCCACGGCCACAGCCCAGTTTTTTGTGATTTGCCAAGTAAGTCGCTTTTGTCAGGCCTGTTGGGCTGCAAATCTTTCAAGACGAGGAGAGTTTTCATTCGGCTGGCCGAGAAAATGGCCCATCAGTAATGAGAAATGGGTTGTACATTTTTAAAACACATCAAACCGGCAATTAGTTTCAAATATCTTTTTTTTTCATTTCGAGATTTTAAATTAATTAATTTTATGCGTGGAGAATTTGTTGGATTTTATATTGATATACATTTATTTTTAAAATCAGTTTGAATGTGAGTCGAAATTTCGGGATTAAAAACAGTTCGGACCGCACCGAAATATGCAAAATTTCGTATAATTTTTTAACCGTGGCCACAATATGGGTTGTAATGCTAACAAAAAGAATATGGGCTCCAAAAAACCTTAATAATTAGCAAATGGGCTGTAAATTATTAGAAATAATGGCAGATGGGCTGTATGCTGTTTTCCACAGATTTGAGGCTTTCCTAAAAAAAGGTTGACGCACAAGCAGTGACTATTGGATGGCCATCCAACGGCCGTCGTGCTTCTTCAATCACTGCTCTTCCTGCTCCAGCCGCTCAAACAAGCGCCGGCGGGACTGCCTGCTCCCTCCTCCCTGCGGCCGGCTCTGCTGCCGCGCAGGCCTCACCGCCCCACCGTACTCCCATCGCTGGCCTAGCCATCCCTCTACTCACCCACACCTGCTGTTATTCTCCGGCGACGGCAGACGAACCAGTAAACCCTCATACAGTCGTACTCCCCTCCGCGTGGGAAACAACTGTCGAGTCTTCCCTGCCTCCGTGTCGTTCCCTTCCTAGGCCTGGCTGACGTCCACCGCCCTGGTGCTCTCGGCGCGGCCTGGTCAACGTGGTCAACGACCGAGATGCATCTGAAGTGGACTGTACGTGGAGAGGCCGACAGTTGGGTCCACGGCCGCATGCAAGGAAATGCCTCCTTATTACGTGCAAAATAATGATTCCTCCACCTGACATCAGGGACCCACCGAAAGGGCCTCTGTATTTCACGAAAAAAACGTTACCGCCGCTGACAGCTCGGACCCACCAGCTATATCTTCGCACGCAAGGAAGTGCCTCCTTATTACGCACAAAAAAATGAATACTCCCCCTGTAAGCTGGGACCCAGTATAGTGGCAGGCTGACTTGTGGGCCTACTAAGTTGACGGGGACGGAGGGCTTTGTCAACTTAGTCAATATGCACGATTCTAGCTCCAGTGACCGTACGATGTCCATCCAACGGCCGTAGTGCTTCTTGAACCTCTGGTCTTCTTGCTCCAGCCGCCCAAACCAACGCCGGTCGTGCCTCGTGCTCCGGCCTACCGTGGCCGGCTGCGATGCGGCGGAGGCCTTGCCGCCCTCTACTACTCCCACCGCTGGCCAGGCCATCCCTCTACTCACCCACACCCCATGTTATTCTGCGACGACGACAGCCTCACACCGCAGCGAACCAGTGAACCCTCGTACTCCTCTATGCATGGGCATCCACTGCTGCGTCTTCCCCGGCTTCGCGTCGTCCCCCTCCTAGGCCTCGCCGTCATTCACTGCCCTGGTGCTCTCGGCGCGGCGTGGTCAACGTGGTCAAGGAACGGCTTCCATTGGACGTGGACTGTATGTGGAGAGGCTGACAACTGGGTCTACGGCCGCAGAAAGGAAGTGCCTCCTTATTACGTGCAAAATAATTATTCCTCCACCTGACAGCGGGGACCCACCGGACGGGCCACCGTATTTCGTGAAAAAAACGTTTGCCCCTGACTGCTGGGACCCACCAGCTACATCTTCGCACGCAAGGAAGTGCGTCCAGGCAAAAAAAATGATTCGCCCCCTGACTATTGGGACCCACCAGCTACATCTTCGCAGGCAAGGAAGTGCCTGGCAGTCGGGACCCACCTGGTCGAAGCGTACGTAGCGTTGTCATTCTGGTCGCGAACGTGTACGTACATATATACTAGTGGATGTAGACGCGCGCACGTGTCGTAGTAGAGGCGCGTACGTGTCGTAGTAGAGGCGCGCACGTAGCATGTACACGTACGTATAGTGGCCAGGGTGCAAGAAAGAAAATACGGCCACGTATGTGTACATACGGGCGGGGTCTCGAACGCCTACTCGCGCATACGTACGGCCAGGGCTCGGGTACATGGCTGGGTCGGAACGTAGAAACAGCGTCGTCGTCGTGTTCATGGGGAGGCAACGGAATGCGTCGTGTTCATGGGGAGGCAACGAAATGCGTCGTGTTCATGGGGAGGGATGTGGCGTACCGCAAGACGGAGGAAACGGACCTCCTACGGTCGAAACGGGGGTCCTGTTGATCGGGAGGAGTGTGGCGTACCGCAAAACGGAGGAAACGGACCTCCTACGGTCAAAACGGGGGTCCTGTTGATTGGGAGGGGTGTGGCGTACCGCAAAATGGAGGAAACGGACCTCCTACGGTCGAAACGGGGGTCCTGTTGATCGGGAGGGGTGTGGCGTACCGCAAAACGGACGAAACGGACCTCCTACGGTCGAAACGGGGGTCCTGTTGATCGGGAGGGGTGTGGAGTACCGCAAAACGGAGGAAACGGACCTCCTACGGTCGAAACGGGGGTCCTGTTGATCGGGAGGGGTGTGGCATACCGCAAAACGGACGAAACGGACCTCCTACGGTCGAAACAGGGGTCCTGTTGATCGGGAGGGGTGTGGCGTACCGCAAAACGGAGGAAACGGACCTCCTACGGTCGAAACGGGGGTCCTGTTGATC
The DNA here is from genome assembly GCF_002575655.3 of Aegilops tauschii subsp. strangulata. Taxonomy (NCBI): domain Eukaryota; kingdom Viridiplantae; phylum Streptophyta; class Magnoliopsida; order Poales; family Poaceae; genus Aegilops; species Aegilops tauschii. Next base: position 510,262,274 of record NC_053041.3, read on the forward strand.
GGGAGGGGTGTGGCGTACCGCAAAACGGACGAAACGGACCTCCTATGGTCGAAACGGGGGTCCTGTTGATCGGGAGGGGTGTGGCGTACCGCAAAACGGGACTCCATGGGATACTGTTCATCTCCACCGTCGACCTCCTCCAGCCTCCATGGGCTATCGTCGACCTCCTCCAGCCTCCACGGGCTCCTGTTCATCCAGCCTCCACCGCGCGCTACTCCACCAGCTACTGTTCAGCCAGCCCTCCACCGTCTACTGTTCATCCAGCCCTCCACACCACGGGGTCCTGTTCAACCACCCCTCGACGGGCATCCCTCCACCGTCTACTGTTCATCCAGCCCTCCACAACATGGGGTCCTGTTCAACCACCCCTCCACGGGCACCCCTCCACCGTCTACTGTTCATCCAGCCCTCCACCACACCACGGGGTCCTGTTCATCAAGAGGCAATGCCACCGCTCACTGTTCATCCAAACCCCCCCCCCCCCCCCGCAACGCTCACTGTTCATCCCAGAGGCAGCATCGATCGGCTTCAGTTAGCAGCAGTAGCGAAGGAATCACTCGATCGGGTTCAGTTAACAGCCATCGATCGATCGCTCGGGCTCAGTAACGCGTAGCCTGCAGTGCAATCGCTCGGGTTCAGTTAGAGCCCAACGCCTCGCTCAGGTTCAGTTAGAGCCCAACGCCTCGCTCGGGTTCAGTTAGAGCCAACGCCTCGCACACACGCGCGTACGTGTACGAGAGAAACGCGCATCGCTCGGCCCCCGACCTCCCACCGTAACCGGGAAATCCCCAAAATTTTCCTCTCCCTCGCTTCTACCACGGTTTTTTCCTTCATGGATGGCCAAAGAAGGTCATGCAGCTGCGTCTCCGGCCCGCCCAGGACGAAAAGCCCATTTTCTGTCATGATTTTTTGTCATAGAAGTAGGAGCACACCACATCTATGATGATACCGGGTTTTGTCACAATTATCGTCATAGAAGTGTCATATGTATGACAGAAAAAAAATTCGTTCGGCCCAAAATGTCACGGATGTGTCTTTTTTTTTGTAGTGTCGGCTTACGCTTGAGGACAAGCGAGGCCTAAGCTTGGGGGAGTTGATACGTCCATTTTGTATCATGCTTTTATATCGATATTTATTGCATTATGGGCTGTTATTACACATTATGTCACAATACTTATGCCTATTCTCTCTTATTTTACAAGGTTTATATGAAGAGGGAGAATGCCGGCAGCTGGAATTCTGGGCTGGAAAAGGAGCAAATATTAGAGACCTATTCTGCACAACTCCAACAGTCCTCAAACTCCACGGAAGTTATTTTCGGAATTAATAAAAAATACTGAACAAAGAAAGTACCAGAGGGGGGCCACCCACCATCCATGAGGGTGGGGGGTGCGCCCTACCCCCTGGGCACGCCCCTGCCTCGTGGGCCCTTGGCAGGCCTCCAGTGCCCATCTTTGGTTATATGGTGTCTTTCACCCTGGAAAAAATCATAAGCAAGCTTGCGGGACGAAACACCGCCGCCACGAGGCGGAACCTTGGCGGAACCAATCTAGGGCTCCGGCGGAGTTGTTCTGCCGGGGAAACATCCCTCCGGGAGGGGGAAATCATCACCATCGTCATCACCAACGATCCTCTCATCGGGAGGGGGTCAATCTTCATCAACATCTTCACCAGCACCATCTCCTCTCAAACCCTAGTTCATCTCTTGTATATAATCTTTGTATCAAAACCATAGATTGGTACCTGTGGGTTGGTAGTAGTGTTGATTACTCCTTGTAGTTGATGCTAGTTGGTTTACTTGGTGGAAGATCATATGTTCAGATCCTTTATGCATATTAATACCCTTCTGATTATGAACATGAATACGATTTGTGAGTAGTTACGTTTGTTCCTGACGACATGGGAGAAGTCTTGCTATAAGTAGTCATGTGAATTTGGTATTCGTTCGTTATTTTGATGAGATGTATGTTGTCTTTCCTATAGTGGTGTTATGTGAACGTCGACTACATGACACTTCACCATTGTTTGGGCCTATAGGAAGGCATTGGGAAGTAATAAGTAGATGATGGGTTGCTAGAGTGACAGAAGCTTAAACCCTAGTTTATGCATTGCTTCGTAAGGGGCTGATTTGGATCCATATATATGTTTCATGCTATGGTTAGGTTTACCTTAATACTTCTTTTGTAGTTGCGGATGCTTTCCTTAGAGGTTAATCATAAGTGGGATGCTTGTCCAAGGAATGACAACACCCAAGTATCGGTCCACCCACATATCAAATTATCAAAGTACCGAACGCGAATCATATTAGCGTGATGAAAACTAGCTTGACGATAATTCCCATGTGTCCTCGGGAGCGTTTTCCTTCATATAAGAGTTTTTCCAGGCTTGTCCTTTGCTACAAAAAGGATTGGGCCACCTTGCTGCACTTTATTTACTCTTGCCATAGCACCAGCCGTACCACAGAAAAATTCCGGTTTGAAAAGGACGACAGGATATCGCAAATATGCTGCCCGCTGCTTTGCTCTTGTTAGTACCTGTTATCCTGTATCACTGTACTTGCATACATACCTGGTTCATTATGTGACAGCTTGCTTATCAATTGTTCGCTCCAAATTACCTAATCTATATGAATGGTTACATTAGTGTAGAATATATCCAATGCCAATGAATTTTTTTAGCTCTGCATTGTTCTTGTAAGTACCTGATGTCCTTTATCAGTGTACTTATATTGACAGCTAGTTGTACATGTACCATCACTCTGCAGCTTATTTTCCTTTACCCTCCATTTTCTACACATCAGATCTATATTTACTCTTACCATAAGGTTGGATAACACCGATGGTACTGAAGAAGTTTAGCTCTGCGTTGCTCTTGGTTGTACCTTTTGCCTATATCGCTGCACTAACATTTATAGCTACTTGGTTATGTAGCATCACTCTTCATCTTATCTTAAATATTCTCCATTTTTACTTATATTATCACATCTATATTTACTCTTAACAAAATGTAGAATAAAGGCAATGCTTATGAAGAAGATTCTGTGGTAAACTTCTTGAATTGTCCCCCATCAGCATGGACAAGGGCTTTATAGAGCCTGTCATCACCAGTAATGTAAGTTTGTCCTTCTCAAGCCTTCAAACTTTGTTGTGTATATTTGGTTAGGCATGACTGCAACAGCTGTTTATTTTTGGTGTTTGCATCATATTGCATGTTTAAAGTTTATTATGTAGTTCATAAACAAAAGTTTGTCCTTCTCAATTTAAGTTTTCAGTTGTACAACCAAGTTCCGTCTTCATACCATGTAAATTAAACTATACAGAGCAAGTGATCTTCTATTGCACTGCATGTATACTTCTGTTCTTGATCCGTAATCCAGTGGTGTCGTGAACCTACCCACTACAGCACAATGTCATATTCTGCAATGCCTTAACTATGAACAATGTCATATCATTCTACTATTATTTAAACCGTCTCTTTATTTGCCAATCTGAAATGGGATAAATTGACAGCACACTAACCATTGATACTTATGAGTTCTTCATCTGTAATCCAGTGTTGTCGTGAAGCTGCCAACTCCTTCACAATGTCATTTCCTACCATGTCTTGACCTGAACAATACCATTTGTGTTAATGCTATTTTAAACTTTGTCACTTTATTCATCAGTAAGAAATGTGATGAATTGTCAGCACTCATACTTATATGTGCAAAACCTGTCATCTGTCTGCTTGTTTATCTTTCAGAGTGAGGAGGATATAAGTGTCAAACAAGTGCAGTCTCATCAGCTTGCTCAGCTGCTTGCGCTGCAGCTCCCGAGCAGGGCTAACCTTTCTTGAACTCTATTGAAGTGCTGGCGGTTTTGTATATTATTTTGTCGGCGTGTTTATTTGCACTGGTGGCGATCTGTGATGCCCAGTGTATGTAATCTGTTGTCTGCTTGTGCTTTATTATCATAGTGGCGAACTTTGATGCCGAGTGGATGTAATATGCCGTAATTTCATTATTGTATAGTCTAGGTTTTTTCTTATTCACGATGCTGCAGTTATTTTACTATATATATATATATATATCATGTCTTCGCAGTAAACCGGCCAAACCGTAAAAATACGGTAGATAATCGGGTCGTCGTGCAAATCACTATGTATGATCCGCATCATGGGCCTAGTCATCTTGGTCCGTTAACAGGCCTAAATGTAAACTGGCCCACAAGTAGATTCGGGCCTTTAATTGGCCGAGTAAACCGTCGGCTCTATTTTTGCAAGAAAACTCAATGGGCTTTTAGGAGGCTGAAAAGTAGGTTGGGCTTGAAACATGCCGAACAGCTCACAGGCCGGCAGCAGGCCGAAATAGACCCCGGCCCTTGATTGTGACAATCACATCATGGGCCGTTAACAGGCCAAAATTGTCTCGGTCCTTGTTTGGCCCAATCAGATTATCGGCTGTGAGCAGGTCGGATGCAAACCGGGTCGTAGTTAGGCCCAATTATATGACGGGCTTTTAACAGGCCGAAATAAATATAGGGCCGAAATGTTAAACGGGCCTTTAACAGGCCGAAACTAATATCAGGCCGAATTACTAAATGGGCCTTTAGCAAGTGGGCCCAAAAGTATAGCGTCCAGTTGATGGGCCGAATCTGATAAGGGCCATAATTTGGCCCAAAGCCTATTAAAGGGCCGGATCTTATCTGGGTCGTAATTTGGCCAAGAACATGGTAGGCTTTTAACGGGCCGGGTCATATGGGCCTTTATTAGGCCCGGAACGTGGCAGCCTGTGCATGGGCCGGCCCACTAGTGTCCTCAAAATCTTGTGGGCCTTTAGCTGGGCCGGCCCATTATGGTCGGCAAAATCTTGTGGGCCTTTAGTTGGGCCGGCCCATTATGGTCCGCAAAATCTCGTGGGCCTTTAGTTGGGTCGGCCCATTTAACCTATATGGGCCTCTGTTGGGCCCTGCCACGTGTTGACGTTTCATAGGCATGTCTCCTCCAATCGACGGGCGACATCTGGCCCACCGAGGAGCAGACACGTGTTTCCTCCTGCCAATGAGAATTTTACACATGGAAAATCACCATTGGTCTGGGCTGTTAACGGGTTATCGGATCCAAAACCGGACCCGATAGCTTGACGGCGAGCCGTTATGGGGGATGCCACGTGTCGGTCACCCTTGACGAAAGCACTTCTATGACGCGCTATTTATCGTCATGGAAGTGGACACTTCCGTGATGATAATTTTGGTAATGTCAAGGAACACTTCTACGACAGCACATGTATGACTATCTTGATTCTGTCAAAAAATCGTCATGGATGTACATGCATGACAGAAAACGTGACCTACTGTGATAAACACGTATCATCACGGAAGTGTATTTTTTGTAGTGATCCTCTTTTGAAGAATGCAGCGTCAGCCTCCCGACATGATTCTCAAGAAACAGCAAAGCTAGATGAAGATAGTGAACGTAGCTATGTAGTTCATAACCGCATTCCCCTACACTAGCATCGCAGGTGCTTGCTCTAACTTGGCAGCGTGATATGTGGTTGCATGTTGCATATGGTGTCTAGATTGTAATTCTTCCAATCTGGTTAAATTGCATGTGCTATTCTGCATAGTTTATACATTATACCTATTAATGCGTCATGTCTTCCTGTTTTAGTACATAGTACATCTGTCTATTAAGCATGTCCTTACATAAAATTATTGTTTTTTTGTATCCTGCATTAATCAATATGACGAGACACCTTTAGTATATGCAGTGCGTGTTGGGGAACGTAGTAATTTCAAAAAAATTCCTACGCACACGCAAGATCATGGTGATGCATAGCAACGAGAGGGGAGAGTGTTGTCCACGTACCCTCGTAGACCGACAGCGGAAGCGTTATCACAACGCGGTTGATGTAGTCGTACGTCTTCACGATCCGACCGATCAAGTACCGAACGCACGGCACCTCCGAGTTCTACACACGTTCAGCTCGATGACGTCCCTCGAACTCCGATCCAGCCGAGTGTTTTGGGAGAGTTTCGTCAGCACGACGGCGTGGTGACGATGATGATGTTCTACCGACGCAGGGCTTCGCCTAAGCTCCGCAATGATATTATCGAGGTGTAATTTGGTGGAGGGGGGCACCGCACATGGCTAAAAGATCTCAAGGATCAATTGTTGTGTCTCTGGGGTGCCCCCCTGCCCCCGTATATAAAGGAGCAAGGGAGGAGGAGGCCGGCCCTAGGAGGGGCGCACCAAGTGTGGAGTCCTACTAGGACTCCCTAGTCCTAGTAGGATTCCACCTCCCATATGGAATAGGAAAAGAGGAAGGGAAAAAGAGAAGGAAGGAAGGGGCGCGCCCCTTCCCTAGTCCAATTCGGACCAGACCAAGGGGAGGGGTGCGGCCACCCTTGAGGCCCTTTTCCTTCTTTCCCGTATGGCCCAATAAGGCCCAATACGTATTCCCGTAACTCTCCGGTACTCCGAAAAATACCAGAATCACTCGGAACCTTTCCGAAGTCCGAATATAGTCGTCCAATATATCGATCTTTACGTCTCGGCCATTTCGAGACTCCTCGTCATGTCCCCAATCTCATCCGGGACTCCGAACTCCTTAGGTACATCAAAACTCAATAAAACTGTCATCGTAACGTTAAGCGTGCGGACCCTACGGGTTCGAGAACTATGTAGACATGACCGAGATACATCTCCAGTCAATAACCAATAGCGGGACCTGGATGCCCATATTGGCTCCCAAATATTCTACGAAGATCTTTATCGGTCAGACCGCATAACAACATACGTTGTTCCCTTTGTCATCAGTATGTTACTTGCCCGAGATTCGATCGTCGGTATCTCGATACCTAGTTCAATCTCGTTACTGGCAAGTCTCTTTACTCGTTCCGTAACACATCATCCCGCAACTAACTTATTAGTCACAATGCTTGCAAGGCTTATAGTGATGTGCATTACCGAGTGGGCCCAGAGATACCTCTCCGACAATCGGAGTGATAAATCCTAATCTCGAAATACGCCAACCCAACAAGTACCTTTGGAGACACCTGTAGAGCACCTTTATAATCACCCATTTACGTTGTGACGTTTGGTAGCACACAAAGTGTTCCTCCGGTAAACGGGAGTTGCATAATCTCATAGTCAGAGGATCATGTATAAGTCATGAAGAAAGCAATAGCAACATACTAAACGATCGGGTGCTAAGCTAACGGAATGGGTCAAGTCAATCACGTCATTCTCCTAATGAGGTGATCTCGTTAATCAAATGACAACTTATGTCTATGGCTAGGAAACATAACCATCTTTGATTAACGAGCTAGTCAAGTAGAGGCATACTAGTGACACTCTGTTTGTCTATGTATTCACACATGTATTATGTTTCCGGTTAATACAATTCTAGCATGAATAATAAACATTTATCATGATATAAGGAAATAAATAATAACTTTATTATTGCCTCTAGGGCATATTTCCTTCAGTGCGATATTAGTTGCATCTTTCATATGATTTATAGCATGCGCTGCTTCTAAATTATTGAAATGCCGTTTATGATGGGACACTTTTAACTTGGCAGAGTCATATTGGTTGCATCTTTCATGTGGTGTCTAGCTTGCATTCCTTCTTATTTGTTGGAATGGTTTCTGCTTAGTTTAGACAAATAGTTGTGAATATGCCATGTCGTCCTGTTTTTCATACATATTCCATCCTGGTATCATGTGTTTGCCTTACATCAAAGTAGTGATTGTCAGTATCATGCACGAATGTGTTATGATGAGTGAATTTTATTGCTTTTTCTTGTCGGTTTTACTTGACAATTCAAAATCAATAAAGCGGAAGGAAGTTAGCAAGGCAGCGGATAAAGGTGCTCCTTCCAAACGAAGGGCCTCTATAGATTCTACTCCTCCATCCCCCAAGATGATTTGCAAGACAACACATGCATAGACACTCAACGTAGCTGTGTTGATGATGAGCACGTCTCCCCTAGTGCACCATCACAGGTGCTCCCTCTAACTTGGCACTGTTATATGTGGTTGCATGTTATGTATGATGTCTAGCTTGTATTGCTTCTAATTTTGTTGAATTCCATCTTCTTACTTTACACATTATACTTGTGAATAAGACACGTGTTTTTATTTCTAGAACATACAATATCTATCTATCACACCATGTTCTTACATCAAAGTACTACTATTGTGTAACCTTCAACAATCACTTATCATAAGACACATTTGACTTGGGAGTGTGATATAGGTTACATCTCGCATTCTGTTCTAGCTTGTACTACTTCTAATTTGTTGAAATGGCACTTATGATGAGACAGTTTTAACTTGGTAGAGTGATATTCGTTGCTTCTAATTTGTTAAAATGCCTTCTCCTTAGTTTACACATCATAAGCTGTGAATATGCAATGTTGTGAATATGTAATGGCACTAATGATGAGAGACCTTTAACTTGGTAGTGTGATGTTGTTTGCATCTTGCATATGATTTATTTCTTGTACTGCATCACATTTGTTTAAACGCCATTTATGATGAGACAGTGTTAACTTGGCAGAGCGATATTTGTAGCATCTTTCATATGGTGTCTACCTTCCATTGCATTGCTTCTAAATTAGTGAAATGCCTTCTTCTTAGTTTACACATCATAGTTCTGGTTATCTCATGCCGTCCTGTTTTTCGTACGTATTACATCCTCCTATCATGTGGTTGTCTAACATCAAAGTTCAGTTCGTATGTATCACGCATCAATTTGTTCTGATGAACTAAATTATTATTCGTTTTTCTTGTCGGCTTGACTTAACATGGCACAGAGAAAGAGGAAGCAACACAGAATGACAAGGAAAGGGAAGCGGAAGAATCCTGCAGATTCTGCTGGTACTGATGGTGCAATAGAAGGTCAAAGTCCAGCGAAAAATTGTACAAACAGGGTATCTCGTGCTACACGAGCTGCGGAACAAGCCAAACAGAAACAAATAGCTGCCACAAAACAAGCACAGACAACCCTAGTTGTTGCAACACCTTCCATAGTACCACCAGCTGCACGAGTTACTCGTTGGTCAACTCAGCTAGCAGCACGTTCCCAAGCTCATTTGCCATCAGATGAACTTTGTGAGCTTCAACAGCAAGACGGTACTTGCTGGAGTCAAGTTACAGTTGCATGTTTCTTTATATGTAGTCTCACAGTTTTATGTACACTAACACTTCCTATGTTCGTTGTTGGACTAGCACCTAGGCGCAAGAGGAAACAAACATCAGGGATAATGCTCGATAGGTTAACTAAATCTAGAGGAGGAAGAATGGAGATCCGTTTTGAGGCAGGTTTAAAAAGGTCATGTGATGCTACAGAGTCATCCAAGTTAGAATCAGAGGCAGCGGTTGCCGTTAGGTGTAATGTATGTATCCTCCCAACATGGATTCAGTACAGGAATGACAAAGACGAAACCCAGTTCAAAACCTTCCTCGACCATTTATCTGTAAGTATGGTTATGCATCTTGCTCTATCCCATACTTTCTAGGTTGCTGATAATGAGACTCCCATAATTTTCAACAGATGAGGTTCAAGTTGGATAGCCAAGATGATGCAACTAGACAAGCTTGCACCCATGTTTTCAAGTCTGCTCTGCAACAGTATCGGTATAAATTGAGGAAAACTCACTTTGAAGGAAAGGCTAACAGTGAACTTGCCCAAACATCTCCAGTGGAAAATATATCGGATGAAGACTGGATAGGCCTTGTTAAACACCGGTCTGATCCAAAGTATCACGTACATTATATATATGTGATCAGATCACATGTTGAAGTCCTATTTACGCATGTGCCTCACAAATCTATCTTCTTGTAGGTGAACTGTTCAAAGAACAAGGCCAACCGTACGAAAGTGAAATTCCAACAGACGACAGGATCTCGTAGCTATATTGCACACTGCGAGGCTCTTGTAATTAGCTGCTGTTTCACTCTTTTTGCTGTAACATATTATCAGATCTATATTGACTAGTTCCAAATGCAGAGGAAAGCCCGCAAGGACCAAAAAGTACCTGAACCAAATGTTGTGGAAATCTTCAAGGACAGTCATCCCAGCAAGACGAAGGGCATGACTACACCAGTCAAAGTCGCTGTTGTAAGTCCTTAATCCTCATGCCTTTTAACTACTACTTACTCTGACTTGTGCCTTGAACTACATGGTTTGCAGCCAATGTCTATTACTCTTTTTTTATACACAATTGTCTTAGCGTATCATTGCACCTTACAAGGTTTAAAAGAGAGGAGTGATGTTCCTTTGATCTTGATCCGTAATCTAGTTCCGTGCTGGACTTGCCCACACAACGTTACAATTGCCTGTTTGTCTGTTCTCAGTTGTTTTGTGATATGAATGATGGCATACTATGCTTACCGTATTATAATCTTTGTCTCTTTATCCTTAGCTGTCAATACAATGTGAAGAAACAGACAATACATTAGCCATGATACATGGTCATATATTTGGAAACTGGTTTTATTATGTACTTTGCAGTAACATACAACTAATATTTTACATGGGTTCACCAGAATAAGTTCCGTATATAGACCAAAGCTATTTTGTTTGGTTTTGCTGCCTCCTTAATATCTTATGTTCTGGTACTACTAATGTAAAAACTCAACTTTTCAGCAAGCTATGGAAAAAATGGTGGAACCGCCACCTTCTAAAGGTGGCGAGGCAACTATAACCACAATGTCAGCTCTTGCTGCAGTGGGTCAGTACCTGTCCACTAAAAGTGCCAAAAGCACGTTCCTGCGTAATACTGAGTTGGTTGTTAAGGCAATCTCGTCCAAACTACCTCATGATCAAGATATGCAAGCTCAAAACAATGTTATAGCTGTGCTCCAGACACAAGTCCATTCCCTAACAGAGACCCTTTGTGAAACAAGGACAGACATTGTTCGATGTCGGCAAGATATGCATGGTTTTGAAACCAGACTATCAGACATTTGCTATGTTGTTCAGGAGCCTAAGAGAAATGAAGGCGAAGGTTATGGTGCTCCATCAGACAATACGGCATGAAAATGTAACAGTCAGGTCAAATGAACTGAGCTTCTGAACTTCTGGTGGTGCATTTATCTGCCAGACTGTTAACTTTTATGCCAACCTTCCTTTTGTTTTATAGTTGTAATTTGTTTTGTTGCGATACAAAATTTGTTCTTAACGTGCAGCCACCGGCTGAAGAAAACAACAAGCCATTTTTATAGTATAGGGTGTTACCTATATTTGCACTGGTGGTGATCTTTGATGCCCAGTGGATGTAATTTGTGCAATCGCCTTAATAGCCTAGCGTTAGTTTCGGGCTTATTTATTTACTACTCTTCTTTTTCCCTGGTTTGCTAGTGGCCGCAACAACCATGGGCCATATACGGACCGTGGTAACCTTGACCCTGCTACAGGCCGTAGGATCCATGGGCCTCCTATGGGCCGTCGATAAATGGGCCTCCAACAGGGCCGTAGAATAGGTGGGCCTCGCGTCGTCGTATAAATGGGTCTACATGGGTCGTAAATGGGCGTAATTGGTATCGGCCCAGCATGGTAACGGGCCGTTAATAGGCCGAAGGACAGCAAAGGCTTAATTCTATCACAGGCATAACGGGTCGTTAATGGGCCAAAATATAGGACGGGCTGGAAATAGCGCAACTGGTTAACAGGACACAAACGGGCCGACTCTTGCCATGGGCCGAATTTGGCCCATTAGGGGAACAGGCCAGTAACGGGCCGGAAGTAATCGAGGGCCGGAAAGGAGCCCAAGAACGTATGGGTCGTCAGTAGACCGAAAGCTAACACGGAGCAGAAACGGCCCATGTGAATCATGGGCAGTTAATGGGTACAAAGAAATTTACTGTTCATTATGGGCTAGAGCCACCGTGGGCCTCTAAAGGGCCTAAAGATACGAAAGGCCTCATATGGGCCGAAAGACGTCGTGGGCCATACACGGGCCGAAAGTGAAACGGGCTGGTGTTATATTCGACGGCCCAGATGACGTTGTTGGGCCGATTTCTGGTAGGCCCTAAAGGCTGTGAGTTACCGGGCCATGAAATGGGCTATTTGCGAAGAGACCGTTAACAGGCTTTTCATGCGCCAGCCCGCTAAATTTTGACAAAGTCAAAAGGGCTGGCCTTTGTAAGCTAAATGGGCCAGTGGTGGGCCGTCGCACGTGTTGACATATCATATGCGCCTATCTGACCCACTGACGAGCTGACACATGTTTCCTCCGACCAATCAGAATTTTACACGTGGAAAATTCCCATTGGTCCGGACTGTTAACGGGTTATCGGATCCAAAACCGGACCCGATAGCTTAACGGCGACCCGTTACGGTGGATGCCACGTATCGATCACCCTTGACGAAAGCACTTCTGTGACGCACGATTTATCGTCATGGAAGTGGACACTTCCGTGATGATAATTTTGGTAATGTCATGGAACACTTCTACGACAGCACAGGTATGACTATCTTGATTCTGTCATAAAATTGTCATGCATGTACATGCATGACAAAAAAGTGACCTACTGTGACAAACACGTATAATCACGGAAGTGTATTTCTTTGTAGTGCTTCCTGCATCTAGAGTATTAAGTTCATGAAGAACAGAATAACGCTTTAAGTAAGATGACATGATGTAGAGGAATAAACTCAAGCAATATGATGTAAACCCCATCTTTTTATCCTCGATGGCAACAACACAATACGTGCCTCGCTACCCCTACTTTGTCACTGGGTGAGGACACCGCAAGATTGAACCCAAAGCTAAGCACTTCTCCCATTGCAAGAAAAACCAATCTAGTTGGCCAAACCAAACCGATAGTTCGAAGAGAGTTACAAAGATATTAAATCATGCATATAAGAATTCAGAGAAGATTCAAATAATATTCATAGATAATCTGATCATAAATCCACAATTCATCGGATCTCGACAAACACACCGCAATAGTAGATTACATCAGATAGATCTCCAAGAACATCGAGGAGAACATGGTATTGAGAATCAAGGAGAGAGAAGAAGCCATCTAGCTACTAGTTATATGGACCCGTAGGTCTGAGATAAACTACTCACGCTTCATCGGAAGGGCAATATAGTTGATGTAGATGCCCTCCGTGATTGAATCCCCCTCCGGTAGGATGCCGAAAAAGGCCCCAAGATGGGATCTCACAGGAACAGAAAGTTGTGGCGGTGGAAAAGTGTTTTCGTGGATGCTTCTGGAGGTTCGGAAATATATGTGAATATATAGAAGGAAGATCTAGGTCAGGGGGTCATCAACGGGCCCATAAGGTAGGGGCGCTCCCCCCTAGGGCGCGCCCTCCACCCTTTTCGCCGCCTCCTGGCTCTTCTGACTCGAACTCCAAGTCTCCTGGGTGTCTTTTAGTCCAAGAAAAATCATCACGAAAGTTTTATTCCGTTTGGACTCCATTTGATATTCCTTTTCTGCGAAGCTAAAAAACAAGGAAAAAACAGAAACTGGCACTGGGATCTAGGTTAATAGGGTAGTCCCAAAAATAATATAAAATAGCATATTGATGCATATAAAACATCCAAAATAGATAATAATAGCATGGAACAATAAAAAATTATAGATGCGTTGGAGACGTATCATGCAAGAGCAAGTTCCACTACACGTGCATGTAACAAGTCAGAGGAGAATAGGTGCAAATGCCTTTGAGCACTGGTATTGCCATCTAGGTGTTAGCTCAGAATTTTTTTGAGCCACGGATAAGCCTAGGTACTCTCCTCATCTGAATCAATGGTGGAAATCGGTGATTGGCTATCATGTTATGAATGTTGGCACACATTTTTGGAGGATGATAACTCAGGTTCTTGCGGGGCCGAGGTCTGTGACCATAACGGAGGGAGTACAAGGACATTTGATGCTGGCAATTCTTATCTACTCCCTCCTTTCTCAAACAAGTGGACGTTTAGCATTCAAAAATTTGTCCACAAAAGAGTATACTTGTATCACAGTGCACTTTAAAATACAAAAAAAATGAATCTCTCTCTTTAGACGGGAATTAAGACCAATAACATTTAGCACATGGCCTGCTCACTCTTCACATGCACTTAGCTCATTGAGGATGGGGTAATTAAATAGAAGAGGGATGATGGCTTGCATCTTCCCAATGCTTTTTCTATTCCACTCCATAATCTATCTTATTATTTATATGTCCACTTATTTGAGGACGGGGGAGTATGATGAATGTTTAAGATGACGAAGCACAATGAAGGAGTCCGGGAAGGTTTCCATCGAGAACTATAATAATGAATATAATGTGGTTGCTCATTTACTAGCTAAGTTTGGGCGATGTAATCCACCGGCCTTATGGTTGGATAAATCCCCTATTTCCATTACTAAACTATTAGCGCAGGATGTAAGTGTTACATGAGGTTAATAAAGCTAGGCATACAGGTCTTCCCGAAAAAACATGACAATGGGCTGACTCAACTAGCACACTCGCAATCAGCTCAGTAAAAAAAACTGGAAGCTCATGGTTATGAAAAACCGGCTACCTATTTCTTTGATAGATTTAGAAAATTAATATTACAAAAAAAACATGGATCTTATTGAATGGTTGCGATATTTTAGAAAGGTTCATTGGTTTTTAATTTTTTTTATAAATTTTACAACAAATGTACATGAATTTCAAAAACATTCAAAAATTATTAAAATACTTAGTATAAAGCAAGTTTAATTATTTCAAAGGTAAAACAGAAAATAAGTGCACAAAGAGAAAAATAGAAAATAATACAAAAAATATGATAAAAAGAAAATGAATAGAAAAATGGGCGAGAAACCTAAAGAGAAATAAACAAAACAAAGAAGAAAAAGTAGGAAAAAATCATAAAAATGCTAAAAAATGAAGGAAGAAAAACTCTATATGGGCCTGCATGTTATATTGTGAGCCAAGAATAGGAAGAATTTATGAGCTTATAGTGTTTTTCTTTTCTGGGTTAAAAAAAGAAAAAAATAAATGTACATGAATTTTAGAACTATTAGAAATTTTAAAATAGTCAGAAAATTAAAAAACAAGTTGAATTATTAAAAAATTAAAATGGAAAAGAACTGCATAGAGGGGAAACCAGAAAAATAAAGAAAATGAAAGATAAAAAGAAAAATCAAAGGAAAACTAGGCATGAAACCTAAAGAGAAAGAAAACATGGAAAATAAAATAGTAGAAAAATGCTGAAAAACCAAAGGAAAGAAAAACGCTACGTGGGCTAGCCCATGAAGTGTGAACCTGAACGTTATAAAAGAAAATGATCGTCATGTATCCTAAAATATTGAAAGTGTACCAAGAAAAATGCTCCATGTGTAGACAAAAGTATACAACATGTACTAAAAAGGCCAACATTTGTTTAAAAAAGAGAAGGAATAAAAAAGAAAATATGTGCTGAAAAAAAAGAAAACCAAAAATAATGTAAATAAAAACACAGAAAAATAAAGAAGAAGAAAAAGGCCGCGTGTAACCTTCCCACAATTGGACGAAGCCAGTGGAATGTTCCATGAACCATTGCTCCCAATCCTTCCGAGAACCCCTTGACTGAGCCGGCCTATTAAAGCGACACAGCAGCGAGCACCGGAGGCAAGGCAGGGCGGGAGCTCCTAGTAGGCGCTGTAGGCGCCCGTTGTAGAAGTGGCGCCTACAGCAACCAGCAGCGGGTTGCGGGCCATTAAAACATCTCTAACAATTTGTTCTCAAACATATGAAAAATAAATAAATTAATGGCTTTTTCCTGTCGCTATCCGCAAATACCATAATTCGAACTAAAAGTGCGAGCGTCGAGAGTTGTCACTCGTAAGTCGTAACCACTAGGTCGAGGTCATTCCATTGATCACAAATAGGAAAAAAGCTCTATTTGACCTTTCGTATAGTTAACATATATTATATATATCCAGTATAACTTAATTTCAAAAGGAACTACAAATTAGAAACAGAATTCCTAAAATATACTAAAAATAGGTACGAATTTGAAAATAGGGTTCACAGAAATTCGAAAGAGCATATAAAAATGAAAAAAAGTTCATCAATTTTAAAAATTTCATCATCTAGACAAAATGTTCGCAAATTTAAAAATGTCATCGATTTTGAAAAACAAATTCACAAATTTGAGAAAAGCTCATCAAATTTGAAAAAAGTCATCAAAATTTAAAAAAGTTTATCAAATTTGAATAAAAAGTTCATCATATTTGAAATAAAGTTCATCAAATTGAAAAACGTTCATCCAATTTGAAAATAAGTTCATCAATTTTGGAATAAGTTCATCGGTTTAAATAAAATCATCATCTCGAGAAAAAAGTTCAAAATTTAAAGAAAGTTCATGAATTTTGAAAAAATGCACAAATTTGAAAAAGTACATCATAGTGGAAAAAAAGTTCATCAAATTTGAAAATAAAGTTCAATGTTTTGAAAAAGTTCATCCAATTTGAAAATAAGTTCATCAATTTTGAAAAAGGTTCACCGATTTTGAAAAACATTTCATCTAATTGAGAAAAAAATCTTCAATTTTGAAAAAAGTTCATAAAAACCATAAAAAGTTCATCAAATTCAAAAAAGTTCATCCATTTTGAGAAAAGGTTCATGCTATTTGGGAAATGTTCATCGATTTGGAAAAGAAACTTTACGAATTTGAAAAAAAACTTATTTAAGAAAAGAAAAAAGCAAAAAGAAAGAAAAAGAAAAAGCAAAAACCTAATAAAAACGTTCAGAAAATGACAAGCGAGCCTGGAAAGAAAAACCGCGAACTAAAAGAACAAATAAAAGGATAAGAAAAAAGAAATTATGTGTGAGTGGGTGAGGTAGCCTAGTTAGTGATTGTTGTTGTACCTTTGAACAGAGAGGTTGTTGGTTCGAACCTGATTACCACACCTTTTTTGCTTTTAAACTGCAAAAAGAGAAGGGATATGTGGGCCGGCCCAGAGTGCAGCGAGCGGGGTGTGCTCCAAGTACCCATTAGTATAACGGGCGCCTGCAGCGCCAAATAGGATCTGCTAGACGGGGCAACGTCTCGCATGAGCGAGATGTAGCACCCACAAGAAATTCCGATGTCTCAATACAAGCCGAACCTCAGGCCCAGAACAGAAGAACATGCATGCGCAGTAATAGATTTGACTAAAAAATGTTTTTGGTGAAAGATGAAACAAAATGTAACAGAAAGAAAAGCACAGATTGAAATGCATGCAAGCAAATGACAACAGATGCGACTGAAAAGAAGAAAAATTGCCTAAGTTGGTCTCGGTCTATAAAGCATGTACTATCCACTCGTCGCCGAAAAGCAAATATTTGTCACTGTAGCTTAAATGTATTGGATCAACATATCACACAGATTTGGTCGACCCACCATCCACAAGCTATGTTTTCATAGATGTGCTATAAGACATTTGGTCCAACACTGCCATGGATTCACCAAGGACTCTCTGATGAATACATCGTCACGATCACTCCAACTAGCACGTTAGCAGGTTTGTGTGTTGCCAGCTCCGACATGCGCCGTAAGGTGGATTACTTGCGGAGACGTACTCCTAGATCATATAATTAGTCTTTTGCGTCCCCTTCCTACCTTCTATTTCCATTGTGGCCACTTCATTCACTGTTTTCATTATGGGACCACATGGTTTGGTTCACTCAAATATCTCATGAGAAGTCTCCATCACTTGCTTACCTAATTACACTAATAACATGTGTCCGCTAGCTATGGCTGGGAAGGAGAATGATTCAAGAGCACTTCAATTATCACTTGGAAAATAGGCAAACCATTTTATAGCAAATTGCTGGTGCGTTTTGAGTACCACCAGCTCATCCAGGTTCTGCTCTGTTTCACCAGCCAACATATCTTGTGTGAAGATGCAAAGCGTGTGTGCTTTTTTGTGTGGAAGAAGCAAAACTTGTGTGCTTGCATTTCTCTTCATGTGATTCCTTGGGGTTTGCTTTGATCATTTTGTTTCCCTTTTAGTACATGTATATTATTTTCAGGGCTGTCTTTTTTCAAAAAGGAGATCGAAATCTTCGCCCCCAGCATCATTGCGATGCACACAAGCATTTTTATTTATTACTCCCTTTGACTCATATTAAGTGTCGCTCAAACGGATCTATCAGCTGCAACCACCACTCAGCTATTACAAGATTTGAAACAAAGTGTAAGTTCATATAGTGCCACCCCTTGTTGGTTTTGGAGTATTGACGACAAACTTGGTTGAGGAACTGATGTTTTTGTGAGATTCACAGGAGAACACAGGTAGAAGTTCCAATTGATTTGGTTTTACCCATCAAAGATGACCCCTAAAAAAATATGAAGACATTAAAGATAATGGTTGTTCACGAATACACTCATGTTGAATACAATGGTACGCGAAGATTATCGCTTGAAGACAATGGGAGCACGAAGACGTAGTATTTTGGTAGTTTCATTTTCTTTTTTCCTCAGTCATAGGAACCAACACATTGTTAAGCAGGGTCGAGATAAACAAAGTCAGAAAATTGATGTGATGCTCAACCTAAAATCCTATGTCTTCGAGCGAAGACAATGAGAGAGGAACCTCTTTCAGAGTTGGTTGAGTCAGCTTTACTTGGAGCCCAAGTCAACCTGCTGCGTGTGTTCGAAATCCGATCGTTGGAAAATTGTCGGTTGTCCACTGACCAGGGTCATATCAGACATATCACGTCGGGCTGTCTCCTCGCTATAAGTAGCCCATCCCCTCCACCATAAATTGGTGGCTGACCCAAATTAGTGGACAACTTTTGCCATTTGAGAGCAACCCACCTCCGAAGCCTTTGAGTGAGAATCCTTGCGAGGAAAAAACCCAAAACACCAAGAGCCCAAAGTGTCTGAGCATCACTGAAGCCTTTCTATACTGCGTGAACTGCAAACTTGTTACACTTGAAGACTGTGATCTTCCAGTCAGTTAGGGGTCGCGTTCTGAGCATCCAAGAGTCATTGTGGATTGCCAGTGAACAAAGTCTGTGAAGGTTTGGAAGTCTCCTTTAAAGACTTACTCATACGTCTCCAACGTATCTATAATTTTTTATTGTTCCATGCTGTTATATTATCATTCTTGAATGTTTTACAATCATTATATAGCAACTTTATATCATTTTTGGGACTAACCTATTGACATAGTGCCCAGTGCTAGTTGCTGTTTTTTTGCTTGTTTTTACTTCGCAGAAAATCAATAGCAAACGGAGTCCAAACACAGCAAAACTTTTTGGTGATTTTTTCTGGACCAGAAGACACATGTTGGGCCAAGAAAGTACCTGAGGGATGCTCCGAGGGGAGCACAACACACCAGGGCGCCCCTGGGGGCCCAGGCGCTCCCAGGTGGGTTGTGCCCACCTCGGTGGCCTCATGCACTGCCTCTTTGCTCTATAAATACCCCAATATTCCAGAAACCCTAGGGGAGTCGAAGAAAATCAAGCCAGCTGCCACAAGTTCCAAAACCAACAGATCCAATCTAGACACCATCACGGAGGGGTTCATCATCCTCATTGGCGCCTCTCCGATGATGTGTGAGTAGTTCATTGTAGACCTACGGGTCCGTAGTTAGTAGCTAGATGGCTTCCTCTATCTCTCTTTTGATTCTCAATACAATGGTCTCTCTCTTGATGATGTGTTTGTTGGGATCCGATGAACTTTGAGTTTATGATCAGATCTATGTTTTTATCCATGAAAGTTATTTGAGTCTTTTGATCTCTTATATGCATGATTACTTATAGCCTCGTATTTCTTCTTTGAATCTTTGGTTTAGTTAGGCCAACTAGATCAATTTTTCTTGCCATGGGAAGAGGTGCTTTGTGATGGGTTCGATCTTACGGTGCTTGATCCCAGTGACAGAAGGGGAACCAACACGTATGTATCGTTGCTATTAAGGATTACAAGATGGGGCATGTTTCTACATAAATAGATCTTGTCTACATCATGTTATCATTCTTATTGCATCACTCCGTTTCTCCATGAACTTAATACACTAGATGCATGCTAGATAGCGGTCGATGTGTGGAGTAATAGTAGTAGAGGCTGGCAGGAGTCGGTCTACTAATCTTGGATGTGATTCCTATGTAATGATCATTGCCTGGATATCGTCATGATTATTTGAAGTTCTATCAATTGCCCAACAGTAATTTGTTTACCCACCGTATGCTATTTTTCTCGAGAGAAGCCACTAGTGAAATCTAGTGCCCCCGGGTCTCTTCTTTATTATATTTGCCTTCACGATCTATTTTTATTCACTTTTATTTTTAGATCTATTAATCAAAAAATACAAAATTGTATTGCTGTAATTTTTATTTATTTATTTTATCTCACGTTCCTGCAAGATCTATTTGTCCAATCTACTACAATTTTACCTATTGTTTTACCCGTGAGGGATTAACAATCCCTCTCTTACGTCGGGTTGTAAGTATTTGTTCTTTGTGTGCAGGAGTTGTTTACGTGGTGTTGTGTGGTTCTCCTACTGGTTCGATAACCTTGGTCTCATCACTAAGGGAAATATCTACTGTAGCTGTGCTGCATCATCCCTTCCTCTTTAGGGAAATACTGACGTAGTTCAAGCCGCATCAAAAGGAATTTCTGGCACCATTGCCGGGGAGACATCACCAACATCTACCAGGTTCCTAATCACAAATCTCATCTCCTTGCAATTTACATTATTTGCCATTTGCCTCTCATTTTTATCTCCCCCACTTCACAAAAAATTGCCATTTTATTCGCCCTCTTTTTCGTTCGCCGTTTTCTCGTCAGATCTATCTTTTTGGTTGCAACCTTGTTTGCTACCTTTGCTTGTGTTACCTTGTGCCTTCTATTTGCTTGCATCTTCGCTAGCTAAAAATCTATTGATATGGAACCTCATCCACTTGCTAATCTTTTCAAAAGATCTGATTATGTTGAACCAATTGCTAGTGAGTTGAGTGCACTTGATTATCTTTATGAAGTTTTGCTTGAGATTCATGAATCTGAAATTTGTGATGAAGTGTGAAACGAAGGAATTTATAAAGTGATTCACGATAGCTCCTTGAATAAAAAGCATGATTGCAATGAGATTATTATAAATTCTATTAATTTCAGTTGTGCTATTAATATGCAAAACCCCAAGCTTGGGGATGCTTGTTTTGTTATGTCCACTACTTATTGCAATGATCATGATTGGGGTGATAATGATTCGTATGATCTTGAAAATTTACTTAAGCCTCATGATGAATATGATATTGATGATAGTGTTTGCAATAATATTGAAAGTGGGTTTGGAAGAGTGCCAACTCTAGGTGAAAATAATCCCACAAATTTGGAGAGTGTTCAATCTTATGAAGTTTTTGATAAAAGTGGGCTTGGAGAGGTCATGATTTTATTTGATGATAATCCCACTGTCTTGGAGGATTATAAAACCTTTATGCATGTGGATCATGGAGAGAAAATTTTATATGATAGCTATATTGTTTAATTTGATTATGATCTCACATGTAATTATTATGAGAGAGGAAAATATTGTGGTGGAAATTTTTATGTTACTAAATTACCACTCGTTATGTTGAGATCGTCAATGTTTTATTCTTCTACCTTGCATATGCTAGAGATTTCTTCTCTTGATAATTTGTTTGTTTATAAAATGCCTATGCATAGGAAGTATGTTAGACTTAAATGTGTTTTCACATGTTACATGATACTCTCTTCGTGTTTTAATTACTATCTTTCATGTGAGCATCATTCGAATCTTATGCCTAGCTAGGGCGTAAAACGATAGCGCTTATTGGGAGACAACCCAATTAAAAAAATTATTTTTGTCCTTTTCTTTCTGTTCTTGAGTGTTTGCATAGTTATGCTACTGTTATGATTGTGTTTTTTGTGTTTTAATTAGTGTTTGTGCCAAGCAAAGCCTTTGAGATCATGTTGGGTGATATATAGTTGATTTGGTCTTGCTGAAAACCAGAAACTTTTGCGCTCATGTAAATAATTCTCATTTTTAACAGAAGTGTGATAAAATACTGATTCATTTTGCAGAAGATTAATATACAAATTTCTCACGTTGTTCTAATGTTTCAGAATTTTTGGAGTGACAAAAGTATTCGAAATATTCAGATTGCTACAGACTATTCTGTTTTTGACAGATTCTGTTTTCTTTGTGGTGTGTGCTTGTTTTGATGATTGTATGGTTTCCTTTGAAGAGTTTTTGCCATAGAAAAGTTGGAATACAGTAGATATAATGCAAAAATAAAATATGAATGGATTTGCAACAGTACTTATAGTAGTGATTTGTCTTCTTATACTAACGGATCTCATGAAGGTTTTGTTGAGTTTTGTGTGATTGAAGTTTTCAAGTTTTGGGTGAGATCGCGATGGATGAAGGAATAAGAATTAGCAAAAGCCTAAGCTTCGGGATGCCCGAGGCACCCCAAGATAATATTGAAGAAGTATCAAGCAACTAAGCTTGGGGATGCCCCCGAGTGGCATCCCCTCTTTCTTCTAACAACCATCGGTATTTTACTTGGAACTATATTCTTATTCATCACATACTATGAATTTAGCTTGGAGCGTCTTGTATGATATGAGTCTTTGTTTGTTTTTATTTTTAATTTTTAATAAGCTTCCTTGTTGTACACCTATTTTGGAGAGCCAAATTATGCTATGCATGCTCCTATGCTTCACTTAAATTTTTAGAGCCTTGGAATTGCTCTAGTGCTTCACTTATATCTTTTTGAGCATGGTGTGCTTTGTTATCTTTGAAGAAATTCTCTCATGCTTCACTTAGATTAATTTGAGAGAAAGAAGTATGATGCTGATGTTATTCACTTATATTTGTTTGAGCTTATTAAAAGCAACAAATGAAATTAGTTCCAAAGTGATAAATATCCAAGGAGGATATAGTGAAAACTTTCATGAAGATCATTGGAAAAAATAAACTTGATTCTTTGTAATAGTTTTGAGATATGTTGATAGTGATATGTGAGTCATGTTGATGAGTAATTATGCTTTAGTAAGAATAAGTGTGTTAAGGTTTGTGATTCCCTATGCAAGCACGAAAGTCAATAGTTATGCAATGAAATTACATCCTACTTGTGGTGCATTATTCGGCCCTAGGTATGCTTAATGCTCGCTTATGAGATTTTTCGTTACTTGGTTGGATGCTTCTCAATCTTCTGCTAGCCTTCATTTGACTAAGTGTCGGATTCAGGGCTCCGCAGACCCTTGAGAGGTTCGAACTCTGGGGTACGCACGAAGGACTCTCTCTCTCCACCTCGCCTACCAAATGATCCCACGGCCTAGCTCGACGAACCCGAAGAACACGAGATACAGAGATTTATACTGGTTCGGGCCACCATGTGGTGTAATACCCTACTCTAGTGTGGTGGTGGTGGATTGCCTCGTGGGCTGAGGATGAACTAGTACAATGGGCGGACAGCCTCCGGAGGAGAGGTGTTCTTGAGCTCTATGAGCTAGTGAGGATGGTCTTGGTGGAATGGATCAGGTCCAAGATCAGTTCATCCAAGATCCGTTCGTCCGTTCCTATGGTGGTGGCTAGTACTATTTATAGAGGCCCCGGTCCTCTTCCCAAATGTAGTCGGGAAGGGATCCTACAACGGCCAATTTTGAAGGGAGACAACTTGTACATGTTGGGGAACATAGTAATTTCAAAATATTCCTACGCACACGCAAGATCATGGTGATGCATAGCAACGAGAGGGGAGAGTGTCGTCCACGTACCCTCGTATACCGTAAGCGGAAGCGTTATGACAACGCGGTTGATGTAGTCGTGCCTCTTCACGATCCGACCGATCCAAGTACCGAACGCACGGCACCTCCGAGTTCTGCACACGTTCAGCTCGGTGACGTCCCGCGAACTCACGATCCAGTAGAGCTTCGCAGGAGAGTTCCGTCAGCACGACGGTGTGATGATGGTGATGATGATGCTACCGACGCAGGGCTTCGCCTAAGCACCGCTACGATATGACCGAGGTGGATTATGGTGGAGGGGGGCACCGCACACTCCTAAAAGATCAATGATCAACTTGTGTGTCTATGGGGTGCCCCCCACCCCCGTATATAAAGGAGTGGAGGAGGGGGACGGCCGGCCCTCTCTATTGCGCGCCCTAGGGGAGTCCTACTCCCACCGGGAGTAGGATTCCCCTTCTCCTAGTAGAACTAGGAACCCTTCCAAGTAGTAGGAGTAGGAGAGAAGGAAAGGGAAAAGAGAAGAGAAGGAAGGAGGGGGCGCCGCCCCTCCCCCTAGTCCAATTCGGACTAAGCCTTGGGGGGGCACGCATCCTCCCCTCCCTATTTCCCCTAAAGCCCGATAAGGCCCATATACTCCCCGGCGAATTCCCATAACTCTCCGGTACTCCGAAAAATACCCGAATCACTCGGAACCTTTCTGATGTCCGAATATAGTCGTCAAATATATCGATCTTTATGTATCGACCATTTCGAGACTCCTCGTCATGTCCCCGATCTCATCCGGGACTCCGAACTACCTTCGGTACATCAAAACACATAAACTCATAATACCGATCGTCACCGAACGTTAAGCGTGCGGACCCTACGGGTTCGAGAACTATGTAGACATGACCGAGACACATCTCCGGTCAATAACCAATAGCGGAACCTGGATGCTCATATTGGCTCCTACATATTCTACGAAGATCTTTATCGGTCAAACCACATAACAACATACGTTGTTCCCTTTTTCATCGGTATGTTACTTGCCCGAGATTCGATCGTCGGTATCTCAATACCTAGTTCAATCTCGTTACCAACAAGTCTCTTTACTCGTTCCGTAATACATCATCCTGCAACTAACTCATTAGCTGCATTGCTTGCAAGGCTTATAGTGATGTGCATTACCGAGAGGGCCCAGAGATACCTCTCCGACAAATGGAGTGACAAATCCTAATCTCGATCTATGCCAACCCAACAAGTACCATCAGAGACATCTATAGAGCACCTTTATAATCACCCAGTTACGTTGTGACGTTTGGTAGCAAACAAAGTGTTCCTCCGGTATTCGGGAGTTGCATAATCTCATAGTCATAGGAACATGTATAAGTCATGAAGAAAGCAATAGCAACATACTAAACGATCAAGTGCTAAGCTAATGGAATGGGTGAAGTCAATCACATCATTCTCTAATGATGTGATCCCGTTAATCAAATGACAACTCATGTCTATGGCTAGGAAACTTAACAATCTTTGATTCAATGAGCTAGTCAAGTAGAGGCATACTAGTGACACTCTGTTTGTCTATGTATTCACACATGTACTAAGTTTCCGGTTAATACAATTCTAGCATGAATAATAAACATTTATCATTATATAAGGAAATATAAATAACAACTTTATTATTGCCTCTAGGGCATATTTCCTTCAGTCTCCCACTTGCACTAGAGTCAATAATCTAGTTCACATCGCCATGTGATTTAACACCAATAGTTCACATCACCATGTGATTAATATCCATAGTTCACATCGCCATGTGGCCCACACTCAAAGGGTTTACTAGTGTCAGTAATCTATTTCACATCGCCATGTGATTAACACCCAAAGAGTACTAAGGTGTGATCATGTTTTTCTTGTGAGAGAAGTTTAGTCAACGGGTCTGCCAAATTCAGATCCATATGTATTTTGCAAATTTCTATGTCTACAATGCTTTGCACGGAGCTACTTTAGCTAATTGCTCCCACTTTCAATATGTATCCAGATTGAGACTTAGAGTCATCTGGATCAGTGTCAAAACTTGCATCGATGTAACCCTTTACGATGAACCTTTTGTCACCTCCATAATCGAGAAACATATCCTTATTCCACTAAGGATATTTTTTACCGCTGTTCAGTGATCTACTCCTAGATTACTATTGTACTCCCTTGCCAAACTCAGTATAGGGTATACAATAGATCTGGTACACAGCATGGCATACTTTATAGAACCTATGGCTGAGGCATAGGGAATGACTTTCATTCTCTTTCTATCTTCTGCCATGGTCGGGCTTTGAGTCTTACTCAATTTCGCACCTTGTAACACAGGCAAGAACTCTTTCTTTGACTGTTCCATTTTGAACTACTTCAAAATCTTGTCAAGGTATGTACTAATTGGAAAACTTATCAAGCGTCTTGATCTATCTCTATAGATCTTGATGCTCAATATGTAAGCAGCTTCACCGAGGTCTTTCTTTGAAAAACTCCTTTCAAATACTCCTTTATGCTTTCCAGAAAAAATCTACATTATTTCCGATCATCAATATGTCATTCACATATACTTATCAGAAATGTTGTAGTGCTCCCACTCACTTTCTTGTAAATATAGGCTTCACCGCAAGTCTGTATAAAACTATATGCTTTGATCAACTTATCAAAGTGTATATTCCAACTCTGAGATGCTTGCACCAGTCCATAGATGGATCGTTGGAGCTTGCACACTTTGTTAGCACATTTTGGATTGACAAAACCTTCTTGTTGTATCATATACAACTCTTCTTTAAGAAATCCATTAAGGAATGCAGTTTTGACATCCATTTGCCAGATTTCATCAAATGTGGCAATTGCTAACATGATTCGGACAGACTTAAGCATCACTACGAGTGAGAAAATCTCATCATAGTCAACACCTTGATCTTGTCGAAAACCTTTTTGCGACAATTCGAGATTTGTAGATAGTAACACTGCTATCAACGTCCGTCTTCCTCTTGAAGATCCATTTATTCTTAATGGCTTGCCGATCATCGGGCAAGTCAACCAAAGTCCATACTTTGTTCTCATACATGGATCCCATCTCAGATTTCATGGCCTTAAACCATTTTGCGGAATCTGGGCTCATCATCGCTTCCTCATATTTCATACCTCTAGAACAGGATTACCGTACCACTCTGGTGCGGATCTTACTTTGGTTGACCTACGAGGTTCAGTAGTAACTTGATCTGAAGTTTCATGATCATCATCATTAACTTCCGTACTAATTGGTGTAGCCATCACTTGAACTGATTTCTATGATGAACTACTTTCCAATTCGGGAGAAGGTACAATTACCTCATCAAGTTCTACTTTCCTCCCACTCACTTCCTTCGAGAGAAACTCCTTCTCTAGAAAGGATCCACTCTCAGCAAAAAAGATCTTGCCTTCGGATCTGTGATAGAAGATGTACCCAATAGTTTTCTTTTTGGGTATCCTATGAAGATGTACTTCTCCGATTTGGGTTCGAGCTTATCATGTTGAAACTTTTTCACATAAGCATCACAGCCCCAAACTTTAAGAAACGACAGCTTAGGTTTCTTGCTAAACCACAGTTCATATGGTGTCGTCTCAACGGATTAAGATGGTTCCCTATTTAACGTGAATGCAGCTGTCTCTAATGCATAAGCCCAAACGATAGTGGTAAATCGGTAAGAGACATCATAGATCGCACCATATCTAATAAAGTACAGTTATGACGTTCGGACACACCATTATACTGTGGTGTTCCAGGTGGCGTGAGTAGTGTAACTATTTCACATTGTTTTAACAAAAGGCCAAACTCGTAACTCAAATATTTTACCTCTGCGATCATATCGTAGAAACTTTTATTTTCTTGTTACGATGATTCTCCACTTTACTCTGAAATTCTTTGAACTTTTCAAATGTTTCAGACTTATGTTTCATCAAGTAGATATACCCATATCTGCTCAAATCATCTGTGAAGGTCAGAAAATAACGATACATGCCGCGAGCCTCAACACTTATCGGACCGCAAACATCAGTATGTATTATTTCCAACAAGTCTGTTACTTGCTCCATAGTTCCGGAGAACGGAGTCTTAGTCATCTTGCCCATGAGGCATGGTAGCATCAAGTGATTCATAATCAAATGATTCCAAAAGCCCATGAGTATGTAGTTTCTTCGTGCGCTTTACACCAATATGACCTAAACGGCAGTGCCATAAATAAGTTGCACTATCATTATTAACTTTGCATCTTTTGGCTTCAATATTATGAATATGTGTATCACTACCACCGAGATCCAACGAACCATTTTCATTGGGTGTATGACCATAGAAGGTTTTATTCATGTAAACAGAACAACAATTATTCTGTAACTTAATGAATAACCGTATTGCAATAAACATGATCAAATCATATTCATGCTAAACGCAAACACCAAATAACATTTATTTAGGTTCAACACTAATCCCAAAAGTATAGGGAGTGTGAGATGATGATCATATCAATCTTGGAACCACTTCCAACACACATCGTCACTTCACCCTTAACTAGTCTCTGTTCATTCTGCAACTCCCGTTTCGAATTACTAATCTTAGCAACTGAACTAGTATCAAATACTGAGGGGTTGCTATAAACACTAGTAAAGTACACATCAATAAAATGTATATCAAATATACCTTTGTTCACTTTGCCATCCTTCTTATCCGCCAAATACTTGGGGCAGTTCTGCTTCAAGTGACCAGTCCCTTTGCAGTAGAAACACTTAGTCTCAGGCTTAGGTCCAGACTTGGGCTTCTTCACTTGAGCATCAACTTGCTTGCCGTTCTTCTTGAAGTTCCCCTTCTTCTCTTTGCCCTTTTCTTGAAACTAGTGGTCTTGTCAACCATCAACACTTGATGCCTTTCTTGATTTCTACCTTCGCCGATTTTAGCATCGCAAAGAGCTTGGGAATTGTTTTTGTCATCCCTTGCATATTATAGTTCATCACGAAGTTCTAGTAACTTGGTGATAATGACTAGCGAACTGTTGGAAATATGACCTAGAGGCAATAATAAATGGTTATTATTATATTTCTTTGTTCATGGTAATTGTCTATTATTCATGCTATAATTGTATTGTCCGGAAATCGTAATACATGTGTGAATACATAGACCACAACATGTCCCTAGTAAGCCTCTAGTTGACTAGCTCGTTGATCAACAGATAGTCATGGTTTCCTGACTATGGACATTGGATGTCATTGATAACGGGATCTCATCATTAGGAGAATGATGTGATGGACAAGACCCAATCCTAAGCATAGCATAAAAGATCGTGTAGTTTCATTTGCTAGAGCTTTTCCAATGTCAAGTATCTTTTCCTTAGACCATGAGATCGTGCAACTCCCGGATACCGTAGGAGTGCTTTGGGTGTGCCAAACGTCACAACGTAACTGGGTGACTATAAAGGTGCACTACGGGTATCTCCGAAAGTGTCTGTTGGGTTGGCACGGATCGAGACTGCGATTTGTCACTCCGTGTGACGGAGAGGTATCTCTGGGCCCACTCGGTAATGCATCATCATATTGAGCTCTATGTGACTAAGGCGTTAGTCACGGGATCATGCATTGCGGTACGAGTAAAGATACTTGCCGGTAACGAGATTGAACAAGGTATTGGGATACCGACGATCGAATCTCGGGCAAGTAACATACCGATTGACAAAGGGAATTGCATACGGATTGATTGAATCCTCGACACTGTGGTTCATCCGATGAGATCATCGTGGAACATGTGGATGCCAACATGGGTATCCAGATCCCGCTGTTGGTTATTGATCGGACAGGTGTCTCGGTCATGTCTGCATGTCTCCCGAACCCGTAGGATCTACACACTTAAGGTCCGGTGACGCTAGGGTTGTAGAGATATATGTATGCGGAAACCCGAAAGTTGTTCGGAGTCCCGGATGAGATCCCGGACATCACGAGAGGTTCCGGAATGGTCCGGAGGTGAAGAATTATATATAGGAAGTCCAGTTTCGGCCACCGGGAAAGTTTCGGGGGTTACCGATATTGTACCGGGACCACCGGAAGGGTCCCGGAGGTCCACCGGGTGGGGCCACCTATCCCGGAGGGCCCCGTGGGCTGAAAGTGGAAGGGAACCAGCCCTTAGTGGGCTGGGGCACCCCCCTTGGGCCTCCCCCCATGCGCCTAGGGTAGGGAACCCTAGGGGGGAGCTTCCCCCTTGCCTTGGGGGGCAAGGCACCCCTTCCCCCCCTTTGGCCGCCGCCCCCCCTTGGAGATCCCATCTCCCTAGGCCGGCGCCCCCCTAGGGGGCCTATATAAAGGGGGGAGGGAGGGCAGCAACCTACAGCCTTGGGCGCCTCCCTCCTCCCCTGCAACACCTCTCTCTCTCTCTCTCTCTCTCTCTCTCTCTCTCTCTCTCTCTCGCAGAAGCTTGGCGAAGCCCTGCCGGAGACCCGCTACATCCACCACCACGTCGTCGTGCTGCTGGATATCCATCAACCTCTCCTTCCCCCTTGCTGGATCAAGAAGGAGGAGACGTCGCTGCACCGTACGTGTGTTGAACGCGGAGGTGCCGTCCGTTCGGCACTCGGTCATCGGTGATTTGGATCACGGCGAGTACGACTCCGTCATCCACGTTCATTGGAATGCTTCTGCTCGCGATCTACAAGGGTATGTAGATGCACTCCCTTCCCCTCGTTGCTATTACACTCCATACATGCATCTTGGTGAGCGTAGGAAAATTTTAAATTATGCTACGACTCCCAACAGTGGCATCATGAGCCAGGCCTATGCGTAGTTACTATGCACGAGTAGAACACAAAGCAGTTGTGGGCGTTGAGTTTGCCAATTCTTCTTGCCGCTACTAGTCTTTTCTTGTTTCGGCGGCATTGTAGGATGAAGCGTCCCGGACCGACCTTACACGTACACTTACGTGAGACAGGTTCCACCGACTGACATGCACTAGATGCATAAGGTGGCTAGCGGGTGTCTGTCTCTCCTACTTTAGTCGGAACGGATTCGATGAAAAGGGTCCTTATGAAGGGTAAATAGAAATTGGCAAATCACGTTGTGGTCATACGTAGGTAAGAAACGTTCTTGCTAGAAACCTACAAACCACGTAAAAACTTGCAACAACAATTAGAGGACGTCTAACTTGTTTTTGCAGCAAGTGCTATGTGATGTGATATGGCCAGAAGATGTGATGAATGATATATGTGATGTATGAGATTGATCATATTCTTGTAATAGGAATCACGACTTGCATGTCGATGATTATGACAACCGGCAGGAGCCATAGGAGTTGTCTTTATTATTTTGCATGACCTGCGTGTCATTGAATAACGCCATGTAAATTACTTTACTTTGTTGCTAAACGAGTTAGCCATAGAAGTAGAAGTAATCGTTGGCGTGACGACTTCATGAAGACACAATGATGGAGATCATGATGATGGAGATCATGGTGTCATGCCGGTGACAAAGATGATCATGGTGCCCCGAAGATGGAGATCAAAGGAGCATGATGATATTGGCCATATCATGTCACTATTTGATTGCATGTGATGTTTATCATGTTTTTGCATCTTATTTGCTTAGAACGACGGTAGTAAGTAAGATGATCCCTTATAATAATTTCAAGAAAGTGTTCACCCTAACTGTGCACCGTTGCGAAGGTTCGTTGTTTCGAAGCACCACGTGATGATCGGGTGTGATAGATTCTAACGTTCGAATACAACGGGTGTTGACGAGCCTAGCATGTACAGACATGGCCTCGGAACACACGCAATACACTTAGGTTGACTTGACGAGCCTAGCATGTACAGACATGGCCTCGGAACACGGAGGACCGAAAGGTCGAGCATGAGTCGTATAGAAGATACGATCAACATGGAGATGTTCACCGATCTTGACTAGTCCGTCTCACGTGATGATCGGACACGGCCTAGTTAAACTCGGATCATGTTTCACTTAGATGACTAGAGGGATGTCTATCTGAGTGGGAGTTCATTAAATAATTTGATTAGATGAACTCAATTATCATGAACTTAGTCTAAAATCTTTACACTATGTATTGTAGATCAAATGGCCAACGTTGTCCTCAATTTCAACGCGTTCCTAGAGAAAACCAAGCTGAAAGATGATGGCAGCAACTATACGGACTGGGTCCGGAACTTGAGGCTCATCCTCATAGTAGCGAAGAAAGATTATGTCTTAGAAGCACCGCTAGGTGATGCACCAATCCCACAGAACCAAGACGTTATGAACGCTTGGCAATCACGTGCTGATGATTACTCCCTCGTTCAGTGCGGCATGCTTTACAACTTAGAACCGGGTCTCCAAAAGCGTTTTGAGAAACATGGAGCATATGAGATGTTCGAGGAGCTGAAACTGGTTTTTCAAGCTCATGCCCGGGTCGAGAGATATGATGTCTCCGACAAGTTCTTCAGCTGTAAAATGGAGGAGAACAGTTCTGTTAGTGAGCACATACTCAGAATGTCTGGGTTGCACAACCGCTTGTCTCAGCTGGGAGTTAATCTCCCGGACGACGCGGTCATTGACAGAATCCTCCAGTCGCTTCCACCAAGCTACAAGAGCTTTGTGATGAACTACAATATGCAGGGGATGGAAAAGACCATTCCCGAGGTATATTCAATGCTGAAATCAGCGGAAGGGGAGATCAGAAAAGAACATCAAGTGTTGATGGTGAATAAAACCACCAAGTTCAAGAAGGGCAAGGGTAAGAAGAACTTCAAGAAGGACGGCAAGGGAGTTGCCGCGCCCGGTAAACCAGTTACTGGGAAGAAGTCAAAGAATGGACCCAAGCTCGGGACTGAGTGCTTTTATTGCAAGGGAAGTGGTCACTAGAAGCGGAACTGCCCCAAATATTTAGCGGACAAGAAGAAGGCCGGCAACACCCAAGGTATATGTGATATACAAGTAATTGATGTGTACCTTACCAGTACTCGTAGTAGCTCCTGGGTATTTGATACCGGTGCGGTTGCTCATATTTGTAACTCAAAGCAGGAACTACGGAATAAACGGAGACTGGCAAAGGACGAGGTGACGATGCGCGTCGGGAATGGTTCCAAGGTCGATGTGATTGCCGTCGGCACGCTACCTCTGCATCTACCCACGGGATTAGTTTTAAACCTCAATAATTGTTATTTAGTGCCAGCTTTGAGCATGAACATTGTATCTGGATCTCGTTTAATTCGAGATGGCTACTCATTTAAATCCGAGAATAATGGTTGTTCTATTTATTTGAGAGATATGTTTTATGGTCATGCCCCGCTGGTCAATGGTTTATTTTTGATGAATCTCAAACGTGATGTTACACATGTTCATAGTGTGAATACCAAAAGATGTAAAGTTGATAACGATAGTCCCACATACTTGTGGCACTGCCGCCTTGGTCACATTGGTGTCAAGCGCATGAAGAAGCTCCATGCAGATGGACTTTTGGAGTCTCTTGATTACGAATCATTTGACACGTGCGAACCATGCCTCATGGGTAAGATGACCAAGACTCCGTTCTCCGGAACAATGGAGCGAGCAACCAACTTATTGGAAATCATACATACCGATGTGTGTGGTCCAATGAGTGTTGAGGCTCGCGGAGGATATCGTTATGTTCTCACTCTCACTGATGATTTAAGTAGATATGGGTATGTCTACCTGATGAAACACAAGTCTGAAACCTTTGAAAAGTTCAAAGAATTTCAGAGTGAGGTTGAGAATCAACGTGACAGGAGAATAAAATTCCTACGATCAGATCGTGGTGGAGAATATTTAAGTCACGAGTTTGGTGCACACTTAAGGAAATGTGGAATAGTTTCACAACTCATGCCGCCTGGAACACCTCAGAGAAATGGTGTGTCTGAACGTCGTAATCGCACTCTATTGGATATGGTGCGATCTATGATGTCTCTTACCGATTTACCGCTCTCATTTTGGGGCTATGCTTTAGAGACTGCCGCATTCACTTTAAATAGGGCTCCGTCTAAATCCGTTGAGATGACACCGTATGAATTATGGTTTGGGAAGAAACCTAAGCTGTCGTTTCTAAAAGTTTGGGGATGCGATGCTTATGTCAAGAAACTTCAACCTGAAAAGCTCAAACCCAAGTCAGAAAAATGCGTCTTCATAGGATACCCTAAGGAAACTATTGGGTATACCTTCTACCTCAGATCTGAAGGCAAGATCTTCGTTGCCAAGAACGGGTCCTTTCTGGAGAAGGAGTTTCTCTCGAAAGAATTGAGTGGGAGGAAAGTGGAACTTGATGAGGTGATAGTCACCCCTTCCGAACCGGAAAGTAGCGCAGCGCGGGAAAATGTTCCTGTGGTGCCTACACCGACTGGGGGGGAAGTTAATGATGATGATCATGAAGCTTCGGATCAAGTTACTGAACTTCGTAGGTCCACAAGGACACGTTCCGCACCAGAGTGGTACGGCAACCCTGTCCTGGAAATCATGTTGTTAGACAACGATGAACCTTCGAACTATGAAGAAGCGATGGCGGGCCCGGATTCCGACAAATGGCTAGAAGCCATGAAATCCGAGATAGAATCCATGTATGAAAACAAAGTATGGACTTTGACTGACTTGCCCGATGAGCGGCGAGCCATAGAAAACAAATGGATCTTTAAGAAGAAGACGGACGCGGATGGTACTGTGACCATCTACAAAGCTCGACTTGTCGCTAAGGGTTATCGACAAGTTCAAGGGGTTGACTACGATGAGACTTTCTCACCCGTAGCGAAGCTGAAGTCCGTCCGAATCATGTTAGCAATTGCCGCATACTATGATTATGAGATATGGCAGATGGACGTCAAAACGGCATTCCTTAACGGCTTCCTTAAGGAAGAGTTGTATATGATGCAGCCGGAAGGTTTTGTCGATCCTAAGAATGCTAACAAAGTGTGCAAGCTCCAGCGCTCAATCTATGGGCTGGTGCAAGCATCTCGGAGTTGGAACATTCGCTTTGATGAGATGATCAAAGCGTTTGGGTTTACACAGACTTATGGAGAAGCCTGTGTTTACAAGAAAGTGAGTGGGAGCTCTGTAGCATTTCTCATAATTATATGTGGATGACATACTATTGATGGGAAATGATATAGAATTCTTGGAAAGTATAAAGGCCTATTTGAATAAGTGTTTTTCAATGAAGGACCTTGGAGAAGCTGCTTATATATTAGGCATCAAGATCTATAGAGATAGATCAAGACGCCTCATTGGTCTTTCACAGAGTACATACCTTGACAAGATATTGAAGAAGTTCAGTATGGATCAGTCCAAGAAGGGGTTCTTGCCTGTATTGCAAGGTGTGCAATTGAGCACGGCTCAATGCCCGACCACGGCAGAAGATATAGAAGATGAGTGTCATCCCCTATGCCTCGGCCATAGGGTCTATTATGTATGCCATGCTATGTACCAGACCTGATGTAAACCTTGCCGTAAGTTTGGTAGGAAGGTACCAAAGTAATCCCGGCAAGGAACACTGGACAGCGGTCAAGAATATCCTGAAGTACCTGAAGAGGACTAAGGATATGTTTCTCGTTTATGGAGGTGACGAAGAGCTCGTCGTAAAGGGTTACGTCGACGCTAGCTTCGACACAGATCTGGATGACTCGAAGTCACAAACCGGATACGTGTATATTTTGAATGGAGGAGCAGTAAGCTGGTGCAGTTGCAAGCAAAGCGTCGTGGCGGGATCTACATGTGAAGCGGAGTACATGGCAGCCTCGGAGGCAGCACAGGAAGCAGTCTGGATGAAGGAGTTCATTACCGACCTAGGGGTGATTCCCAATGCGTCGGGCCCGATGACTCTCTTCTGTGACAACACTGGAGCTATTGCCCTTGCGAAGGAGCCCAGGTTTCACAGGAAGACCAGGCATATCAAGCGTCGCTTCAACTCCATTCGTGAAAGTGTTCAAAATGGAGACATAGATATTTGTAAAGTACATACGGACCTGAATGTAGCGGATCCGTTGACTAAACCTCTCCCTAGGGCAAAACATGATCAACACCAGGACGCAATGGGTGTTCGATTCATCACAATGTAACTAGATTATTGACTCTAGTGCAAGTGGGAGACTGTTGGAAATATGCCCTAGAGGCAATAATAAATGGTTATTATTATATTTCTTTGTTCATGTTCATTGTCTATTATTCATGCTATAGTTGTATTGTCCAGAAATCGTAATACATGTGTGAATACATAGACCACAACATGTCCCTAGTAAGCCTCTAGTTGACTAGCTCGTTGATCAACAGATAGTCATGGTTTCCTGACTATGGACATTGGATGTCATTGATAACGGGATCACATCATTAGGAGAATGATGTGATGGACAAGACCCCTGCGAGGAACAGGGGCCTCTCCCACCGAAGAAGAGGTTCGACTGCTCCCGCGATGCCGACGTAAGGCTACAGGTGACGAGGCCTTGGTACGAGCGGCCTCCGCTCGGTTATCCGTTGCCCTTGTACGCCCAAGCGCAAGGCTCTGGAGGAGGGGGCGGCGCCTCGCACCGCTTGCGCCATGGACGTAGTTGTACGGGCCGCCGACTCACGAACCCACGTCGAGGGCTCCTTGTGAGAGTTCCTGGTATGGGCGGCGATGCCACCGCGTACATGGATCAAGTTCCCATTGTTCTTCGCCAAAGAGATGCCGCCGAGAGGGCCACTCGAGCTGTGGCTGCAGCACGCCGAGTGCGGTGCCCCGGCGACGGGAGCGGAGGTTGAGGTCGTCTCCCCGGGCAAGATCTTCATGACCCGTGGATGGGGCGAGGTCGCCCGCGCCTGCCGCACGGAGGGGGCCCTCGCCATCCATTTTGAGTAGGACGACGCCTCCATGCTATTCTTCAAGGTCTTTGACAAGGAGGGCCGCCGCCTGGAGTGTTGCCCTAGAGGGGGTCACCAGGACGGTGCAGCGGCAGGCGCTGTGCCCGCCCTTGATCCCGCCGACAGCTCCTCCAGCAGCAGCGGTGGCTCCTAGGAGTCAGGCGACACCCCTGAGCTCGACGAGACTCCGGAGACGAGCGACGACAGCTACGTGACCCCGAGCTCCCACCGTGCTCAAAGCGTGGCAACAGCATCTGCTCGTCGTCGCCGATGATCTAGATGGGGTTGGCATCTGCCCCAGGGACCCACTGTTGATGATGGCATCGGCGGCGACGCCTGTAGATATGACTCCTAAAAGCCTTATTCTTTTGTTCCATGCGAGGAATCGAGATGAACCCCGTGGGGGTGTGTAAAGAATCTGTAGCGCTTTTGAGCCAATGTTATTCTTGTTATGAAATCCATGGTTGCGTGTCTTTCTCCGGCTTTGCCCCCCTTTTCTTCCTCGCGGTAGCCTAGCGCTCTATGCTGACAGGTCCTAGTCCCCAGGCAGGCTTCAGCCGTCGCTAGTATGCCAGGTCGCGATGGCGTGGTCAAGGCCAGGAGGTGAGCGGCCCAAGGTCCGGTGAGAGCTCCTGAGGCGCGATGCTCAAGAGGTCCCCTTTAGCGTGCAAGCAACTCCCTGAAGGCAGAAAAGGAAAGCGGCACCGCCG
Source organism: Aegilops tauschii subsp. strangulata (assembly GCF_002575655.3). Taxonomy (NCBI): domain Eukaryota; kingdom Viridiplantae; phylum Streptophyta; class Magnoliopsida; order Poales; family Poaceae; genus Aegilops; species Aegilops tauschii. The sequence goes on from NC_053041.3 coordinate 510,299,492, forward strand.
GAGCAAGGCTGCAAGAGCTAGAAATCCTGTGCCACAGCACTGGCCTGGTTCAGGTGCGTGACTTATCTTAGTGATCCTGGGTCGATTCCTTGTGTTGCGCCCGGTTTGCGCGTCTGCGGCGGTGGTACTACTTGGTCAGGCTCGTGCCAGATCCCCCCCTCTCATGCTCTTCTAAGTGCTTGTGTTCTCGGGTCCCGACCCTCGAGCAGGCTCAGCCGCCGCTGGTATGCTAGGTCGCGATGCCGTGGTCAAGGACAGGGGGTGAGGGCTGGAGAGTTAGTAAGAGCTCCTGAGACACGATGCTCAGGAGCCCCCCCTTTAACACGCAAGCGAATTGCATGAGAGAAGGAAAGAGCTGACAGGGCCACCCGTAGCTAGTGCTTCGGAGATTCCTGCGGGTTAGTTGGGGAGGGAAATATAACTTGTAATTGCGTTGGCTTTCCTGCCGCTGGTCGTCTTGATGCTCAGCTCGTAGAGCTGCAGGAACTCAGCAGGGTCAAGGGTGTCGTCGTAGCGCGGAGGCAGGTCTGGCTTGAACTTTTCGGGCTAGACGATGCTACGCAGCTCAGGAGTGAAGGCACGGTAGCCTGCTGTAGTCACTGGAGCCCGTCGCGGGGGTGGAGCCTGGTCTTGGTACCCGTGCGTTGCCGCCGCGGGTGGCGCTCGGTCTTGACGCGGTGGTGCGGGGAGTGCGGGAGCATCTTCTTGTGGCCGAGGGACCTCCTGGCAGCTTCCTTCCTCATGTGTGGGCTCCTTGCGCGGCGGGTCGCGTCGTGGGGCCGCGCGTCTTGGCGCGACGGCGCCGTCTTGACGTGGAGGCCATGGAGGCGCTCCAAGGTGAAAGAACATGTGGTGCCCCCATGTTTGGTTTTGGTAATTGATGACAATCTCTATGGACTAATGGTTGCCTTGAGTTATATTTGAAGGTTTTGTCCATAGGCTTTTCTTGTAGTACATGTGTTGGTTTCAAGGAGAGTTTGTGTTGACCAAGGTGCTATTCAAGGAATTACCTAAAGATTGGTCTTGTGAGAGGTTGATCAAGACTAAGTCAAAGAGTGAATCAAGTTGATCAACACACAAAGCGTAGAAGATGTACCGAGAGGGATCAAGTGATCCCATGGTATGGTAAGCATTGTCAATTACGCTTTGTGTACTAACCCGTGGTCTTCGTGAGAGTTCTTTGTGGGGTTAGGTTGCGGTGTGCAAGTTCAAGTGATGCATCACGAAGAGATCAAGTGCTTGAATCTTGCCATCCATTGTGATGACAATGGACTTGTGAAGATGTCCCAAAGAGTGGCTCACCCATAGTGGACTATGGGGGAGCAATCATCTAGTCTTCATCGAGCCAACGCAATCAAGAAAGGTGGTCCAACTTGAGGGAGTCAAGGTCATCATCATATAGATCAAGTGGACTTCGTGCAAGGCAAAGGTTTTCCCTTGATAGGTCTTCTGTTTTACGGGTCTCATGGTGGTAGTTGGGAGACCGGGTTCTAGGATCGATTGTCGTACTATCAAGGGGGCTCTCGATGAGTAGCTTGATCGTATCATTCGTAGAGCGCTCAAACCATTGCATCCTTGCATCATATTTCTTGGTTCTTGTTTGGTTCTCTTTGTGAGATTTGGAGCTTATGGTCATCTTCTTGACAAACTCGAGTTTATCGAAAACGGAGTTCACATGCTTCTTCTATTGCGTTTTCGGTGTTGGAGGTTTTACTGGTCTTATTCGAAGAAGGGTTCTCACCATTTTCTTATATGCCTTTTCTAATTTGCTTCTTATTGTTATTTCTATCAAGATTGTGTTAGCCCTTGTCGCTAGCTTTCCAACAAACTTGGTTTCGTTGAATTCGGAGTCTGTTTGCAGAAGTTGTGTCAGTTTTGGTGTCCTTATAAAAGCTGCAGTGGTACTACCGCTCGTGGGAGCGGTACTACCGCTTGGAGGGGATGTAATTTTTTACTACCGATTGGAGCATTACTACCGCGGCTACTTCCGTGGCTACTTCCACTCCAGACCAAAAACTCGTCACAAGTCCAGCGGTGGTAGGCACGGATGTATTTTTTTAGTACCGCTCGCAAGCAGTAGTACCGCTGCCTTTGAGGTAGTACCGCTACCCCTAGCGGTAGTACCGTGAGGTCGAGCGGTAGTACCGCTCTGTGCGGGCCGTGAGCATAACGGTTGGATTTTTCCCCACCTATAAAAGGGGGTCTTCTTCCCCAATGAACCTTATCCTTTAAGCTCGTGTTCTTCCCTCATTGTTGACCTTCTTCGAGCTTGCTATCTCTCAATCCCTCCATGGATTGTTGCTAGTTTTGGGGGGAAAAGAGAGAGGAGATCTAGATCCACATTTCCACCAATCTCTTTCTCCTCTATGTGAGGGGAACCTTTGGGATCTAGATCTTGGAGTTCTTGGTGTTCTCCTTCTTGTTCTTCCTCTCTTTTTCCTCCCTAGCATTAGTTGCTTTGGTGGGATTTGGGAGAGAAGGACTTGGGCACTCCGTGTGCCCTTGCCATTTCATTTGGAGCATCGGTTTGAGTTCTCCACGGTGATATGTGGAAGCTACAAGTTGAGAAGCTTATTACTCTTGGGTGCTTGGTGCCCTTGAGCTTGTTCCTCTTGGGTGCTTGGGAACCCTAGATGGTTGGTGGTGTTCGGATCTCAATCATTGTGGTGTAAAGCTCTGGGCAAGCGTCGGGGTCTCCAATTAGGTTGTGGAGACCGCCCCGAGCAATTTGACGGGTACCGGTGACCGCCCCCAACGGTTGCCAAAGTGTACGGGTTCGGTGACTGCCCCCAAGGGTTGCCATTTGTACGGGTTCGGTGACCGCCCTCAAGGGTCCCTTAGTGGAATCACGGCATCTTGCATTGTGCAAGGGTGTGAGGAGATTACGGTGGCCCTAGTGGCTTCTTGGGGAGCATTGTGCCTCCACACCGCTCCAAACGGAGATTAGCATCCGCAAGGGTGTGAACTTCGGGATACATCGTCGTCTCTGCGTGCCTCGGTTATCTCTTACCTGATCCCTTTACTTATGCACTTTACTTTGTGATGGCCATATTATTTCTTGTCATATATCTTGCTATCACATAGTTGTTTGTCTTGCTTAGTATAAGTTGTTGGTGCACATAGGTGATCCTAGTTGTTGTAGGTTTTGTGCTTGACAAATTAATCGCTAGGTTTCTTCCGCAATTGTTCAAGCATAACCGTAATTATTTTAAATCGCCTATTCACCCCTCCTCTAGGCGACATCCACGATCTTTCAATTGGTATCAGAGCATCGTCTCTCCTTTTAGGGCTTAACCGCCTAGAGAGTAAGGATGTCTACTAGGGTTTTAGGATTCTCTGACACTCTTAGTTTTGATGGCACAAATTTTGATGTTTGGGTAATTCGCATGCTTAATCTCTTTAGGGTCATGGACCCAAATTTAGAGCGAATTGTAGATATGGGTTTTTCTCCTCCAAAGGATCCCCAAGGATTATCTTTAGAGGATGTGAAAAACTCTTATCTCAATGCTCAAGCTTCTAATGTGCTTTTCGATGCTTTGAGCAATGTAGTTATATTTCAACTCATGCCATTCCGGGATGCTCATGAGTTGTGGACAAAGCTTCAAGATAAATATGGTGTGTCCAAGATTTGTGGGGATGCTTGTTCTCCCTCCACCTCCGACCGTGTTGCCTTCTCAACTTCTTCTACTTCACCTACATGTGGATTGCCACAAGGTAATGCTATGGTGAGTAGTGTTGGTCATTGCAATGATGATAGTGTGCTTGTTCTTGGTGATCCTTCATCATTATCTTATTGCAATGGTCTTTCTTTGGAATTTAACACTTCAAGCACCTTACATGTTTCACATGCTTGTGTTGATAGCCCTTGCAAATCATGTAGAAATTGCTTGCTCAAATCTCATGATGATATGCTTGCTATGACTTGTTGCCATGATAATGTATCTATTTCCTCGAGTTGTTGTGCTAAAAATGTAGAGAGAACTCAACACTCCATGGAACAAGATGTGGTCTTAAATGGTGCTTCAAGGGATCCTACATCATCATCTATTGCTTTATGCCTTATGGCTAAGGCTTCAAAGGTATCTCCTACTTTGAACGCCAATATGTCTCTTGATGATTATGTTAATGCTAATGATGATGAGGATAATGATGAAGAGAGTGATAATGTTGCCTCCTTAAAAATTAAGGGGGAAATGGTATTTAAAGCTCTTCATAAAAATAAAATTGCTCGTTCCAACTTCATGGAAATCATGTCCATTGCCATTGAGGGCAAGAATTATATTGAGGAGTTGGAATCTCATCTTGAGGAGCATGAGGTTACCATTGAGAAAATGGAAGGTCATGAGCGTGATTACGCTAATGAGATTGCAGACCTCTCTCAAGCTCTTGAACTTGAACAAACGACCAAGGAAACTCTTGAGGAGACTTTTGCTCTAGAACTATCTAGAGTGAAGGCTTTGGCCACCTCGAAAATGGCTCAAGGGTCATTAAGAGTGAGCTCATCAAACTCACCGAGTCTCATGCACAGCTTAAAGCTTCATATTCAAAACAGCTTGCCAACTTGCCTTCTTGATAACCGACAAGTATAGGGGATCAATTGTAGCCTCTTTCAAAAAGTAAGAGTGTTGAACCCAACGAGGAGCTAAAGGTAGAACAAATATTCCCTCAAGTTCTATCGACCACCGATAAAACTCTACGCACGCTTAACGTTCGGTTTACCTAGAACAAGTATGAAACTAGAAGTACTTTGTAGGTGTTTTTGGATAGGTTTGCAAGATAATGAAGAGCACGTAAATAAAAGTAGGGGCTGTTTAGATAAATACACAACTAAATTAGTTTTAGTAGAGAGCTTTTTGTCACGAGAAAGTTATTTGTCCCTAGGCAATCGATAACTAGACAGGTAATCGTTATTGCAATTTTATTTGAGGGAGAGGCATAAGCTAACATACTTTCTCTTCTTGGATCATATGCACTTATGAGTGGAACTCTAGCAAGCGTCCGCAACTACTAAAGATCATTAAGGTAAAACCCAACCATAGCATTATAAGGCATCAAGTCCTCTTTACTCCCATACGCAAACAACCTACCTACTCGGGCATGTGCTTCTGTCACTCACGCCACCCACCATAAGCAAATCATGAACATATTGCAAACCCTACAGCGGGGATCCCTCATGCTTGCGCGACACGGAGAGCACCATAGGACAGCACCAATAATAAAACATGCAACTCAAACCAATCACGATCATCAATTAACCCATAGGACAAAACGGATCTACTCAAACATCATAGGAGAGCCATAGATCATTGGGAAATAATATATAGCATTGAGAACCATGTTTAAGTAGAGATTACAGCAGGTAAAAGAGGGGTTACACCGCTGCATAGAGGGAGGAAGATTTGGTGATGACGGCGGTGAAGTTGTTGGTGTAGATTGCGGTGACGATGATGGCCCCGGCGGCACTCCGGTGCCACCGGAAGCGAGGGGGAGAGAGCCCCCCTCCTTCTTCTTATTCCTTGACCTTCTCCCTAGGTGGGAGATGGGTTTCCCCTTTGGTCCATGGTCTCCATGGCGTGGGAGGGGCGAGAGCCCCTCCGAGATTGGATCTATCTCTCTGTTTCTGCGCTCCCTGATTATGCCCTTTCACCGTTTCTTAAATTCCCGGAGATCCGTAACTCCGACTGGGCTGAATTTTGGACACGATCTCTATCCGGATATTAGCTTTCTTGCGGTGAAAGAAGGGCACCAACCTCCTTACGGGGTGGCCACGAGGGCCCAGGGCGCGCCTGACCCCCGGGGCACGCCCCCTGCCTCGTGGCCCCTCGGGCATCGTATCGCGTTGATTCTTCATCCCAAAAATCACATATATTCCAAAAAAAATCTCTGTCAGTTTTTATCCCGTTTGGACTCCGTTTGATATGGATTTTCTGTGAAACAAAAAACATGCAACAAACAGGAACTGGCACTGGGCACTGGATCAATATGTTAGTCCCAAAAATAGTATAAAAAGTTGCCAAAAGTATATGAAAGTTGTATAATATTGGCATGGAACAATAAAAAATTATAGATACGACGGAGATGTATCAGCATCCCCAAGCTTAATTCCTGCTCATCCTCAAGTAGGTAAATGATAAAAAAGATAATTTTTGATGTGGAATGCTACCTAGCATAATCTTGATCACATAATCTATGGCATGAATATTAAGACACGAGTGATTCAAAGCAATAGTCTATCATTTGACATTAAGACAATAATACTTCAAGCATACTAACCAAGCAATTATGTCCTCTCAAAATAACATAGCCAAAGAAAGCTCATCCCTACAAAATCATATAGTGTGGCCATGCTTCATTTTCGTCACACAAAATGCTCCCGCCATGCACAACCCCGATGACAAGCCGAGCAATTGGTTCACACTTTTTAACGCACTTCAGCCTTTTCAACCCTCACGCAATACATGTGTGCAAACCATGGATATAGCACTATGGGTGAAATAGTATATGATGATGGAGGTTGTGTGAGAAGACTAAAAAAGGATAAAGTCTCACATCGACGCGGCTAATCAACGGGCTATGGAGATGCCCATCAATTGATGTCAATGTGAGGAGTAGGGATTGCCATGCAACGGATGCACTAAGAGTTATAAGTGTATGAGAACTCAAACTGGAAACTAAGTGGGTGTGCATCCAACTTTCTTGCTCATGAAGACCTCGGGCATTTGAGGAAGCCCATCATCGGAATATACAAGCCAAGTTCTATAATGAAAATTCCCACTAGTATATGAAAGTGATAACTCAAGAGACTCTCTATATGAAGAACATGGTGTTACTCTGAAGAACAAGTGTGGTAAAAGGATAGTAACATTGCCCCTTCTCTCTTTTTCTCTCATTTTTTTGTTTTTTTTTGTTTTTTTGGTGGGCTTCTTTGGCCTCTTTTTTATTTGGGCTTCTTTGGCCTCTTTTATTTTTTTAAAGTCTGGAGTCTCATCCCGACTTGTGGGGGAATCATAGTCTCCATCATCCTTTCCTCACTGGGGCAATGCTCTAAATGATGATCATCACACTTCTATTTACTTACAACTCAATATCACAAATCGATACTAGAACAAAGATATTACTCTATATGAATGCCTCCGGCGGTGTACCGGGATGTGCAATGATCTAGCGTAGCAATGACATCAAAAAACGGACAAGCCATTAAAACATCACGCTAGCTATCTTACGATCATGCAAAGCAATATGGCAATAAATGCTCAAGTCATGTATATGATGATGATGGAAGTTGCATGGCAATATATCTCGGAATGGCTATGGAAATGCCATGATAGGTAGGTATGGTGGCTGTTTTGAGGAAGATATAAGGAGGTTTATATGCGATAGAGTGTATCGTATCATGGGGTTTGGATGCACCTGCGAAATTTGCACCAACTCTCGAGGTGAGAAAGGGCAATGCATGATACCGAAGAGGCTAGCAATGATGCAAGGGTGAGAGTGCGTATAATCCATGGACTCACATTAGTCATAAAGAACTCATATACTTATTGCAAAAGTTTATTAGCCCTCGAAGCAAAGTACAACTACGCATGCCCCTAGGGAGGATAGATTGGTAGAAAAAGACCATCGCTCGTCCCTGACCGCCACTCATAAGGAAAGCAATCAAAGAACACCCCATGCTTCAAATTTGTCACACAACGTTTACCATACGTGCATGCTATGGGACTTGCAAACCTCAACACAAGTATTTCTCAATTTCACAATTACTCAACTAGCACGACTCTAATATCACCACCTTTATATCGCAAAACTATTGCAAGGAATCAAACATATCATATTCAGTGATCTACAAGTTTTATGTAGGATTTTATGACTAACCATGTGAATGACCAATTCCTGTCAACTCTCTAAATAGATATAAGTGAAGCAAGAGAGTTTTCATTCTTTCTACAAAAGATATATATGCCCACGCTCTAACAAATATAAGTGAAGCAAAAGAGCATTCTTCAAATGGTGGTTTTCTATGTGATGGGAAACATGCAATCCAAACTTCAAATGATATAAGTGAAGCACATGAAGCATTCTATAAAGCCATACTCAAAAAATATAAGTGAAGTGCAATGAGCATTCTATAAATCAACCAAGGATTATCTCATACCAGCATGGTGCATAAAAGAAAAGTGAAAACTAAATGCAAAAGACGCTCCAAGATTTGCACATATCACATGAACGAAACGAATCCGAAAACATACCGATACTTGTTGAAGAAAGATGGGATGCCTTCCGGGGCATCCCCAAGCTTAGACGCTTGAGTCTCCTTGAATATTTACTTGGGGTACCTTGGGCATCCCAAGCTTGAGCTCTTGCCTCTCCTCCTTCTCCTCACATCGAGACCTCCTCGATCTTCGAACACTTCATCCACACAAAACTCAACAGAAAACTCGGTAAGATCCGTTAGTATAATAAAGCAAATCACTACTCTAAGTACTGTTGCAAAGCAATTCATATTTTTTTGCGTTGTAGCTACTTTAATATGACTTTTTCATGGCTTAATCCACTGATAGAAATTGATAGTTTCATCAAAACAAGCAAACTATGCATCAAAAACAGAATCTGTCTTAAACAGGACAGTCTGTAATAATCTGAACATTCACCATACCTCTGGTACTCCAAAAATTCTTCCAAAATTAGGAAAAATAAACAATTTGTATATAAAGACAGTGCAAAAAGTTTCAGAACCATTTGACGTTCCAGTAAAAAATTTAAAATCGCGCACTACAGCCAAAGTTTCTGTTCTGCACCGCACAAACCAACAAGCAATGTAAACATCCTAAAGGCAAATCTTGGCACATTATTTTTATAATACAATGGAATTGTACAAGGTGATAATTATTTTTTTTGAAACGTTTCTGTAATCAAGATTCACAAAGTTTCCGTGAGCATGAAGAAAGTTCAAGGCTAGCTCCCACTTTAACAATGCTCGTCTTTCTCACTTTCGCTTTTCTTTTCGAAAAAAGTTTTAGGTTCCCCCCTTTATTTTTTGTTCTTAAACTTTACAAAAGCACACAACAGAAATAAATGACTCTCTAAAACTTCCGGGTTGTCTCCCTGGCAGCGCTTTCTTTAAAGCCCTTAAGCTAGGCATATAGTGCTCAAGTAATGGATCCACCCGGATTAAGGATGGCAATGGGTAGGGTATGGGGCGGGTATAGCAATACCATACCCATACCCATGTACTTAATGGGTACAAAATTCTACCCATACCCGTACCCATGGGTATGAACCTTTACCCGTACCCATACCCATTGGGTACCCAACGGGTAGATCAAATTGTACACAAGTTATTCATCATTTTATATTCATCGATACCACATTTCACAAAAAAAATATTTATGTCAACTCAATAACAGATAGATGATTACATGACAATTATCTCAATTCAAATTGACAATTGATGAAAATTTTAACATAGGTTCACAAGATCACGACACAGTTAACGTGTAAAGTCAACATATCATCATAAATAGGTAGGATATGGGTATACCCATGGGTACAAGGCTATACCCATGCCCTACCCATGACTTAACGGGTAGGGTATGGGTACTACTCATGGGTATAAAATTGTGCCCATACCCTGCCCATGCGGGTACGATATCCGCGGGTACCCGTACCCATGGGTAAAATTGCCATCCTTAACCCGGATCCCAAGGTATATCAAAGTCAATTTTAATTAACAATGATTTGTGATTTAGTAGTGAGCACGAAGTAACATATATCATGCAACAACGAAGTCTAACTCTCTTCCTATGCATCGACATGTCATAAAAGAACAATTCATGCACACAAAGTAAAGGCCAATGCATAGTATAAACAGTTTCTTGCAATTTTATCGTGTTGGAAACATAGAGAGGTGGAGATGTAGTTCCTCTCTCATAATAATTGCAAGTAGGAGCAGCAAGCACATGCATATTACATTCATCAAAATCATCATGTGCAACGGTAAAATGCAACCCATCAACATAATCCTTAATAAGAGCAAACTTCTTCGATATAGTGTAGTTTGGAGAATTCAAAAGATAATAGGACTATTATGTGTGGGTGCAATAGCAACAATTTCATGTTTAACATAAGGAACTATAGCAAGTTCATCTCCATAAGCATAATTCATTTTGGCATCTTGGCCACAAGCATAGCCAGCATCATCAAAAAGGGATATTTCAAAAGAATCAATGAGATCATAACAATCATCATAGCAATCATCCTTCGGTAAGCACGAAGGGAAATTAAACAATGTATGAGTTGAAGTGTTACTCTCATTAGAAGGTGGGCACGGGTAGCTAATCCGCTCTTCCTCCTTTTGTTCTTCACTCTCCTCATCATATTTTTCATCCAATGAGCTCACAGTTTCATCAATTTCTTCTTCCATAGACACCTGCAAAATATTAGTCTCTTCTTGGACAGCAGAGGAGTCCTCAATATATGGTTTAACATAGGCATTAGAAGCATAATTATCATAACAATATTCAAGTATGGCAAAATTTTCAGATTTGTAAAGGGTAGCATCATATTTTTTAATCAAAGAAGCAATTTCATAAGCACCCTTAAAAGCAACAAATTCTTCAATTTGTTGAACATCATAGTAATTATAAACACCCTTAGCATACGAAGATACGATTTCATTATCACTAAACTCACATTGGTAGGGAAGGTGTTTCTTAGGGTTTTCAGAACAACAAGTAACATCATATATTTCACATAAATTCCAAGCATAGCATTGCAAACGATGAATTTGATCCAGTAAAAGTTTCCCTTTTTGACATAAGCGGTGTTGCACATAACATACATGCTCATCTAAAGATTTGCCCTCAACTAAGCTAGTTGGGGTTTCAGCCCGAGCACACGGGGATCAAAGTGATCCAAGCAAAAAGCTTCAGCAGTGTGATAGATTTTGAGTGGTTCTTCAACCATTGGTTCAGCGGGTACCACTAATTTTTTTTGGTACTTTGCGTTTTCTACCCATAACTAAAGGTAGAAACAACTAAGAACAGCAAATAAAAATTACTTAGTGAAAAAGCAAACAAGCACACACGAGAATATTCACCCCACGCTATAACTCCCCGGCAACGGCGCCAGAAAATGGTCTTGATAACCCACAAGTATAGGGGATCAATTGTAGCCTCTTTAGATAAGTAAGAGTGTCGAACCCAATGAGGAGCTAAAGGTAGAACAAATATTCCCTCAAGTTCTATCGACCACTGATACAACTCTACGCACGCTTAACGTTCGCTTTACCTAGAACAAGTATGAAACTAGAAGTACTTTGTAGGTATTTTTGGATAGGTTTGCAAGATAATAAAGAGCGCGTAAATAAAAGTAGGGGCTGTTTAGATAAAGACACAACTAAATTAGTTTTAGTAGAGAGCTTTTTGTCACGAGAAAGTTATTTGTCCCCAGGCAATCGATAACTAGACTGGTAATCGTTATTGTAATTTTATTTGAGGGAGAGACATAAGCTAACATACTTTCTCTTCTTGGATCATATGCACTTATGATTGGAACTCTAGCAAGCGTCCGCAACTACTAAAGATCATTAAGGTAAAACCCAACCATAGCATTATAAGGCATCAAGTCCTCTTACTCCCATACGCAAACAACCTACTTACTCGGGTCTGTGCTTCTGTCACTCATGCCACCCACCATAAGAAAATCATGAACATATTGCAAAGCCTACAGCGGGGATCCCTCACGCTTGCGCGACACGGAGAGCACCATAGGACAGCACCAATAATAAAACATGCAACTCAAACCAATCACGATCATCAATTAACCCATAGGACAAAACGGATCTACTCAAACATCATAGGATAGCCATACATCATTGGGAAATAATATATAGCATTGAGAACCATGTTTAAGTAGAGATTACAGCAGGTAAAATAGGGGTTACACCGCTGCATAGAGGGAGGAAGAGTTGGTGATGACGGCGGTGAAGTTGTTGGTATAGATTGCGGTGACGATGATGCCCTGGCGGCACTCCGGTGCCACCAGAAGCGAGGGGGAGAGAGCCCCCTCCTTCTTCTTCTTCCTTGACCTTATCCCTAGGTGGGAGAAGGGTTTCCCCTCTGGTCCATGGTCTCCATGGCGTGGGAGGGGAGAGAGCCCCTCCGAGATTGGATTTGTCTCTCTGTCTCTCTCTGTTTCTGCGCTCCCTAATTCTGCCCTTTCGCTGTTTCTTAAATTCCCGGAGATCCGTAACTCCGATTGGGCTGAATTTTGGACACGATCTCTATCTGGATATTAGCTTTCTTGCGGTGAAAGAAGGGCACCAACCACCTTACGGGGTGGCCACGAGGGCGCAGGGCGCGCCTGACCCCCTGGGGCGCGCCTGCTGCCTCGTGGCCCCCTCGGGCATCGTATCGCGTTGATTCTTCTTCCCAAAAATCACATATATTCCAAAAAAATCTCCGTCGGTTTTTATACCGTTTGGACTCCGTTTGATATGGATTTTCTGCAAAACAAAAAACATGCAACAAACAGGAACTGGCACTGGGTACTGGATCAATATGTTAGTCCCAAAAATAGTATAAAAAGTTGCCAAAAGTATATGAAAGTTGTATAATATTGGCATGGAACAATCAAAAATTATAGATACGACGGAGACGTATCACTTCTCCTCTTGCTATTATTGATGGTGCTTGTGCTACTAACTCTATTACTTGTGAAGCATCCATTTTGAAGGAGAGAGCTTCCGGCTCAACTTGAGTTGCTATCTAGCAATTATGGGAAATTGGAAGAAATCCATGAAAAGCTCTCAAGCTCTCATGATGATCTTCTAGTATCCCATAATGTGCTAATAGCTCATGAGGCCATGATTGCTAAGGCAACATCTACTGAGCCTGATGTGGATACTAGCACTACTTCTAGTCAAAATGCTATTTTGCCATGTGCTAGTCCTTGTAATTCATCTACTCACAATGCTGGTACATCTTGTGATGAATTGCTTTCCTTGCCGTGTTGCTCTAACGATGAAGCTTATACTTCCTCTAGTACATGTGTTGAGACTAACCATGTAGAGGAAATCAAAGAGCTCAAGGCCCAAGTCACTTATTTGAACAAAGAATTGGAAAAGTGTCATGAAGGGAAATTCACACTCAACAATTTCTTGAGTGTGCAGAAATCCCCCAATGACAAAGGTGGACTTGGATTCAAATCCAATAAGAAGAAGTCCAAGAGAAACAAGAAGAAGGGCCAAGAACAACTCAAGAATTCGGCCAAGATTATTTGCTTCAAGTGCAAAGTAGAGGGGCATCATGTTAGATCTTGCCCATTGATGAAGAAGCCCATTAGGGACAAGCAACAAGGGAAGCGGCCACAAGTTCACTCTCATGCTCAACCTCAATTTGAAGAAAGGCCTCTTCCCAAGAAAACTCAAGCTAGTGCTTCCAAGTTGAGAAATCAACTAAGAAGGAAGTGAAGAGTAGACGTTGCTACCTATGTCATGAGAAAAGTCACCTCGATTCTTCATGCACTAGTGGTAACTTATCCAACCCAATTATTATTGATGATATCTATTCTCTTGGGAAGGATAAGGTTGGCAACGTGTTTGCCAAAGTTGTTGGTACTCAAGGTGGTGTCATGAAAAGAACCATTTGGGTAGCCAAGCCTATTGTGACTAACCTCTTAGGACCTAACTTGGTTGGGGACCAACAATCTCAAACTTGATCAATAGGTGTTGTCAGAGGGCATTGGGGACTTGGCTACATTATGAAGAATTAAGGGGTCTTCATCATTCGTATTGTCTCAAGCCAAGTCAGTTGGGTTATCAAGTTTCTATACTATATCCAATGTGCCTCCTTCCGGTAACTTGTACTTAAATTGCTTACATTGAAAGTTACTTGCCCCTTTGCATGTTTTGGTTTTGTTCCTTGCATGTGTTTGTATATGTTGTGTCTCCAAATTTCTTATCTTGAGTAATCAAGTATGTGTATGTTGGTTTGCACTTCATGTACATGTGTGTTGTTCATTGAGCCTTTGTGCATATTGTTTGTATCTTAGTTGGCTCTTGTGAGAGATTAATGGAATATCGCATTGTGGGGGAGTGATGTGCTTTTTGCACCTCACAATCCTATAAATGTGTGTACATGAGTAATACCATCTAGTATTGATGTTACAAGATTATCTAGTCGCTATGTGGTATTTCTTCTCATGAGAAATTCAAATTCTAAATAGTCCATCAATTATCTCTTGTTGGATTCCCTTATTGCCTCTTGTTAAGTTTTTTTGGGTATCACATTATGGGGGAGTAATATGCTATGTGCATATTACAAACCTACAAAATGTGTTCATTTGAGATATTGTCACCTAGAATTGATATTGTAAATTATCTTGTCCCTAGGTGGCATGTTAGCTCTACAAGTTGCAATTTGCTTGTGTCTGGTGTGAAGATGATGTTGGTTATCCTTGCTATCTACCAACGGTAATTATTTCCAAATACTTCTTGTCTTTTGACAATTGGTACTCACTTATGTGTGTAGAAATTATTGATCATCTTCACGTTGGCATTTTCTTCTTATTGCCTTATCTCTTGCCAAGGAATGTATCAACTCCCTTTGTCTTCCATACAACTTGTGGATCTTGTTAATTTCTTGATCTTGTTTAGTGTTTTCTAGATATAGTGGAAGTGGTGATCCCACCTTGTGCATTTTGTATTCAAATGCAAATTCTCTATAATGCACTAGTCTTGGGGGAGCTATCCTATTTTCTATAAAACACTCATCTTGTGATCCTTATCAAGTGTGTGTTGGTGGTAGGCAAGTCGTTTTCTTTTTGGTACTTTGTGCCATCATGAAACTTTGTAGAGAGCTTGGTTTGTTTGGAACCATCCTCTCTTTTGGGAGTTTGATATCTTTTATTTAGTGTGTATCAATGAATATCTCATTCCTCGATGTATCTATTATGGATATTCTCCATGTGATGATTTATTCATTTGATATCTTTTCTTCACTTGGCATTTCTTTGTCAATTGGTATCGGTTCTTGAAAGTCTTAAGCATGCATATTAACTTCATGTAGTTTCTTTGGCATGCTTTCCTTTTTGACACAATATATAGGGGAAACTCCACCAAGTCTCAAATTGGATGAGATGTGCATGAAATTCATTTTCATATCTATATGCACATATTTATGTGGAGTTTGTCCTATGTATTGTTGGTTCTCTAACTCTTTGGTCCCAATGAGTTTGGGTACCATTTTGTTTGTGTTGTTTGTCTAGGAACAACTGGAGATGCATTGGATGCTCGGCTCACTCACAAGGAAGGTGGTGTCACCATGTGCTTATTGGAGTCAAGCTAGGATGCTCAATAAACTACTATATACTACCTTAAATTGGTTTCTTCTACATCCTTCCAATGATATCTCGGTAACAAGTATCTATTCATGCATTCTTTTCTTGCATTCAACCTTGTGTAGGTTGCATCTTGGCATGATACTTATTCCATCTTGTGATACTTGTTTCCTTTCTCAAAGCATCCCAACAATGAACTCTTGTTGCTAGTTGCGATGTCTTTGATGTTCGTGTGGTTGGAATTCATTTATATACAATAAGACCATATCAGCCATGTGCTATGCTCTCAAGAAAATTTCTTATTGGTATATTTATGACTTCCTTGTGGATATCTTGTTCTTTCCTTTTTGTAACTATTTCGTGTGTATATCCTTCTTTGTGGATTGATACCATCATGATTTTCATCCACCTAGAATCTAATACACTTGAGAGGAGTTACATCTGTAGTTGATATCCTTATTCTTTCACGTCCACCTTTCCTTGGTGCTTATGTGAAAGGACTTACCTTGAGTGCGGATCGTATATCATTGCATCTTGATGCACTCTGTTGTGGTGAAGATATTGTCTTTCTCTTGCTTGTCTTGATTAGGCTTTTGCCATTTTGATTGGTATCCCTCCTCTTGACAAAGCTATCATTTTCTTTCTTCACCATGGGTTGTCACAAGTGTTGGTTATTCATTGTGCATTTTAGTGTGCTTGTGAACCCTTTTGCTTGGTGTGTGTGTGGGGAGGACATGTCATGCACCTTGTATCTCCAGTATCCAAGACTATGTTGATGCTTAATGCTCATCCGTATATTAGTCTTCTCAAGTGCTTTGCCATGACTCACACACATCGGTTTTGGTTGAGCCTATTCTTAAGTTGCCTCTTTTGCATGTTGCTCAACCATTTGTTTGTTGCAAGTGCTAGGCTTTGTTTCCTACTTGTCCACTTGCACTTGTTGTGAGTTTCTATTGATTTTCGGGGAGTGATGATCCTATTTTTGTGCACTTGGTATCCTAATGCAAATATTCTAAGGAGTGCACAAATCATGGGGAGCTTCACTAGTGTCCTTAGAACACTCCGTTGCTCTCTTGCACTTGTCGTGAGGTTCTATTGATCTTGGGGGAGTGACGATCCTATTTTGTGCTCGTTGTATCCAATTACAAAACTAAATTGTGCACAAATCATGGGGAGCTTCTCTAGTTTATCTCTAGAACACTCTTTTCCTCATATCATAATTTCTTTTATTCATGTGGCACGTAGGATCATTGGTCGACTTGGTTCAATTGGTATCTGTTGATTGCTTGCTTCAATTGGTATCTTTTGATTGCTTGATTGCTTGTGTCTCTCTTTGTTATGTCTTTGTGGCATATTATTCTTGAGCAATCTTTGTGCCTCAATATAGTTTGTCTTCCTCCAAGTATTTACCTTTGGATATGTGTATGACATTCCACACTCTTGTTGAGAAATA
The DNA here is from genome assembly GCF_002575655.3 of Aegilops tauschii subsp. strangulata. Taxonomy (NCBI): domain Eukaryota; kingdom Viridiplantae; phylum Streptophyta; class Magnoliopsida; order Poales; family Poaceae; genus Aegilops; species Aegilops tauschii. Next base: position 510,316,281 of record NC_053041.3, read on the forward strand.
CACAATTTATGGAGGAACACTCTCTATATTGGCCTTCTAAGCTTTTCGCCCATTCTGGCAATCGATGCCAATGGGGGAAAGTTTCAGAGAGTTTTGTGGAGAAGTTTTCAGAGTTTTGCATTGCTTTTGTTTTGTTCCTAAGCATTTGCATCTCTTACTCATGCATCATTGGTTGTTTCATTGCATGGAGATGCATAATTCCTTATAAACTCTCTTGAAAGTGATTGTCATCAATTACCAAAATGGGGGAGATTGAAAGAACATGTGGTTCCCCCATGTTTTGTTTTGGTAATTGATGACAATCCCTATGGACTAATGGTTGCCTTGAGTTATATTTGAAGGTTTTGTCCATAGGCTAGTACATGTGTTGGTTTCAAGGAGAGTTTGTGTCGACCAACGTGATATTCAAGGAATTACCTAAAGATTGGTCTTGTGAGAGGTTGATCAAGACTAAGTCAAAGAGTGAATCAAGTTGATCAACACACAAAGCATAGAAGATGTACCGAGAGGTATCAAGTGATCCCATGGTATGGTAAACATTGTCAATTCGCTTTGTGTACTAACCCGTGGTCTTCGTGAGAGTTCTTTGTGGGGTTAGGTTGCGGTGTGCAAGTTCAAGTGATGCATCATGAAGAGATCAAGTGTGGTGACAATGGACTTGTGAAGATGTGCCGAAGAGTGGCTCACCCAAAGTGGACTATGGGGGAGCAATCATCTAGTCTTCATTGAGCCAACGCAATCAAGAAAGGTGGTCCAACTTGAGGGAGTCAAGATCGTCATCATATAGCTCAAGTGGACTTCGTGCAAGGCAAAGGTTTTCCCTTGATAGGTCTTCTATTTTACCGGTCTCATGGTGGTAGTTGGGAGACCGGGTTATAGGATCGATTGCCGTACTATCAAGGGGGGCTCTCAATGAGTAGCTTGATCGTATCATTCATAGAGAGCTCAAACCATTGCATCCTTTCATCATCTTTCTTGGTTCTTGTTTGGTTCTCTTTGTGAGATTTGGAGCTTATGGTCATCTTCTTGACAAGCTCGAGTTCATCCAAAACGGAGTTCACATGCTTCTTCTATTGCGTTTTCGGTGTCGGAAGTTTTACTGGTCTTATTCCAAGAAGGGTTCTCACCATTTTCTTATGGGCCTTTTCTAATTTGCTTCTTATTGTTATTTATATCAAGATTGTGTTAGCCCTTGTCGCTAGCTTTCCAACAAACTTGGTTTCGTTGAATTCAGAGTCCGTTTGCAGAAGTTGTGTCAGTTTTGGTGTCCTTATAAAAGCTGCAGTGGTACTACCGCTCGTGGGAGCGGTACTACCGCTTGGAGGGAATGTAATTTTTTACTACCGCTCTTGGGAGCAGTACTACCGCTTGGAGCACTACTACCGCAGCTACTTCCGTGGCTACTTCCGCTCCGGACCAAAAACTCGTCACAATTCCAGCGATGGTAGGCACGGATGTATTTTTTTAGTACCGCTCGCAAGCAGTAGTACCGCTACCCTTTGAGGTAGTACCGCTACCCCTAGCGGTAGTACTGTGAGGTCGAGCGGTAGTACCGCTCTGTGCGGGCTGTGAGCATGACGGTTGGATATTTCCCCACCTATAAAAGGGGGTCTTCTTCCCCAATGAACCTTATCCTTTAAGCTCATGTTCTTCCCCCATTGTTGACCTTCTTCGAGCTTGCTATCTCTCAATCCCTCCATGGATTCTTGCTAGTTTTTGGTGGAAAAGAGAGAGGAGATCTAGATCCACATTTCCACCAATCTCTTTCTCGTCTATGTGAGGGGAACCCCTTGGATCTAGATCTTGGAGTTCTTGGTGTTCTCCTTCTTGTTCTTCCTCTCTTTTTCCTCCCTAGAATTGGTTGCTTTGGTGGGATTTGGGAGAGAAGGACTTGGGCATTCCGTGTGCCCTTGCCATTGCATTTGGTGCATCGGTTTGAGTTCTCCACGGTGATACGTGGAAGTTACAAGTTGAGAAGCTTATTACTCTTGGGTGCTTGGTGCCCTTGAGCTTGTTCCTCTTGGGTGCTTGGGCGCCCTAGATGGTTGGTGGTGTTTGGAGCTCAATCATTGTGGTGTAAAGCTCCGGGAAAGCATCGGGGTCTCCAATTAGGTTGTGGAGACCGCCTCGAGCAATTTGATAGGTACCGGTGACCGCCCCCAAGGGTTTGCAAAGTGTAAGGGTTCGGTGACCGCCCCCATGGGTTGCCATTTGTACGGGTTCGGTGACCGCCCTCAAGGGTCCCTTAGTGGAATCACGGCATCTTGCATTGTGCGAGGGCGTGAGGAGATTACGGTGGCCCTAGTGGCTTCTTGGGGAGCATTGTGCCTCCACACCGCTCCAAACGGAGATTAGCATCCACAAGGGTGTGAACTTCGGCATACATCGTCGTCTCCGCGTGCCTCGGTTATCTCTTACCCGATCCCTTTACTTATGCACTTTACTTTGTGATAGCCATATTGTTTCTTGTTATATATCTTGCTATCACATACTTGTTTATCTTGCTTAGTATAAGTTGTTGGTGCACATAGGTGAGCCTAGTTGTTGTAGGTTTTGTGCTTGACAAATTCACCACTAGGTTTCTTCCGCATTTGTTCAAGCATAAAACGTAATTATTTTAAATCGCCTATTCACCCCCCCCCCCCTAGGAGACATCCACGATCTTTCACATGGGCCACGTCGCCTGCCGCAGGAGGTGGTCGAGGCAGCAAGAGGGATGGCGCAGGAGAGCCCCAACGGCGCTGACGAGCTCGGCGATGCGGTCCAGCCAGTCCTCGTAGAGGTCGTCGATGGGGCGGTAGCGCAGCAGCTCGCGTGCCATGAGCAGCGCGACCTGCGCATTCGCGGGTCCGCGGCGAGCATGGGATGACGAACCAGCCGGAGTCAGAAGGGGTGGTGGTGCGTCCGTCCCGTCGCACAGAGGGGTGCAGCGACGAGGCCTGCTGCTCGTTCCCCGCCGGGTCGATGACGGCGTTGGCAGCAGGTGATGGAGAGCGGCGGGGAGGCCCGCCGATGGGCGCCGTCTCGGCAACGCGGGCGTTGAGAGCGGCCCAGCGCTCCGCACGGGCTTGACGAGCATCTGCCATGGAAGTGGTGGAACGGCGGAGCGTGGATCGGCGGAGGGAAAACTTCAGCGCACCCCTACCTGGCGTGCCAAATGTCCGATTCAGGGCTCCGCAGACCCTTGAGAGGTTCAAAATTTGGAGTGCACACGAAGGACTCTCTCTCCCCAGCTCGCCTACCAAACGATCCCACGGCCTAGCTCGACGAACCCGAAGAACATGAGACACAGAGATTTATACTGGTTCGGGCGACCGTGTGGTGTAATACCCTACTCCAGTGTGGTGGTGGTGGATTGCCTCGTGGGCTGAGGATGAACTAGTACAATGCGTGAACAGCCTCCGGAGGAGAGGTGTTCTTGAGCTCTATGAGCTAGTGAGGATGGTCTTGGTGGAATGGATCTGGTCCAAGATCCGTTCGTGCGTTCCTATGGTAGTGGCTAGTCCTATTTATAGAGGCCCCGGTCGTATTCCCAAATGTAGGCGGGAAGGGATCCCACAACAGCCAATTTTGAAGGGAGACAACTAGTACAAGTTATCCTGACAAAAGTAGTCTTCGCCTGCCATAGGCTCTGGTGGTGACGCTTCCATGGGCTCCGTGATGACCTCCGTCCTGACGTCCTGCTGGTCTTGGTCTCGTTGCACCGATATGGAAACCTTTGTCTGATGCCCCGGGACTCCTCGTTTGCGCCTACCTCTTTAGCACCAAAGAGGAAACTGGTACACTGCGCCCTCTAGTGAACGCCTGGCCTTGGTCGTCACAGCTCACGTCATGTGAACCTCGCGAGGTGCCCTTGCATATATATCTCCGCTCCTTAGGAGCCAGCCTAGAGAGGCCGCCCCCAGGGAGGTCTTGGTGTCGTCCGCCTCGCGAGGCTTGGCCCCTCGTGAGGGTCTTGAGCTGTTTCTGCCGAAGTTGGGCCGTACCGGGCCGTTGGTGAAGCCACGCCATGGGCCGCAGGCAGGCAAGTCTAGGTACCCCCGTTCCCAGGACGCTGACACTAAGTATGGTCACTACTTGTGCATCCAAAATCCTTTAAACCAGTTTTTGCCGCATGAATCCACTATACCTACGTATATGCGGTATTCTTTTGCCGTTCTAACCAAATTTGTTTGTGCCATCTCTAATTTTCAAAATAAATTTCTCTTTTGTGTGCTCGTACAGCTCATGAAACGGTAGGGGGTGGCTGATATATTTCCATGCTAGATATGTTATTCTCAAGATGAGTGTTTATTCACTTGCCATTGCACGAGAGTACGACAAAGGTATTAGGGATGCCTAGTCCCGAAATGAAAAATGAATTTACTTTATGTTGTCGAATAATAAATTCCTTGGAAAGTGTTGGTATGGACGGCACCCGTGGATTCGGCTAGCCGTGGAATGTGAAAGTATGGTGGAAAAAGGCACAAACTTTATTTTCTGTTTGGGAACCGCCTATGATATATCTAGCATGGAGTATTGGTAACTACTCGATCATTTTTGTTGACAGGAAAAGCATTCCACCCAAAAAAATTTATCTCTATCTTTTTCGCTTTGAGCTCTGGCACCTCTACAAATCCCTACTTCCCTCCGCGAAGGGCCTTTCTATTTACTTTATGCAATTTTTATTTTTACTTGAGTCTCCATCTTCTCTTATAAAGCACCAACTAAGGGGCACTATGATCGTACTTGAGCATCGGGTGTAGCTAATATGCGATTGTGTTTCATGAACGGATCAATGATTGAGGATAATAGGCTAGGGATAACTTGCTTTAGTGTTGATATTTTGAAAGACATGGTTGCTTGTTGATATGCTTGAGTATTGAAATCTTCATGTCAAAACTAGACTATTTCTTTGAACCATATAAAAGTCCAAATGTTCATGCACCAAAGAAAAGAATATGTGATGAACATGTTAGGCATCATTCCACATCAAAAATTCTGTTTTTATCATTTACCTACTCGAGGGCGAGCAGGAATTAAGCTTGGGGATGCTGATACGTCTCCAATGTATCTATAATTTTTGATTGTTCCATGATGTTATATTATCATTCTTGGATGTTTTACAATCATTTTATATTTTTTGTACTAACCTATTGACATAGTGCCTAGTGCGAGTTGTTGTTTTCTGCTTGTTTTTTACATCGCAGGAAATCAATACCAAACGGAGTCCAAACGCAGCGAAACTTTTTGTGGATTTTTTCTGGACCAGAAGACACCTGTTGGGCCAAGAAAGTACTTGAGGGGTGCCCCAGGCGCACCCAGGTGGGTTGTGCCCACCTCAATGGCCTCCCACACCGCCTCTTTGCTCTATAAATACCCCAATATTCCAGAAACCCTAGGGGAGTCGACGAAAATCAATTCCAGCCACCGCAAGTTCGAGAACCACCAGATCCAATCTAGACACCATCACGGAGGGGTTCATCATTGTTAGAGTACGTAATGGGCCTAATGGCCTGGGCTGGCGGTATAGCCCATTAGTCTTAGGGTTAATTAGAGATAAGGGTCGCTTGCTTAGGGGTCAAGTAAGCCTTGCTTGGGAGTCAAATAAACCTCTCTATATAAAGAGAGGAGATGTATCAATCTAGTCAAGCAAAAAGGCCTCCGGCCGGCCCTCTTGCGCCCTCCTTCTAGCAGTGCCATAACAATTTGGTATCAGCTAGCTTCGGTTCGATCATGTCCTCACCGCCGCACAACCCGTCTCTTCCGTTGCCGGGATCCTCTGTCGTGCCCGCCCCCGCCGTCCTCACCTTGGAGGAGGTGTCCGGGGCGCTGCGGGGCCTAACCCAGGCGGTCCAGGAGATCCGCCTGTTCTTGGCCGGGTCCTACGGACCGCACCCGGCTACGCCGCTGATGATGTCAGCTAGGACTACGTCGGTATTTCCCCCAAGAGGAGAGGATGATGTAGCACATCGACGGTAGGTATTTCCCTCAGTGATGAAACCAAGGTATCGAACCAGTAGGAGAACCAAGCAATGAAATGTTAACAGCCCCTGCACACAAATAACAGCCACTCGCAACCCGGCGTGTTAAAGGGGTTGTCAATCCCTTTCGGGTAACGGCGCCAAAAAGCACACTGACGGAAGAAAATTGTAATAGATTGAAATAATAGATCGCAAATAAAATAAATTGCAGCAAGGTATTTTTGTATTTTTTTGGTTTAATAGATCTTAATAAAAACACAAAGGAAAATTAGATCGCAAGGCAAATATATGAGAAAGAAGACCCGGGGGCCATAGGTTTCACTAGTGGCTCCTCTCAAGAAAAATAGCAAACGGTGGGTAAACAAATTACTGTTGGGAAATTGATAGAACTTCAAATAATTATGACGATATCCAGGCAATGATCATTACATAGGCATCATGTCCAAGATTAGTAGACCGACTCCTGCCTGCATCTACTACTATTACTCCACACATCGACCGCTATCCAGCATGCATCTAGTGTATTAAGTTCATGGAAAAACGGAGTAATGCAATAAGAATGATGACATGATGTAGACAAGATCCATCTATCTATTGCAGCAGATATTAGATCTCGTCTTTTTATCCTTAGTAGCAACGATACATACGTGTCGGTTCCCTTTCTGTCACTAGGATCAAGCACCGTAAGATCGAACCCACTACCGGGCACCTCTTCCCATTGCAAGATAAATAGATCAAGTTGGCCAAACAAAACCCAAATATTGGAGAATAAATACGAGGCTATAAGAGATCATGCATATAAGAGATCAAATAAACTCAAATAACTTTCATGATATAAAAAGATATGACTGATCACAAACTCGAAGTTCATCAGACCCCAACAAACACACCGCAAAAAGAGTTACATCATATGGATCTCTAAGAGACCATTGTATTGAGAATCCAGAGCGAGAGAGAAAGTCATCTATCTACTAACTACGGACCCGAAGGTCTACAAAGAACTACTCACGCATCATCGGAGAAGCACCAATGGAAGTGGTGAACCCCTCCGTGATGGTGTCCAGATTGGATCTGGTGGTTCTGGACTCTGCGGCGGCTGGATGAATATTTTCTCGATGCTTTTAGGGTTCTGGTATTTTTGGGGTATTTATAGAGCAAAGAGGCGGTCCGGGGGGTGCCCGAGGTGGGCACAACCCACCAGGGCGCGCCTGGGCCTCCTGGCGCGCCCTGGTGGGTTGTCCCCTCCTTAGGACCCCCCCAGGTGCCACCAGGGCCCATCTTCTTCTTTCTGGCCCATAAAAAATCTCCAAAAAGTTTCGGGGCATTTGGACTCCGTTTGATATTGATTTCCTGCTATGTAAAAAACATGCAGAAAACAGCAACTGGCACTGGGCAATATGTCAATAGGTTAGTACCAAAAAATGATATAAAATGATTATAAAACATCCAAGATTGATAATAAAATAGCATGGAACAATCAAAAATTATAGATACGTTGGAGACGTATCAGCATCCCCAAGCTTAACTCCTGCTCGTCCTCGAGTAGGTAAGTGATAAAAACAGAATTTTTGATGTGGAGTGTTTTTTATCAAGTCATATCATATTCTTTTCTTTAGCATGGACATTTGGACTTTTAGATGATTTAAAGCAATAGTCTAGTTTTGACATAATAATTTAGATACTCAAGCATATCAACAAGCAACCATGTCTTTCAAAATATCAACGCTAAAATAAGTTATCCCTAGCCCATCATGCTCAAACATTGATCCATTCATGAAACACACTCGAATATTAGCTACACCCAATACTTGAGTACGATCATATTGCCTCTTAGTTGGTGCTTTTATAAGAGAAGATGGAGACTCAAATTGAAAAATAAAATTTTCATAAAGTAAAGAAAGGCCCTTCGCAGAGGGAAGTAGGAATTCGTAGAGGTGCCAGAGCTCAAAGCGAAAAATTAGAGATAAAAACATTTTGGGAGGTCTATCCATCCCACCAACGAAAACGGCGTAGAGCTACGAACACTTTCCATGCTAGATATTCCATAGACGGTTCCCAAACATAAAATAAAGTTTATTCCTTTTTCCACCATTCTTTCACTTTCCATGGCTAGCCGTATCCACGGGTGCCTTCCATACCAACACTTTCCAAGGAATTTATTCTTTGACAACATACAGTAAATTCATTTTTGCATTTTGGGACTGGGAATCCCTAAAACATTTACCTTACTCTCGTGCAATGACAAGTGAATAAACACTCATCGTGAGAATAACACATCCAGCATGGAAAATATTAGCCACCCGTTACCGTTCCGCGAGCGAAACAAACACACAAATGAGAAGTTTATTTTGAAAATTAGAGATGGCACATGCAAATTTGCTTAGATCGGCGAAAGAATATCGCATATAGGTAGATATAGTGGACTCATGTGGCAAAACTGGTTTAAAGGATTTTGGATGCACAAGTAGAAATCATACTTAGTGCAAAATGAAGGCTAGCAAAAAGATTGAGAAGCGACCAACCAAGAAACGAATAATTTCGTGAAGCAAGCATTAAGCATAAGTAACACCGAATAATGCACCAAAAGTAGGATATAATTTTCATTGCATGATTATTGACTTTCGTGCATGCATAAGGAATCACAAACCTTAGCACCAATATTCTTACTAGAGCACAATTACTCATCAACATAACTCACATATCACATCATCATATCTCAAAACTATTACTAAGAATCAAGTTTATTTTGTCCAATGATCCTCATGACATTTTTTTATCCTTCTTGGATATCTATCACTTTGGGACAAAGTTTTATGTGTTGCTTTTCATAAGCTCAAACAAATATAAGGGAAGATCATGAGCATAGCAAATTTTCTTTCTCTCAAAATAATTTAAGTGAAGCAAGAGAGAATTTCTTCAAAATTTTACTAACTCTCAAATAAATCTAAGTGAAGCAACAGAGCATTTCTTCAAAAATAACAAGCACACCATGCTCAAAAAGAGATAGGTGAAGTAGCAAGTCCTAGCTCATAAAAGATTTAAGTGAAGCATAGAGAACAATTCTAACAAGTCATGACATAATTTGGCTCTCTCAAATAGGTGTGTCCAGCAAGGATTGATGACTTAAAACACAAAATGAAACAAGTAAAGACACATATCATACAAGACGCTCCAAGCAAAACACGTATCATGTGACGAATAAAAATATAGCCTCGAGTAAAATACCGATGGTTGTTAGAAGAAAGAGGGGATGCCACTCGGGGGCATCCCCAAGCTTAGTTGGTTGCTCATTCTTGGATAATAGCTTGGGATGTCGGGGCATCCCCAAGCTTAGTCTCTTATATCCTTGTTTCATCCATCGTAAGATAACCCAAAACTTGAAAATTTCAATCACACAAAACTCAACAAAAACCTTCGTGAGATTCATTAGTATAAGAAAGCAAACCACTACTATAAGTGTTGTATCAAACCAATTCATATTTTGTTTTTGTATTATATCTACTGTATTCCAACTTTTCTATGGCAAAAACTCATCAAAGAAAACCATAGAGCCATCAAAATAAGCACACAACACAAAGAAAACAGAATCTGTCAAAACAGAACAGTCTGTAGTAATCTGACTTTGGCGAATACTTCTGTAACTCCAAAGATTCTGAAAAATTAGGACAAACATGGTAATTTTTTATTGCTCTTCTTCAAAATGAATTGAAATTTTATCACGTTCTGGTGATTTTTAACAATTATTTTCATGAGCACAAAGTTTCTGTCTTTTTCAGCAAGATCAAACAACTATCACCCAAGAAGATCCTAAAGGCTTTAGTTGGCACAAACACTAATTAAAAAATAAAAAACACAATCATACCAGTAGAATATTTGTGTAAACACACAAGAACAGAAAGCAAAAAAGCAAAAATAAATTTTATTCATTGGGTTGCCTCCCAACAAGCGCTATAGTTTTACGCCCTTAGCTAGGCGTAAGGCAAGGATCTAAGTTTTGTCATCTTTGGTTCGAGATCCATAAGATGCCCTCATGATTGATTCATAAGGTGGCCTGATTTTTGTTCTAGGAAAGTGTTCCATACCCTTTCCCAAAGGAAATTGGGACTTGATATTGCCTTCTTTCATATCAATCACGGCACCGATAGTGCGTAAAAACGGTCTACCAAGAATAATTGGGCAAGACGGAACAGTAAAATCTATCGGCATATAATTCCTATTTTCAAGAATAATAACATCATTAATTCTTCCCATAGGCTTTTTAATAGTAGAATCCGCCAAGTGCAAATTCAAAGAACATTCTTCAAGATTGGTAAGACCAAGCACATCACATAAAGATTTCGGAATAGTAGAAACACTAGAACCCAAGTCACACAAAGCAAAACACTCATAATTTTTAATCTTGAATTTGATAGTAGGTTCCCACTCATCATGCAATTTTCTAGGAATTGGAACTTCTAATTCCAATTTTTCTTCCAAAGCTTTCATCATAGCATCAACAATATGTTTAGTAAAAGCTTTGTTTTGTTCATAAGCATGGGGTGATTTTATCATGGATTGCAACAAAGAAATACAATCAATCAAAGAGCAACTATCATAATTAAAGTCTTTGTAATCCAAAATAGTGGGTGCATCACTAGCTAATGTTTTGACCTCTCCAAACCCACTTTTATCAATTTTCTCAACAAGATTTTCACCTCCGAAATATTGGGACGCCTTCTACCTAAAGTTGACTCTTCTCCAGTCCCTTTTTCATCATTCTTAACTTTACTAAACAAGGAATCAATAGAAGAAACACCAATCATTTTAAGATCTTCATCACTTTTGCAAGAATAATCACTAGAAAAAGCTTTCTCTAAAAATTCTCTTTTGGCTCTAAGCATAGCAGTTCTTTTCTTACTTTCAACCATAGAAACATAAAGAGCTTTAATTGATTCATCAAATTTAGGCACAAAAATTTTCATCTTGAGATTTTCCACATCATGAGCAATTCTATCAACACTCCTAGACAAATCATCAATCTTATTTAACTTTTCTTCTATGGAAGTGTTGAAAACTTTTTGCGTGTTGATAAATTATTTAATATTATTCTCAAGATCAGAGGTATTCCTATTATTATTGTAAGATTGATTTCCATAGGAATTACCATAATTATTAGAGGAATTACTAGGAAAAGGCCTAGGACTAAAATTTCCTCTATAAGCATTGTGTTGAAATTATTCCGAGAGATAAAATTCACATCACTGGCATCACTATTTTTCTCAATCAAAGTAGACAAAGGCATATCATTAAAATCAACAGGAGCACTTTTACTAGCAACCAATTTCATAAGAGCATCAACTTTATCACTCAAAGAAGAAATTTCTTCAACTGAATTAACCTTTTTACTAGTAGGAGCTCTTTCGGTATGCCATTGTGAATAATTTGCCATGATATTATGAAGCAATTTTGTGGCTTCACCCAAAGTAATTTCCATAAAAGTTCCACCCGCAGCAGAATCTAAAATATTACGAGAAACAAAATTCAACCCCGCATAAATTCAACCCCGGCCGCACACTTGAGGGCGTGCTGACGCACCTCGAGGGCGGCAACAACCCGCCGTTGGCGTACCCCCCGGCGAGAACGGCCGCCCCAGCGCACAGCCGACGCGACGGGCAATGGGCGCCAAGGAGGTTCGGCGCGTCCTCCTCCTCTTCCTCCTCCCGCTCCTCCTCCCACTCCTCCGGCACTCCGACGCTGCTCGGCCTCAAGGCTGAGCCCGGCATCGTCATCAACGAGGGCGGCCGGCGCGCCTCCTCGTCGGCTCCTCCTCCGCGCTTCGTCAAGCCAAAGACGGAGCCGAGGCTCGCGCCGGTGAAGACGGAGCCGGGGCTGGCGCTGGTGAAGACGGAGCACGGCGAGGTCGAGCTCGACGACGATGCGGCCCTTGAATGGGCACGCCAGGACTCCATCAAGATGGCGACGGAGCGCCAGCGCGCCGCCCTGCGGCGCTTCGAGCGGCGCCGCTGAGGCCGCGACGAAGGAGGAGTCGTCATCATCGACGACAGCGACGACGACGACGACGCGCCGCCGCCGCCACCAGCCGGGGAGGGGTCCAGCAGGGGCGCCCGAGTCAAGGAGGAGAAGGCCGACGATGGCGGCGACGACGGCGACTTCTCGGCCTTCAGCAAGTTTTTTTTTGATTAGTTTTTATATGTAATGGCGACTACTCGACTTAAATCCGCGAATATAAGCCCAAGTTTGCCGAAATTTGGCGTGTTTTAGCCGAACTTTGCGTAAATTTGCTACACAATTTTTTTTCCCGCGCCTGGGGCTGGCCCTGGGGGCGGCGGCTGGGGGCCAATTCGCCCCAGGCCCATTTTTTTCGCCGGGTCACCCCCAGGCGGCGATTTTAGGCGCCCCCTGGGGGGCCAACGGCTGGAGATGCTCTTAGGGCAGTTTGGTTGGAGACCTGAATGTCCTGTCTGGAAAAACTAGCTCCTGGAACTAGCCTGGAATTCTTACGTTTTTTTCCAGGCCAGGCAAGTATCAGATTGAGGTGTTTGTTTAGTGACCTGTAACTGACTGTAGATAGCATGGGAAGTTGTGCGTGATATGTCCCAGTGATCAAGCAAGTCCGTCCTTTCCCTCTTCTAATCATGAAATTAATGCCCAGGTAGGCGGCCAGGTGCTCGATTTTGGTCACCTGGGACAAGAAGCCTGGCCTGGATTGAGCTAATCATGGCATTAGCCACATGATGCAGTGGCGGACGCCCAAGCGCTAGTTTTTGGTCGCCTCCGTCTGGAAGCCTGGCCTGGACCAGAGAGCTTCTCAGGACGTCAACCAAACAATGTCCCGGTAGGTTCCAGGCAAGTACCAGGCCAGGCGCGCGGCCACCAGGACAAGAACCAAACATGCTCTTAGGGTCAGTTTGGTTGGCATCCACACCGTTACATCCTGGCCTAGATGCTGCCTGGAATTAGCCTACTAGTAGTTGTTTGGTTTTTGTCCTGAGATAAAAATGCTTGCCTGTCCTGGCTGCCCCTCCCGTGTGATTAGCCTCGTGAAGATAACTAAACTAGTATCCTTAGCCCATGCAAGGTTATTAGCCTGGCCAAGGCGAGCAGAACCGGACGTCTGGATGGCTGCTTGGCATGCAAATTTTGGTTCCGTTCAAACAGCAGAAGGCAAACATGATGTGGCATATTCTAATACTCTAACCAGTCATGGTATGAACTAAATAACGCTAGCCTCGTCAAGCAAAAAGGTAGCACATTCCTAGGCTGAGTCCATGCACTCAATTTTCTCACGCACGTTGTGGTGGACACGAACCAAACACACCCTTACTCCTCAAGCACATGTTGCTAGCGGGACTGCTCCGTGGTGGCCTACGGTTAAAGCTAAAATCATGCATTGGTCATTGAAGGTGGGACAGTAGGAGGGGGTGGGTAAGTTTGGCAGCGCCGAGCGAGAGGGCTTCAGTGGTAAGTATGACCGATCAGCCAACAACGGGCTTTCTAATATCGCGATGAGGCGACCACATGTGGGGAAGAGAGTGGCGCACAGGCGGGAACGAGGGCACCTAGCAGCATCAGGCCTGGGTGGACAGGATGTGTGTGCGCCGACAAAGAGAGTCCATGGAGGCGTGTAGTAGAAGACGATGCAGCAACGTGTGTATAGACGGTTATTCTTATCAAGTCGAGTGTGACACTGCGAATATCGCATCCGGTTGGTTGTAGCCAACCATGCTGAACATCACATATCTGCACTTCATAGAAATGTGTGCGATGTTTTTCATCATCGTACACAGCTCTTTTAATACAATCATATGCCCAATAAAGCATACAATTCTCATCATCCAGTCGTGTGTGTCGTCACGAGTTATAGCACATGAGTTTCCTTTGAAAACCGTATGTGAAACTTTGCACATGGTAGACATATTATGTATTCACACAATTTGTTTATCTCAACTGTTTACCATGTAATGCACACAATCGAGCAATACAATCGTGTGCGTTATCACAACTTATGGCACACATGTTGGTCGAACGAACTGTGTGTCTTCTATTATACATATTTCTCCTTTCTACATCATGCCCGATGAGTTAGTCAGTGCACACGTTTCACTTTCTGGCTCACATTTTACTTTTTAATGTGTGTAATGCGTCGCACATAGTTTGATGCTAGGGTGTGCGATAGGTGAGGCTTAATAGCACCATTTTTCCTAGTGTTTAATTATATTAAATTATGAATATTTATGAAATTATGTTTATTTGTTAAATCATAATAGAACTCATTAGAATTTTCTATCTGTAACCCTGGAATGACAATTTTTTAATAGCTTAACTTTTTTTAGCAAATGATCTGATTTTCTTGATCAAGTCACCAAAATACATATGAACATATAAAATAAAACAGATGACAATGATCCTGATATACAAAAGTTACACCTCAAACGGAAATAACAGACTATGACAGAAAACGCACGGACTACGAAAAATGCAAGCCTACACGGGCGATAAGTAGATTGCACAGCTAAACCTGATCAACCATGAAAGTTGGAAGATGTGAGTCGCCTAGCAATCAATTCGCTAAGTCCAATCAGCTTTTTTTTTAACTTCTGATCTATTTTAGCAAATATCATGGTAGTAAAAACAACATAAAAATTAATAGAAATTGCATCCATGTTCGTAGACCACCTAGTGATGACTAGAAGAACTGGAGCGAACCTAAGGTACGCCACTATCATCGCCCCTCCCTCACCAGAGCCGGGAAAACCTTGCTATAGTAATCAGTCAGGAATTCATCAGGCTAAGGCCCCAAAAGGCCAGCGTGACAGAACAACAACTGGTGCCGACGAAGCAAATCATGAATCAAAAGGATCCTACATGTATTCACACGAACATAGATAAATGGAGAACGGATCCAAGCAGATCTACCAAAAACAAACACCAACTGAATCACGTGAGATCCTCCGAAGACACACACCTCCACATGCCCTCTTATGACGTTAGATGCACCTTCGGGTCCATGTTAGGTGGGGAGAAACTAATTCCATCTTCAGGGAGCCGCCGCCGTCCCGCCTTTTCTGAGCATGACACAAATCCTAAACAAACTAAAAAATACACCTAAAAATAAGGAGCCCTCCTGCCGGGAAGGGGCGGGATCCACCGCATCTCCATTGCCCTAAGGACATAAGAGACAAGCCAGATCGCCGGCGTCGCCAATGGGAGATGGGGAAACCCTAGCCACCTGGGAGTCACTTGTGGGAGGAGAAAAACTATAGAGATAAATGGCATTATCTCCCTTCAACCCTTCCTCTCTCTCTCTCTCTCCTCTTCTACCCTTCTACTCTAGGAACGATGTTCTATAGAAGACTCTAACATGAGGACAACATGTTTCTTCTGGGCAAGTTTCATCTTAGAGCATCTTCAATGTTGACCCTCAAACCGCTCGCATCCGCCCGTACCGAGAGGTTCAGACGCAATTTGCCATCTTAGGGCATCTCCAGTGCTGACCCTCAAACCGCCTGCATCCGTTCGGGCCAGGCGGTTCAGACGCAATTTGCCATCCAACACGGTACCCCACCGGTCCGCAGACCGGTCCGACTGTCTGTTTTCCCGCAAATCAAAAGCAAACTAGGGGGTGGGGCTTTGCGGGAGTCCGGACGCCGACATGTAGGATCTGATACCACCGGACCACTCAAATCCCCCTCCCAGTCCACTTTCCTTCCACTCTGCCCCTCCTTCCCCTTGCTTTGTATCCATACCCTCCTCGTCCGACGCCGTCGAACTCTCCATCCACCTCCCAGGTATCCTCTGACGTCTTCAACCCCCATCCATGCGCCTACCCGCCTTGTATTATCCTGCCGACTACCCAGGATC
Organism: Aegilops tauschii subsp. strangulata; assembly: GCF_002575655.3. Classification (NCBI taxonomy): domain Eukaryota; kingdom Viridiplantae; phylum Streptophyta; class Magnoliopsida; order Poales; family Poaceae; genus Aegilops; species Aegilops tauschii. The sequence continues at coordinate 510,332,105 of NC_053041.3, forward strand.
CCTCTGTGGCCACGTACCCTCTGCCACCCCTACGACGCCCTCCATGATGGACACCACGCCCAAGAGGTGCTCGGTCAAATGTCATTGAGCTATTTTGTTGAAATTTCGATGTTTTCTAGAGTAATGCAATGGCGGGGTACTCGATGATCGAGGATGAGTTGTTGTGTGATGCCTAGTTGGTCGTATCGGCGGACTTTGTAGGCATGAGGCAAATGGGCTCTACCTTTTGGCACCGCGTGCATGCTTCGTTTCAAGAATGAAAGCATGTTGTGCCCTACGACATGAACATCATCCATGGACACAATGTGAAGTTTCTAGCGCATCGAGGGTACACCATCTGCAACTCTGTCGTGAAGTTTTGTGGTGCGGTTCACCGAGTGAAGACAATGTAGCCATTGGGCTCACCAACCATCGAGATCATAATTTTTTCTCTTTGTTTCCCTACATGTTGATTAATTCGTTCATTCACTCAATATTGCTTTACATGTTGTATAGCTTGCTCACGTTGTCGAGATGTACTATAGGACCGAGGGCAGTCCATTCATGCACAAACATTAATTGTTGGATGAAGCTCAAGGGTTAGTATGTGCGGGGCGACATATGCTGGTTCTAACTCTAGTATCGTTAAATTTAGAAATGATGAATTCGAAAAACTTGTTAAACATCCGGTTATCTCGGATGTAATATTTACATTTGAACTATTATTGTATATTACGGATATTTGCATGTTACTTATGGGTGAATTTTGCTATTTTCTATAACTATTTTCAGTGTTGTGGTAGAAATATTAACGGACATTTAGGGGACATAATTGGATGCCCACCTTCCACATCAGGGTCCATGAACTGTTCTACACACAAATAATGTGTCCGTTTTGAAGGCCAGGTTAGAAATGCCCTTACACGGCCATATCGACAAGAACTACGTTGTAACAAGGCCGAGCAGAATCGTATGAAGTCTTTGTCCCTTGCTTTAAAAATCATGCAATTTCTTTCGTTAGCCGGTGAAATGCCCATGTGCTAACTTTAGAAGTTACGTAATTTATGCACGATAACATGGCATAAGCCGGATGATCTCCGAATTCCAGTGCAGTGTTTGTCTTTCAGATTTAAATGGTGCTGCTATAAATACATTCTAGACATGGTGATAATTGAACAATTTTTTCCCCTATCTACCAAGAACAACCATGCTATACGTACAACAAATACTTGTCCGACGCTTGTATAATCCATGCCATCATCCTTCAATCAAATAACCAAATTTGATTTGTGATTGTTTTGGGACATTGGAGTAAAACAAGTATGCGCACCAATACGTGATGTATTTTCTTAGAGTAAATAGCATAAAACTACTACTTTACAGGATAGGGTTTCAAAAAACTACCGTTTTTAATTTTTCTCAGATAACTACGAAATGGGCGGTCGGCTGTTTCAAAAAATCCCAAATGACCGTTGCTTAAAATTTAAACATGTTTAGGACAGGTCGGGCCCGCACCTAAAAACCGTCGGTTTGACCATTAGGTTGACCGTTAATTTACAAGTGGGGCCCACATGTCAGTGTCTCTATCTCATATGTCCTCACTTTTTACAAAATAGCCCCTATAAACATTTCTGAAAAAGCAATCGGGTCCCTGCTCCAGATCACAGCACCACTGGCGCAGTTCCTCTCGACGCCGCCTCGTTCGGCCGGCGAGCCGCGCCGGCAGCCGCCGGAGCTCGCCATCGCGCGACCTGTCTCTCTTTCCTCTCCCTCGCGCCGGCTCGAGGTGGATCAGGCAGCCGACGTGTTGGGGTCCAGCCGGAGCTCCTTGCCCGCGGCCGCCGTCGACGCCTTCGCCGGCCTTCTTGAGCTCTCCGCCGCTGCCGATGCGTACAGCTTGCGCCGCTGCTGGAGCGTGTGCCTCCCGCTGCTGCTGCCGGCTCTGCCGCCGGCCGTCTCCGCGCCCGAGCTCGCGCAGCTGCTGCTCGCGGCCATGGCCGCCACCGTGTGTGCCCTCCGCTGCCAGGCCCGGTGAGCTCTGCCGCCGGCCATCCCCCAGCCTCCGTCTCTCCAGCCACTGCTCCGGGCGGCGGCTTGCACACAAGCCCCCCATGGCGCGCGCCGCGACCGCGTGCGAAGCCCCATGGCGTGCAGCGACGGCCACGGGCAGAGCCCTTTGGAGGCTGATTCCAGGGACTCGATTGCTTTTTTTAAATGTCTGTAAGGGCTAATCCGTAAAAAATCTATGAATGAGGCGCTGACATGTGGCCCCCACAAGTCAGTTAACGGTCAAACAAATGGTCAACCAAACGGTGTGTTTAGTGGCGGGCCCGACCTGTCATAAACATGTTTAATTTTTTAACAAAGAGAATTTGGGGTTTTTTGAAACAGCCAACCCCTGACTTGGTAGTTATCTAAGAAAAATTAAAAAGTGATAGTTTTTTGGAACCATAGCCTGTAAATTAGTAGTTTTATGCTATTTACTCATTTTCTGATGTATCCGCCTCTCAAGAATACAATTAGTGTTTAATTCATGTCAACGAAAATAAGCTAGCAACAGTTGTACCAACACCGACGTTGTATATCATTGGTGACAAAGCTCTTCAACGCGGAAAGATCTAGCAGCCAACGATGTCGTAGAGTGCAAGTTGAAGCAAAAGAAAACCTTCCTACCCATTGTTTGATTGCCACACATAGCTTCTCTTCTTGTCTGTGTCAATGAGAAACAATCGCGGCTGTTGGTGTAATGGGCCTCATAAAATGGCTCATCAATCTTTTCTCTAGTATGTGCATCATACATGGATACGACTCATGTTTACTATAAGTTCATTACATCAGATGAAAAGAGTTTCTAAAAAACTTCTGATCGCCATGGTGGGCCTATCACCTGATCATCAAAAGCTCCATCCGTGAAGCTAAGGGGCACACTATCAACTCCCACGGTATGCTGAGCAGACAAGCAGGAATGATATCTGATTTTTATCTATGAAGATGATATGTGCTTCTGCTTTTTTGTGTGTAAGAACCTGCATAATTAATCATAACTAGCAGGGTGACCGGTGTATTTGCTTGGCTAGACTACTATATTATTGTATTTATGTTTGTATAAACTATAGTTTTCAATTGTGTACAAATGTTTTCTGTAATCGTTAAAGTTATCTCTTTGTCATGAGGTACTAACCCAAAAAAAACAAGATATTTTTCTATGAGTGGTGTGAAGGTACCGGTGCTACATAGGGAGGGGGCGCTATTTTCTTGGTGTGTTATTTGTTCACGAATACGCATGGATGTGTATCATTGGTTCATAGATAGAAAGAAGAGTAGTTACAACAAGCGCGCGGGGGAGGGGGGGGGATATCACCACACTTTGTATGGGGGAAAGGAGTAGGACAATGGGTGCTCAAACTCAGCACTATGAAGTACCCTAATTCCCCATAATATGTAGTATGTTATAAATAGGTTAGAACTTGATATTGTTACCCAACTTGCTATTCAAGTTCATTAACTTTGAACTTCGGGATAATTGCATGAATATAGTTAAGTTAGTTCTTTTAACAAACCACGTCGAAGTTAAGTTCGTTCACCATGTTTATGTTGAGAGTTATGTTTGTGATGAGAGCCATGGCATCGACATTAACGATGTGTGATAGTTCGGGAGTCGGAGCGCGAAGTCGCAATTGAAGGAAAAAAATTCCAAGGGGGTTCTCGCAACCACTCCGCCCGGGTAGGTGCACCGCCGCAATCGCCTTGATCTCATTGCTCCAACCACATCAGAGTCCGATGATACCATATCCGGATTCTACATTGCGAACTTGTTCCTCTCCTTCAGCACCTGTGTCCTCCCCTGCAACAACGTGAGCAAAAACTGGAGATGGCACTCTTGAGGCCATGCAAGTGGAGGCTGGGCGCACGCCGCCATTGTCCCACATACCTATCTGGGCTCCTCGCGACGGCCTCTCCCTCGTTCGGCTCGGTGCTAGCTTGTTTCCCAGTTTCCCCAACTCTGCCACTCTCGCAAACCTCCACATCACCTTTGGTAGTGAACGCTCCGACATCGTCTTCCACCGCTGTTGCACCTGTTGTAACCGTCTTCTTCCTGCCGCCTGCATCAAACCCTCAAGATTTGGCATCTGTATTGGCCTCTTCCGCCCCACACCAGATCAGGTGTGCATATTTTGGGAGTTGCCGAGGCTGTCGCCATCATTGTTGGGTTGCCCGGCTTGGTGGCTATCAATGTGGGCATGCCCCTGCTGCCACCCCCTTCATGTTCGTCGGCTGTCTACACTGTGCTTGACCCGGTGCCACTCCCTGCTTGCTCAGCTGCACCCAACTGCAGCTTGATGTGGGCCTCCCACGCCAGCGAAGATGATGGCAATGATATGTGAAGGAGTTGGTCCCACAAACATCGTCTGTTGCCAAATGCTTGTCTCGGACACCTATGATGTTTGTGGAGCATGAGGAGGTGACGGGCGAGGGATGGTAGGAGGTGCAACCACGACATGGTTTCCATCCTATGTTGCTAGCCCCGACAATGGCTTCCCATCACATTCCTGCTTGGCTTCATGGTAGATCCTGCAGATGCTTTGCTCCTAGGCATCATGCGGTTGGGTGCAGACATCCACTTAGGTGATCCCTCTGTTTGGAGAACGGTCACTGGGCGAACGACTGTCATAATCCTTGGCATCCTTTAGCTCGTTGGCATTCCTTATCGCGTCGCCCATGTCCCCATTCGGCACCGTGCATCATCACGATCCAAATTCATGCCAGAGTGTGATGAAATCCATGCTCCCCTCCAAGGCACTTCACCATGGGTCTTGGGTGTCTGCCATCTTTGCCACCGTTGGTTCGACAACCCCGCCCGATGTGGTGTCGCAGTATGCTCTGACTGATTAGACAATGCTACTGCAGGGCTGGCTGGCACGGGTGGGGAGCTTTCTGGAGCGGGTGAAAGTTGCTCTGTGTAGGCTCTCCCTTGTGCCAGCTATGTCACAGACCACTCTGACATCACACCCTCCTGGTGTGGCCAATGTTGGCTCCACAAAGGAAAGTGGAGGGGAGCTATATAGATGTTTCTCCCCTCATGTTGGGGACATTTCATCGCCTCTGTCCGCCTTGTCCCCTACGTTGCCTACCACTGAGGGCGAGTTCATCGCCATGCTCGAGGCGCCGGTGCTGCAGATCATGCCGAGCTTCGAGAACTATGTCTGCATCGTGCTTCGTCTTTGTCTGTGGAGCATTTGGAGGTGGACTCATCAATGACCTCGTGTGAAGGATATGTTTCACCTCTATCATATGAGCATCTAGAGGTGCCTGAGTGCATCATGGTGGTGGTTCCCGTGATCGATGATGTACTGGTGATTCCTCTAGTTGAGGATGTTGATGCGGCCGGTGTGTTGGTGCCTGTTCCATGAAGCCTCTTGGTTGACGACAACTACAACAACAAAAAAATCAATGAGTTATACTATTTCCTTAACAAATGGGTGGCCGATAAACCTGGATCTTGCAAGACAAGCGGCTGCCTCGTGAAGGAGAAACCAAGCAGCGAGAAATCAAAGAGGAACAAAAGCAAGAAGGGTAGCGCGACTCAGAAGGCGTTCGAGTGGTCTCATGATGGAAGGTGCCAAGTTTTTGTTGTTGTCGGTGTTCTCGTCAGGAGTTCCGTTGTGTTCTACAAGTGTCGATGGTTGCAGTTGTTGTGCATTTGGAGGGCCGCTTGTGTGTATCTGGTGTTTCGTGCTTCGTGAGTAGTCCGCTTATGGCGCACTTGTATCTGTTTTCGCTCAGTTTTACATAAATTAACTGGACAACTCTCCTCTTCTTAATTAATCAATGAGACAAATCTTTTGCTTCAGTATCGAAAAAAAGTATGTGATAGTTCACCTTTCCGAGACTTGTTGAATGGCTAAATTGGAAGGCATCTCCAAAGCGGAACCCCAAATCACCTGCAAGTGTTCAGACCGAGCTATTCGAACGTAGTTTGTCATCCAACATCATCCCGCATCTGTCCATGGACAAGACCGGCTGTCCGAAATCCAGCAAACTGCGAGCAAATAGAGGGGCTCTGCGGGAGTCTGGACATGTGCTGGCGGAAGGCTATTTGACTTCTTTTCCTCTCTTTTTAATCCATGTTTAGTGGAATGAACTAGTGATCATGCGACGGACATTTAAGATATAAGGTTGGATGGCCCGCTCTCGTATCTGTCCACGGACATGGTCCACTTGAAGATGCCCTAGAGACAACTATCATAAAAAGTCATGTTCGTACATATCAGTAAACGTGCAAATTGGAGCCTCTGAAGGTAACTAAAGACATTGATTGTTACAAACTGTACAAAGGAAATTATCAGAAAAAAGAAATACGTTGGTAAAGGGGAATTAAACTCTAAGCGGGCACTAGCATATACCAATTGATGACGACTATTACAAAGTGTACACAAAGCAAATATGTCCAAAAAAAGGAAATGCAACATTATAAGGCGCAGACCAACTCATTGCACGATCGACGTATTGCCAGTTGAGCAGAACAACTTGTTTGGTGCTTGTATAGTTTCTTGTGAACATGGAGACGCATGCAATGCAAATGTTTGTCCCTCAGTCGATCCAGCCCTAGAAGCTTTGCTGACAGCATGAACGCTTCCTGATAAATAAAAAAAATCGATCCAGGTCAGCTACTGCTCTTCGTACTAGGCCGTTTCCGCGCGCGACTCTTCAACTGGTGGTGTGAACCGTGACGTAAGTACGTACGTACACAATGCTTATCCCCGGAGCAACAACAGCTCCATCCGCGAGGCGAAGGGGCAGACCGTGAGCTGCCACGGCGAGCACTGTCGCCGCATGTAGAGGTAGCCGTTCGGCCCGACCCGTATCGGCCCCATGTAAGCGTCGGCGATGTAGAGGTAGTCGGACTCGTAGTGGAACCGTGGGCGACGAAGACGGTGGTGGCTCTGGCTCGGGACGGCCCTCGTGTCGGTGTCGCCCATGGCGACGCACAGGGACATCAGCACGACCGCCACGGCGAGCGAGGCCATCAGCAGCACGAGCTTCGTCGCGCGCGCCATGTCTGCCCTAGTAGTAGTACAATAAGTACGTAGCAATACGTGCGCGTGAGTTTGCTCGTTGTGAGGATGAGAGAAACACAGAACAGAAGGCATCTATCTGCTTTTATTGATGGGCGCGTGCGTCGTGTTTCTTCTACTAGCGCACGGTTCGGTGAGCCAGGCCGAGTCCGAATGTGGCTACGAGCCGGAACCGGTGGCCCAGTTCGTTGCGTACGTAGACCCTGAAAGGAAACAAGCGCACTGCGCCTCGGATTCAACAGAAGATGAATCACGTGAAGCAATCACAGGTTTCGTTCGTCTTCTGAAAGAGTTGGCTTAGCTTAGCAGGAAGGCTGTATGACAGCATGAACAGCAAGAACCATACTCATGACTCCATACAAATGGTGCAGCTATATATACCAACATGCCCTGCCGTCCCGTTGATAGTTCGATCACTGAAGCGGCAGACTACTTTTGGTTTATCAAATCTTACCGTTCTAGGAGGTGTGCATATATAGCGCGAAATGTTTTACTTTGATCTTGCAAGTGTTAGGTTTTCGTGAGATACTGGAGTAAGCCAAATAAACGAGATGCATTTTTATGAATGGCGACCCAGCCATGATGTTCTAGGGCTGAGACCGTGCTTCCCTGTTTAGGATCGCGGACATGTCAGACGTTGCTGGTGTGACCCTCATCCCCAAGAACCTTTCGGTTAGCTTGAAGAAGAGAAGAAAGTTGTGCGAGAAGATCAATACCCACATAATGTAAGTTTGTGGTGCTAAAAGCTGGGACAAAGCAAGCATTCATCAGCCAAACCTTTCCATTCACTGGCTATCCAATGATGAAAACGCAACTCAACCAGAGCCGGATTAGCTCATCATCGGTGTCGGCCACCGGTATCAACCCAACATTTGTAACACCAACTTTGTATGTTTTCCCCCTATTATATTAATATACTAGCAAACATGCCCGTGCGTTGCAACGGAAGAAGAAAAAAAATCACACGTACCTAATCCAATTAGCATGACTCAACCCCCCCCCCCCCCCCCCCTCACAGGTCATTGTCTTCTATAACAACACGACACTGAAATCAGGTGTCGTCACTGCTTCTCACTCATGACAAAACATTGAGAGGTAAAAAATGACAACTAAACACTCATTATCCACAATAGTCTTGTGACATGTAGAAGTTGAAAAGCTTATGAAAACAATTAGATAATTGATTGACTGCAAATTATAGATCCTGGTCCCTTTTTGAAGGCCAACTACTAAGGTAGCAGTGAACAAAGCACAACATGGTTTCCATGGCTTTCTCGAAAGGAAGACAATACTACTATAGTGAAAATCTGAAGTATATAAGCTACCAATAAATGCAGATAGAAAAACCAAGCATGTTCCTTTCCTGAGTACACAGTAGGGTGGCTGTTTCTGCATATCAAAATAAAATCCACCAAAAAAGGAGAAAGAAGATGAATACCATGGCTGGTAACTTGACACACATCAAATATAGTACTGGTATAATTTAAAGCATAGTAAAGCTTGATAAATTAAAAATAGAACTTTGCAAACAACATGCAGATTGAAGTATCATTTAAAATGAGTGAATTATTTGTAGCTATGTACTTTGTAGTTACAGATATCTTTCTCGAAAATGCATTCGATTATTGGGAGGTATCAAAGTGTGTACAACAAGGGAGACACCCATAAACGCCTAACAACAATGTTGAAACCCATAAATGCATGGTACTCCTCCTTGGCAGTCCGTGGGGAAGTACGCTATGAAGGAGAGAGGGAGTCGTGGAGAAGGTGAGGTGGGTGTCATCCGGTTTTAAAGGAGAGTGCCCCAGCGAGAAATGTCCCGCTACGACGGGAAACCGAGTGTGAAGGGGAGGGTCCAACAGGAAACGGGAATGATGCGTCATGAGGTGGGGGTTTTGTATTAGCCGCATGTTGGAGATCACATGGAGGATAGTACGTACAACCACATTCCTGCCCACTCCCCCCACATATGGCTGGATTTGGGGGGAGCCCATACTGTCCTAACAATTGGATTTTTTTGGGATGCCCGCTGGGTGCCTGTTTGATGTCCGAACACGCCCGGACATATAATTTTCAACCTTAGAGACGAAATTAATCATTTGTTTGATTCATTTATATGCATTGTAGCCCGTAGCAACGCACGAGCTTCTACTAGTAAAGCTTAAGTGAATGATGTTTTGCAAGTGCACAGTGCTGGTTGTAGCTGCTTTCGAAGTAAGATTATCAATCCGACAAAGAGCTGAGAAAATGGACATTTGCCACTATAAAGGTTGATCGGAAAGTGCCCGCAAGCTGTCTTAGGGCATCTTCAACGGCGTACTCTAAACCACCCCTAAACACCCAGACCGCGGTGTCTGGACATTGTTTACCATCCAACACCGTGCCACACACGTCTAAGACGTGTCCGGGTGTTCGAATTCCCTCAAACCGGCCATAAACTGGTGGGAGGTTCGGAGGAGTCCGGACCTCCCAACTATTGGCCTCTGTAGTCTCGGGACATAGAAAAAAACACAAACGGGCATTTGATGCACTGGGTTGGATGGACGGATTCCGTATCAGGTCAGCGGACACTTCCGGACGAGTCCGCAAATGTTTAGTGTGTCCAATTTGGGTTTTGTTGTTGGAGATGCCCTTGGATTTCAAGCAAAAGTGGTGTGATGGTTGAGAGGTTGCAAGTGCGTTTGAGAGGAAGAACAAAGTATGCGGGAATTGTAACAAAGAACAAGAGAATAATTTAAATGATGAAACTGCAATAGGTCTAAAGGCATTCGCAGGGATTCCAGATTCATCACTAGTATTTAAGATATTCGTAGGTGTAGACAACGAATCTCTGTAACATGTGCTATGTGAGGGTGGATCCAGTAATAATACATACTAATGCCTTAGTCTTGGATTACGCACAACCACCATTACCCATCCATAGCTGCCGCCGGAGTATGATAATGATTAAGGGTCTCTCCATGGATGCGGCATAAAGCATATGAGTCTCCATTATCCCCTTACCAATGATCTGCTAAGGAGATAGGTAGCTTTTGCCACTATTGTAACTCTTAGCTCGATTTGCAATGATAATAGTATCCTTCATGAAGGGAAAAATATTTCGATGGTCGCACAGTATCATGAAGAACATTACTACAAACCATATCATGTAGATCAAATATCCTATTGCATTCAGTTCATACAACTACTAGGGTTCCCCCCCATATCTCTCAGAACGAGGGAAACTACTCAGACATGGTGACACAAGACATTATCGAGGTGTTCATATGAATAGCGGATGAATGATTAAGGTGATACATGTATGAATAGACAATAGATTTTGGAATTACAAAAGGATGGATGGGGGAGTTGATGATGATGGCAATGATGGTGGAGAGTGTTGGTGTCAAAACCGGCAGATCTCGGGTAGGGGTCCCGAACTGTTCGTCTAAGGATCGAAGGTAACAGGAAACAGGGACACGATGTTTTACCCAGGTTCGGGCCCTCTTAATGGAGGTAATACCCTACTTCCTGCTTGATTGACTTTGATGAGTATAGGGGTTACAAGAGTTGATCTACCTCGAGATCGTAATGGCTAAACCCTAGATGTCTAGCATGTATGATTATGATTGCCTCTACGGACTAAGCCCTACGGTTTATATAGACACCTGACGGGCCTAGGGTTGTACGGAGTCGGTTTACAGAGAAAGGAATCTTCATATCCGAACGCCAAGCTTGACATCCACACAAAGGAGAGTCCCATCCGGACACGGGGGAAAGCCTTCTATCTTGTATCTTCACGGCCCATCAGTCCAGCCCACGTCACATAGCCCGGACGCCCAGGGACCCCCTAATCCAGGACTCCCTCAGTAGCCCCTGAACCAGGCTTCAATGACGATGTGTCCAGCGTGTAGATTGTCTTTGGCATTGCAAGGCGGGTTCCTCCTCCGAACACTTCAAAGCAGTTGGTCAAAAGAACTATATCCGGCTCTGTTCAACAGTTACAATCCACAACTGCAAGGGCATGATACTTAATAAAAAAACATGGTATGACTTTACTAACAGCTTTGCTAGTGAGACGTTACGTCTGGCCACTTCATTATCTCAAATCGTTTTTCAACCTTCCGTTCCGTGTTTCGAGACGCACCCTCCGGTGACACGTCTTGTCAAAGCAGAGATCGTGTCCCCTTATTACGGGATTCTCATCAATGAGGGCTTGGGTAATCCAACCGTGCCACCCGCACGATCCCTTGGGAATAGGCAAATTTTAAGGCTTATGAGGGGGGAGGCGCTTGACATTCGCAACTTATATAAATGGATAAAAATCTATCCTTCTCCCCCACACCTTCCTCCCTTCCTGCCTCCACGTCCTTGAGCTCCAGTGCCCCAGTTCCAATCTTTCCCTTCACCCCCAACATTTCCAGCTATGGCTGGATCTGGTTCCTAGGGCAAGTGGATGGCCTCCTCCGTAATGGAGAAGGACATTAAGGATCTACGGGAAGCGAGGTACTTGACGGCGGAGATTACACACAAGTTCCTACCCCAAAGCCCGGCGAAAGGGTGGTATTCATCCCCCACTTCCTCCGAGGACTTGGGTTTGCCCTCCAACCCTTCATCCGAGGTCACATGTTTTACTACGGGCTGGATTTCCACGATCTGGCCCCGAATTCCTTCCTCCACATCTCGGCGTTCATCGTCGTGTGTGAGGCATTCCTCCGTGTCCCCCCACACTTCAGCATGTGGCTCAAGGTCTTCAACGTGAAGCCGAAGGTGGTCGACGGTCAACACGCCGAGTGCGGCGGCGCCATGGTGAGCAAGCTCCGCCATGCTACCTGGCCCAAAGGGACATTTGTGGACACTGTCAAGGTATGGCAGCAGGAGTGGTTCTACATTACCGAACCCCGCGGCACCAAGTGGGCAGATGCTCCTGCTTTCAGATCCGGACCTCCGCTGCAGCTCGCATCTTGGACCAACAAGGGTCTAGACTGGGGATCCTCTGACGAGGTGTTGATGCTGCAAAAGCGCATCAAGAGTATGATAGAAAAGGACATTACCCTTGCTGATGTGGTCTAGGTGATGCTTATCCTCCGAGATCTTCCCTGCCAACGACGGCCTCTCAACATGTGGGAGTTCAACCCGAAAGGGCCACGGACCCTGCAGCAATTCTTTGGCACAACGCACAAAGGGATCTGGATGCTGCTCTTCAAGAGCCAGAAAATGTGGCCAAGGACGTCTGACGACACCAGCCTCGACTGCAACAATCCGGCCTCCCAAGTAAGTATAAAATTTCCGAACATTACCTAGTTCGTCAATCTTGGGGAGGGGTACTGAAAATTCCGCCCCTTGAACAGGGCTGGATAAAGAAGGCAGAGCGGATCAGATGTCCGGCTCTGCTCCCCGAAGACCCAGCTGAACCTCTGTTAATGAGGATGCTGGTCCCGGCGTCCTACCTAGCGCCGGAAAAGAAGGACAAGAAGAAGAAGAAGGGCAAGGAGACGGAAGATGGCCTCCACCACAGAGGTACTTTGGGCGCTACGTCCGGAGGGACCGAGGCTCCTTCCTCTCACGAGGGAGACGAAGACGAGGACGAGGACGAGGAGGAGGAGAAAGAAGAGAACCATCCTCTTAAAGGGAAAAAGAGGGCGGCCTCCGTAGATCCAGAGGAGGGAGCGTCCAAGAGGAGAAGAATATCCCTCTCGGATGACTCTAAGAAGCGACCCGACCTCAGATGGTCAAGTCTCTGTGCTTAAGTGTCATCCCTGGATCGGTATGCTGACACACACAGTACTCGAGGATTTATAACAGAGGTAAATCACATGTATAAAGTAACGTAAATGCTATTACGTCAATCCAAATAGCGGAAGTAACAACAAGGTTGTGGATTCCCATCAACACCAACGGCAAAGTTGAGTGTAGAAATCGTAACCCTAAAGTATCACTTACTCGTCGTAAGATATCCTGCAACATGAGACGTTGCAGCCACAAAGGGTCAGTACATTGAATGTACTGGCAAATTCACACCATAGGGTAATGATGAATAATAACTATCACTACATGCATATATGGCTGGTGGAAAGGCTCTATGGTTATAAAGTTTTTGCGAAAAGCCAATTTTTCCCTACTACAAAGGAATATATTTTATTTAACTACAAAGTTGGTTGATAAAATATTGAGAAGGTTCCTCCAACTCAATCCCAAAATAATAATCATTAACCCAATCAAGTTAATTAAATAAAGTGTTGAGATCAACATGATAATCCAAGAACCAGATACTCAAGATGTCCATAACCGGGGACACGGCTAATCATGATTAGTTTGTACACTCTGCAGAGGTTTGTGCACTTTTCCCCACAAGACTCGATCGCCTCCATTGGATTTCTCGCACTACATGGTGTTTGAGAAACGGATGACCGAGACACAGTCTTTAAGAAACATTAACTCATATCAACCTACATCCCTCTACCTGCTGATCCACCTCTTCAAGAGCTCATGCAACTTACTCAACTATGCTAGAGCCCATAATAGCTTGTGGCTGCACACGGAAGTTTCTAGCATGAATAATCTTATGATCCCTTTGAGCCTGGGTGGCATTCCATAGGGTGATCACACGGGTCCTCCAGGATCCCCTTGGGCAAGCACTGGGTTCTCCAGGTGCCTCAACCAATTCACCCAGATGTGTATTAAAGTAGCCACCTTAAGTTTCCTTAGATAATAATAACTCTCGCATCTTTCATGAATTCTCTCAAACCAATCCACGTCTACGAGCATAGCATAGCAGTCTAAGCATAACGTAGTAGTAACTCCCAAGGTTTGAATGCAGGGCAATAGGTTCCTACCTCATCAACTACTTCCCAATACCCACATTTTATCAATCCCACTCATGCAATGTTTGAGGGTGAAACTAATGCATAAAAACTGGGTATGAAAGGGATATGATCAAAGTGTGAACTTGCCTGTACTGTTGATGAAGATGATTCACACTCAAAACTCATGATAATTTCTACTCGTCACACTCCGGTCAATCTATCGTAGGCAAGCAATAGTAACCACACATAAGCAATCACTCAAAAGATCGGGAAGAACGAGGAAGACAGTTCGGAAAACATCAAAACCAAGCAAATAACTCTTGCAAAATAAAACAATTTCTAACAGTACCAAAATTATGTGAATTTGGCCTTATCAGAAAGTTTAGGTCAAGAGATTCGATTTGCAAAAAGAATCAACTAAATCGGAGTTACGAAACTCAAGTTATGTTCAAAAGAAGTTTGAATATGAATCTGAACAAAATTCGAAATCTGAAAATTTCAAAAAGTTGACGTGACAGGTTAACTAGATAGGTGAAAACAAGACGAAACTATAGGCGCTGGTTTCATCTAATTTGGATAAACGAATGAAAAGTTATGGCTATTTGAAAAATTAGGGCCAAGCTGTTTTATAGAAGAAAAATAGTTACGGCTAAAAGAATTTTAGGTCTAACGTATAAATACAGAGAACGAATAAATATACCTTTATAAGGTATAGAAAAGACGACTTCGGAGTGAGGAGACAACTTCCAAAAGTCCCGCCGGAGAGGAGAGATATATTTTTCTTTAGTGAATCTAGTCAAACCAAAATATTGATTTAACCCGAATCAGATGATTTTTGAAGGCTCTATGGGTCTATATTTATTGGTGGAAAAGAGGTTTAGGGGTCAACGGCTAGACAATGTGGGACTAAACGTAGACGAAAAGAAAAGAAACGGGGAGGCGCCTCGCGTGGGCCTAAAGGCCTTAGGCGGTTCGGCCGGCCGCGCGCAATGCAGTTTTTTTTTTTGAGCAATTGAAAAGAAAGAAAAAAAAACTATGGAAAAAATACGGGGAGTAATAGGGCCGAATGGGCCTGGCCCATGTAGGATAGAAGAAAAAATAAAATGATGGGGCGCCCGATGCCACTATGCAGCGCACATGAGCGACAAATACTTACGGGCCGCACGTATAGTTTTATTTTAAATAGAAACAGAAAGGAAAACTGAATAAATAAAAATAAAATAATTTTTTCTATAGGCATATAATATATCAAAATTTTCATAAAAAGATTTTCTACTAGACGAACATTGTTCTAGCATCAAATAAAATACAAACAAATTCAAATAAAGCAAAGAGTGCTACTACTGCAATAAAACCTCATAAAAATCATTTTAAAAACACCAAAATGATTTCAAATTTATTTCTCTCCAATTTTCTACTATAGGGAATCATGTTTCCCTATTTTCCATATATTTTATTTTTGGAGAAAATTAATTTGAATAAAACCCAAATACTCCAAATTGAAAATAATTTCCAAAATGACTTTAAATTAGATCCTTTTAAACTTCCAACTCATATTTCATATGTTTTGAAGAAGTCATTTTATCTTCTCTCATGAAAATCATTGAGTAGCTTACAGTTTTTGAATTGGAAAATATTTTCAAATAAAATTCAAATCTTTTCAAAACCCTTTTCATTTAAATAAATGGAAGAAGTCATGACATCTTCTCTCTAGGGTTTTGTATTTGAAAAGTATTTGAATTCACGGAGATCAAAATGCAAAATGAAAGTTTGGGAAAGTCCTTTTATTCCCTCTCATTTAACTTTCAAACAGATACGAATTTCACTCAATTTCACTCAAGCAATCATACAACCAAGCAAAACTATCTATTTTATATAACATTCCAAAATTTAGAATTTTGGGATGTTACAAACCTACCACCCTTAAAATGAATCTCGTCCTCGAGATTCGGAGAGGCTAGAAAGAAATAGGTTAGGTTTGGGGTCTTCTCAATTTCCATCGATCGTCTCTGGGGTTTGGGGTGCTACCACCCTTTAGAAACATCGTTACGGTCTCATCAATACTCATATACTTCATCCTTATTATTGACAGTGTCGGTCTTCTCAGATCTTCAGGATAATTCCTTCTCTGGGCTCTTCTGATAGTGGCATAACTTTTACCACAATTCTTCTGTCCTTTCATCTTGGTAAGGTTCTTCCATGACTGGGTCTTCTTAGCTGACGGGTCTGGCGCCAAAACTAAACAACTATCGATATCTCATGGTGGTCAACGATTTATGGTTTCTCCTGCAGGAAATGGGTCTGGTTGATCCTCACCGTATAACCTACGGTTGGCAAAAGCTGCCTTGTACAAGGGAAAAATACTTATACCATTCTAAGGTTCAAACAAGGTTTTGATCGTCGTCTCTCCACTATAGGCAAGTCACTCAGATTTACCATCCCATATAGCAAGGCGAATAATAAGAGTAAGTCGGTATGGTGACCAATCCATCCCGCACCAAAATCATTACCTGATATATGGTTTAGCGAAACTCGCAATCTAACACTCGGTCATCCTCACAAGCATTGCAGAAGTTTCTCTTGTCGACGAACCAAGTTCGGAAAAATCCATTGATTCTGCAAGCCAAACAAACATCTATCGTTTCTTCACAACTCTCAGGTTTTGCGTTACTCCTATAAAATCGTCTGTTGATAAAAATCGTAACTTCTTCCAGGGTTTTTCCTTTAGCAAGAGTGTGCTTGCTTCTTGGAAGGTCCTGGGGCCTGTGGGTTATGGCCCATCTCATCACTTGCAAACCTTGAATTCATCATCGAGGCAACTGATCCTTATTCCAACATCCAGCTTCCTAGCATTCTTAAATCCATCCAATTTTATTGTCCTTCTTCCTTCTATTGGCACCAAACTAAGACGTGATTACTCGGACTCATCATGGATTTACAATTGCTCCATATTACCAACATTATACCTCCTTTATATCCAATAATACTTCATCTATTCATATCCTTCGGGCATCCCACATATCAAGATAAATCTCGTACTTAGTTTGTCTGTAGTCCACTTCGTGGAATATCATTATCTTATCCATGGGTCAGATCTCCTCACAGAGTAATATTGGCCATCTCTGCATGGCACTTCTTCAACTAGGAAATGTGAAACACATCATTAACTCCTGACAGTCCTTCGGGTGACTCCAACTTGTTGGCCCCTTCTCCCATAC
Organism: Aegilops tauschii subsp. strangulata; assembly: GCF_002575655.3. Lineage (NCBI taxonomy): Eukaryota > Viridiplantae > Streptophyta > Magnoliopsida > Poales > Poaceae > Aegilops > Aegilops tauschii. Next base: position 510,349,163 of record NC_053041.3, read on the forward strand.
TCTCCAAAACTCGGTATGGTCCTACAAATCTCGGGGCTAACTTTTCCTTAACTCCAAATCGTTTAACTCCTCGCAGAGGTGGCACACGAAGATATGCTCTGTCTCCAATTTCATAGACTACCTCCTTGCATTTTGAGTCTGCATAACTCTTCTGCCTGGACTGAGCTACCTTCAGTCTATCTCGAATCAACTTAACGTTCTCTTCTGACTCCTTGATCACATTTGGTCCAAACAACTGATGGTCTCCAACTTCATCCCACATCAACGGTGTCTGGCTCCTTCTCCCATACAAAGCTCCAAAAGGGGCCATCTTCAAACTGGCTTGGTAACTGTTGTTGTATGAGAACTCCGCGTAAGGTAGATTATCATCCCTACTAGATCCATAATCTAGCGCACACGCTCTCAACATGTCCTCCAGAATCTGATTGACTCTCTCGGTCTATCCATCTGTCCGCGGATGAAAGGTTGTACTGAACTCTAGCCCAGTACCCAAAGTCTGGTACTGCTGATTCCAAAACTTTGAGGTAAACTGTGTTCCTCTATCTGATACGATGGTCCTCGGAACTCCATGTAGATATACGATCCTGGTCAAATATATCTTGGCCAACTTTGCACTTGTATAGGTGGTTTTCACTGGGATAAAGTGAGCCACTTTGGTCAAGCGAATCAACTACTACCCATATAGAATCATATCCCGATCGGGTTCTGGGAAATCCGGTAATGAAATCCATGCCAAGCTTATCCCACTTCCATTCGGGTATCGGCATAGGCTGTAGTAATCCAGCTGGCTTCTGATGCTCTGCCTTTACTCTCTGGCATACATCACCTACGACTACATACTCCGCAATATCCTTCTTCATACCAGTCCACCAGAAACGCTCCTTCAAATCCAAATACATCTTGGTGTTTCCAGGGTGAATCGAGTATGGGGAGTCATGAGCCTCCTAAAGTATTAACTTCCTGATCTTTGCATTATTGGGCACATATACACGGTCCTCGAACCATAGGTGTCGTGCTCATCCTTACGAAAACCTTTGGCCTTTCCTTTGCTCATCCTCTCTTTTAACTCAGCAATCTCTTTGTCATCCTTCTGAGCTTCACGGATCTTTCCCAACAATGTAGACTGAACTTCCATTGCTGCAACAAAACCTTTGGGAACAATCTCCAACCGAAGTTCCCTGAGATCCTCGGCTAACTCCTTTGGTAATCCTCCGCTTATGAGGGTATTCGTCCTTGTTTTCTTTATGGTTGTGTCCTATTTCTCCACAAAGCTTGTATGCACAAGGTTTCCCCATATCCTTTCCATATGGCCTCAATTTCTGGGACACAAACCGAGACTTTGGCAAAGTCAACTTAAATTCTTCCCAAGTGGTTACTCCTTGCCATCCATTGCTGGTTTGGTACATCCTCCACCTAGTAGCAGCACCTCTTTCAAAACACTGAAGAGCATGCTGGGTCATACCCTTTCCGGCTATAGGGTTATTCTCCATATGATCTTCCATGTTCTGAATCCATTGGTCCGTCTCCAATTGACTTATCGATCCCGGAAAGGTGAGTTCATCTCCATTCATCCTCTATTGGGTCCAGTGGTTTTGGGGTGAGATAAGAGAGATAGAGAGGGATGCACACAATACAACCAGAACTTTTGAAAAGACAGATTTTTATTGTGGCTGTCGGAAAAACATCAAACAAATGACAGCTCACAATCATCGCATCTACGTAGGTATATAACAGGGGTTTGATCTTGTAAAGGTCAATAAATCTTCAAAGTCATCAAACTCTTCGATTCTTGTTCATGTCTCCGATGGCTTATTCCGATCATGCTTGTCCTACTCAAGTTCTTTTGCCACATCATCTCTGTTGTCGCAAAGTCTATCGTGACGTCCTTTAATATTTCTGGAGTTGCGTTCCAAACTTCTGGGTTTCAACATCCTTCGCATGAACCCTGGTCCTACTGTCCTTCAGTTCCTGACGAATTCTCCGATGTCTCGAGGTTTTGCTCCTCCACCTTGGCTACTTTCAACTTCTAGGTCCTGAGTTCTTCACGAAACAATTCTTTGTCAAATACGGCTTTCTGAAGGTCCATCAAATTCTTGATGTAATACTCCAAATCCTGACGATACACCAGCTAAGGTTAAAACTTCATCTTTTGCTGACAGATGCTCCATCAGCCTTCTACCACCCAATCCTTCCATGCATATGCATGCTTAACTCAGCACGGTGACAATAGCATAAGCGGGCGATAACATCATGGATAGCCGTGTTTCTTCCCTTGTCATTTCCATGAGCTATCATTCCATAGTTGATATCTCATGCCTTAGGGTTTTCTTGATAAAACTTTGAGTTTCTAACTCTCCATGTTCCGGTCTTTCTCCAACACACCTTGATCTCGGGTATTGACGGCTTCCATAGTCTGAAAAAATCCATAAGGGTAGCCTTCCTATACCAATCTGGAAATTCTTCACATCCTTCAAATTCTCCTAGTCTTCGGAGTCTTCAACCATTGTAGTTTCCATTATTATAATGCTCCATAAAATCCTCTTCATTCCAAAGTGGTCTTAGTTGTCCGATATCTTGTACTTCTTGGAGTGGTATCATCAGTCGAATCTTCGAGTGGTCCAAGGGAAAAGGGGTATGGTCTCACTTAAAGGGAATATTTGAATAAGCTCAGAAGAGAGGAGAGGTAAAAGATCTTTTTGAAAAGAACGTTATAGAGGAAAATCTTTCCTATGGGCTTGCCAGTTTCTAGGGTTCACGTCCTACAGTCAACATCTGCTCTGATACCATCTTGTAGCAACCCGACCTCAGACGGTCAAGTCTCTGTGCTTAAGTGTCATCCCTGGATCGGTATGCTGACACACACAGTACTCGAGGATTTATAACAGAGGTAAATCACATGTATAAAGTAACGTAAATGCTATTACCTCAATCCAAATAGCGAAAGTAACAACAAGGTTGTGGATTCCCATCAACACCAACGGCAAAGTTGAGTGTAGAAATCGTAACCCTAATGTATCACTTACTCGTCATAAGATATCCTGCAACATGAGACGTTGCAGCCACAAAGGGTCAGTACATTGAATGTACTGGCAAATTCACACCATAGGATAATGATGAATAATAACTATCACTACATGCATATATGGCTGATGGAAAGGCTCTATGGTTATAAAGTTTTTGCGAAAAGCCAAATTTTCCCTACTACAAAGGAATATATTTTATTTAACTACAAAGTTGGTTGATAAAATATTGAGAAGGTTCCTCCAACTCAATCCCAAAATAATAATCATTAACCCAATCAAGTTAATTAAATAAAGTGTTGAGATCAACATGATAATCCAAGAACCAGATACTCACGATGTCGATAACCGGGGACACGGCTAATCATGATTAGTTTGTACACTCTGCAGAGGTTTGTGCACTTTTCCCCACAAGACTCGATCGCCTCCGTTGGATTTCTCGCACTACATGGTATTTGAGAAACGGATGACCGAGACACAGTCTTTCAGAAACATTAACTCTTTACTCCAGGTAGACCATCCCAACCTACATCCCTCTACCTGCGGATCCACCTCTTCAAGAGCTCATGCAACTTACTCAACTATGCTAGAGCCCATAATAGCTTATGGCTGCACACGGAAGTTTCTAGCATGAATAATCTTATGATCCCTTTGAGCCTGGGTGGCATTCCATAGGGTGATCACACGGGTCCTCCGGGATCCCCTTGGGCAAGCACTGGGTTCTCGAGGTGCCCCAACCAATCCACCCAGATGTGTATTAAAGTAGCCACCTTAAGTTTTCTTAGATAATAATAACTCTCGCATCTTTCATGAATTCTCTCAAACCAATCCACATCTACGAGCATAGCATAGCAGTATAAGCATAACGTAGTAGTAACTCCCAAGGTTTGAATGCAGGGCAATAGGTTCCTACCTCATCAACTACTTCGCAATACCCACATGTTATCAATCCTACTCATGCAATGTTTGAGGGTGAAACTAATGCATAAAAACTGGGTATGAAAGGGATATGATCAAAGTGTGAACTTGCCTGTACTGTTGATGAAGATGATTCGCACTCAAAACTCTTGATAATTTCTACTCGTCACACTCCGGTCAATCTATCGTAGGCAAGCAATAGTAACCACACATAAGCAATCACTCAAAAGATCGGGAAGAAAGAAGAAGACAGTTCGGAAAACATCAAAACCAAGAAAATAACTCTTGCAACATAAAACAATTTCCAACAGTACCAAAATTATGTGAATTTGGCCTTATCAGAAAGTTTAGGTCAAGAGATTCGATTTGCAAAAAGAATCAACTAAATCGGAGTTACGAAACTCAAGTTATGTTCAAAAGAAGTTTGAATATGAATCTGAACAAAATTTGAAATTTGAAAATTTCAAAAAGTTGACGTGATAGGTTAACAAGATAGGTGAAAACAAGACGAAACTATAGACGTTGGTTTCATCTAATTTGGATAAACGAGTGAAAACTTATGGTTATTTGAAAAATCAGGGCCAAGCTGTTTTACAGAATAAAAATAACTATGGCTAAAAGAATTTAGGTCTAACGTATAAATTCAGAGAACGAATAAATATACCTTTATAAGGTATAGAAAAGATGACTTCGGAGTGAGGAGACAACTTCCAAAAGTCCCGCCGGAGAGGAGAGATATATTTTTCTTTAGTGAATCTAGTCAAACCAAAATATTGATTTAACCCGAATCGGATGATTGAAGGCTCTATGTGTCTATATTATTGGTGGAAAAGAGGTTTAGGGGTCGAAGGCTAGGCAATGTGAGACTAAACATAGACGAAAAGAAAAGAAACGGGGAGGCGCTTCGCATGGGCCTAAAGGCCTTAGGCGGTTCGGCCAGCCGCGCGCTATGCAGTTTTTTTTTGAGCAATTGAAAAGAAAGAAAAGAAAAAAACTATGGAAAAAAATATGGGGAGGAATAGGGCCTGGCCCATGTAGGAGAGAAGAAAAAAATAAAATGATGGAGCGCCCGATGCCACTATGCAGCGCACGTGAGCGACAAATAATTACTGGCCGCACGTATAGTTTCATTTTAAATAGAAACAAAAAGGAAAACTGAATAAAAAAATAAAATAAGTTTTTATATAGGCATATGTCATATCAAAATTTTCAGAAAAAGATTTTCTACGAAACGAACATTTTTCTAGCGTCAAATAAAATACAGACAAATTCAAATAAAGCAAAGAGTGCTACTGCTGCAATAAAACCTCATAAAAATCATTTTAAAAACACCAAAATGATTTCAAATTTATTTATCTCCAATTTTCTACTGTAGGGAATCATGTTACCCTATTTTCCATATATTTTATTTTTGGAGAAAATTAATTTGAATAAAACCCAAATACTCCAAATTGAAAATAATTTCCAAAATGACTTTAAATTAGATCCTTTTAAACTTCCAACTCATATTTCATATGTTTTGAAGAAGTCATTTTATCTTCTCTCATAAAAATCATTGAGTTGCTTAAAGTTATTAAATTGAAAAATATTTCCAAATAAAATTCAAATCTTTTCAAAACCCTTTTCATTTAAATAAATGGAAGAAGTCATGTCATCTTCTCTCTAGGGTTTTGTATTTGAAAAGTATTTGAATTCACGGAGATCAAAATGCAAAATGAAAGTTTGGGAAAGTCCTTTTATTCCCTCTCATTTAACTTTCAAACAGATACGAATTTCACTCAATTTCACTCAAGCAATCATACAACCAAGCAAAACTATCTGTTTTATATAACATTCCAAAATTTAGAATTTTGGGATGTTACACTCTGGTTCGGATTCCAAAGCAATCCCCAAGCACCGCCCCTGGGACAAGCCTATTGCCGCATCGTAAGTACCTAAGGATGCTTCACATACATCTGATCTTTTGCGAATTGTGAGAATAATGTTAATGTACGTGTTTCAGTCCGGCCCGCAATCTTCCTCAATAATCCTCTTCATCGGGGGATTTTCCGCCGGAGATGATGGAGAGAGAGACGCCTCCACAAGCTTCCTCGCCCCCTAGGGCGGATAACCTTGAGGTGTCATCCCAGTGGATTTCTCCGGATCGCCAAGAGGTGCGGGGGACCATCAAGACGGCGCCAGAGGGTACAACCTCGGCTGTCAAGGGCACGGGGGGCACGACCCCCGTGGGAACTGGCGATGGGGGCCCTGGATTGTCCGGCCCCCAGCCGAATACTGCTCCGAAGACGGACCCAAAGTCGAGTGAGCGGCCCCCTTCAGGGGAGGGGGGAGTGCCTACTGCTACGGCGACCTCCATGAATCCGGAGGCGCCGAACACTCTGATGGATGTACTGCAAAGTGCATCCGTCTTAGAGGAGCACCGTACCTTGATGGGTACGGTGGTTGAGAAGATTCAGTCCGCTAAAAGCGGGCTGAATGACGCCTTCACGAGCCTACCACTACTGGAATCAGCTATTTTGCCGTCTGCCACGGCGGACGGCAAAGGCCTTTGCCGTCAGCCGCGGACGGCAACAGGCTCCGGCAAAGTAGGCTACGGTAAACAGCTACTTTGCCGTCTGCTTCCTGGCGGCTGACGGCAAAGGCCCTTTGCCGTCCGCGGCGGACGGCAAAGAGGGCGGACGGCAATAATTGTGCCTTCAGTCCGTTAAGTGGCTAACGGCAGGCCTTTGCCGTCCGCCGCGGACGGCAAACTTTCTAGTGCCTTTGCCGTCTGCCATATGATGTCATCTACACGTCACTACATGGCAGGCCTTTGCCGTCCGCCGCTGACGGCAAACTCTTTTACTCTTTGCCGTCTACCACTGTAGGCAAATTGACCAAATGGGTCAGCTCCCAGGAAGCACAGCTGGATGCCACGTGGCCTCTTTGCCGTCCGCTGCAGACGGCAAAGAGCCCGTTGCCGTCGGTGGCAGACGGCAAAGAGCCTGCATATTGGCTCTTTTTTCTGTTTTTTATTAAATCCAACAATTTTCATCACAAATATATATGACATATATAGATATATTTCACAGCAAACATATAAGATATATTTGATATATATGACAACAATTTTCACAGCAAACATATAAGATATCCATCCAACATGCAGAGTTCCATCATACATAGTTCCATCACATATGTTCCATCCAACTACCAAGTTCCATCATACATAGCATAGTTCATCCAACTACCAAGATACATGCATAGTTCAATGATACAAAAGAAATAGAGAAAGGGATAAGGAGCACTCCATCTATGCATGCTTTCGTCAAGTGAATGAAATCTGCAAAATGAAAAATAAGAAAGTTAGAAATAGGTGACTAGAACAAGAAGAAGACTAGAACAAGAAGAGTATGTCATTTATGGGCTAACTTACGTGAAATGGATCATATATGAGCTAACTAAGTTGAAATGGGTCGTTTATGAGCTAACTAAGGTCAAATGGATCGTTTTTGAGGTAACTGAGGTGAAATGGATCGTTTTTTAGCTCACTTAGGTCAAATGGATCATTTATGAGCTAACTTAGTTGAAATGGATCGTTTTTGAGCTAACTTTGTTGAAATGGATCATTTATGAGCTAATTTAGTTGAAATGGATCTTTTTGAGCTAACTTTGTTGAAATGGATCATTTATGAGCTAATTTAGTTGAAATGGATCTTTTTGAGCTAACTTAGGTGAAATGGATCATTTAAGAGCTAATTTAGGTGAAATGGATCTTTTTTAGCTCACTTAGGTCAAATGGATCATTTATGAGCTAAATTAGTTGAAATGGATCGTTTATGAGATAACCTAGGTAAGATGGGTCATTTTGGAGTTAACCTAGGTGAAATGGTCCATTTTAAAGCTAACGTAGGTCAAATGGATCATTTAGGGGCTAATCTAGGTAAAATGGGTCATTTTTGAGCTAACTTGGATGAACTGCATCATTTATAAGCTAACCTAGGTAAAATGGGTCATTTTGGAGGAAAAGAAGCTAACTCTAGGTCATTATGGTAAGCATATTGGAGGAAATAAAGCTAAGTCTAGGTCTTTATGCATTTGTTAAGCAAAACACTAGAGAAACTTACCGTGATCAGGGAGGTGTAGGAGCGGGGTGGCTAGTGCCGCTACCTGGAGAAGGATCGTGCGATGCGTTTCTGGAGTTAAGCTGCACCAAAGATCATTTACAATGTCTCGTTAGCATTATGACACTCAAATGTTAAGACTAGCAAGTAATGTCCATTCAAATTAAACTCACCGTGCTCCCAGGAACAATCACTGGCATCGGTGGAGCGGGCTGACCGGACTTCTCGCACACAGACTGCACATTTGGTTTTCACAACAGAGTCATACTAGTTAGTAATGAGACTCAAATGTTAAGACTAGCAAGTAATCTGCAGAAGAAACTTACCACAAGGAGCTCGTACATGGCCCTTGCCTGCATGTCATTCCGTGCCCTCTCCTCCTCCATCATCTTTCTCGTCCTCTCCTCCATCTCCCACTGCCTCTCCGCCGCCTCCGCTAGAAGTTTCTCCGTTCTATCTCTCTCAGTTTGTATAGCAGCGTGCAACACCACTCACATGACCATTTGTAATCATTGATGGAAGCGCACACAATGTAATGGAGAAAGAAAACTGAGTACGTATCACTAACCTTGATGGCGAGTTGCACTGGCCGTTCACGAGGCCTTATCTCAGGAGCGGAGCTCGACTGGCGCGCCTTGATCTCCGGGAGAGTGCTAGGACAACGAATAAGTCCATCTCCAATGGCTATGGAGCCATGGGACCTCCCGCCACCAGATATCATCACCAGCTCTGGATCAATGGGACCCTGGCTCGGGTTAAAGTCCTCCCCTTTCCTTGCCTTCCCCTCATCTCTATATCTCACGAGCTTGTTGTGGGAGGAGATGTTGGTGAAGTTGTTTGCATCATCGAGATCAGACTGAGAGAAAGCCTTGACTTTCTTGAAAGAGGCAGTGTGGGCCATGGCATACAGGTCGTACACCTCTGGCACCTTATCCGCCTTATTGTAGCGTGCCTGAAAGAGAGAAACAATGAAAATTAGTAATTAAAGGGCTCAAGCTAGCATGATGAATGAATTGCATGAATCATGAAGCAAACCACATACCCAGTTGCGCCCGAACTGATATAAGTTGGAGCTGCCTTGATGGTGTGGCACACCTTCCATTTGGGCACGTTTGTCCTTGGCCTCGTTGTGGAGGGCTAGCCATTCTTTTGAGCACCACTCATCGACCAACACCTCCCAACAATCCATCCATTCGTTGGGTGCCGTGTCGGTGTCGGGGTCGGGGTGTCGTGTCGGTCTCGGGGTCGGGGTGTCGGGGTCGGGGTCGGGGTCGGGGTCTCGGGGTCGGGGTGTCGGGTCGGGGTGCCGGGTCGGGGTGCCGTGTCGGTGTCGGGGTCGGGGTGACGGGTCAGGCTCGGGGTCGGGGTGTCGGGGTCGGGGTCGGGGTCGGGGTCTCGGGGTCGGGGTGTCGGGTCGGGGTGCCGGGTCGGGGTCGGGGTCTCGGGGTCGGGGTGTCGGGTCGGGGTGCCGTGTCGGTGTCGGTGTCGTGTCAGGCTCGGGGTCGGGGTCTCGGGGTCGGGGTGCCGGGTCGGGGTGTCGGGTCGGGGTGCCGTCTCGGGGTCGGGGTGTCGGGTCGGGGTGCCGGGTCGGGGTCGGGGTGCCGTGTCGGTGTCGGGGTAAGGGTGGGTGTGGTGTCAGGGTGTCGGTGTCGGGGTGTCGTGTCGGTGTCGGGGTCGGGGTCTCGGGGTCGGGGTGTCGGGTCGGGGTGCCGGGTCGGGGTCGGGGTGCCGTGTCGGTGTCGGGGTCGGGGTCGGGGTGCCGGGTTGGGGTCGGGGTGCCGTGTCGGTGTCGGGGTCGGGGTGTCGGGTCAGGCTCGGGGTCGGGGTGTCAGGGTCGGGGTTGGGGTCGGGGTGTCGGGGTCGGGGTCTAGGGGTCGGGGTGCCGGGTCGGGGTCGGGGTGCCGGGTCGGGGTCGGGTGCCGTGTCGGGTCGGGGTTTTTTCCTCTTTTTTCCTTTTCTTCTTCTTCCTATTCTTCCTCTTCTTCTTTTTTCTTCTCCTCCTCCTCTTCTTCTTCTTCCTTTCCTTTTTCCTCTTCTTCTTCTCCTCCTCTCCTCTTTTTTCTTCTTCTTCTTCCTCTTCTTCTTTTTTCTTCTCCTCCTCCTCTTCTTCTTCTTCCTTTCCTTTTTCCTCTTCTTCTTCTCCTCCTCTCCTCTTGTTTCTTCTTCTTCTTCCTCTTCTTCTTTTTTCTTCTCCTCCTCCTCTTCTTCTTCTTCCTTTCCTTTTTCCTCTTCTTCTTCTCCTCCTCTCCTCTTTTTTCTTCTTCTTCTTCCTCTTCTTCTTTTTTCTTCTCCTCCTCTTCTTCTTCTTCCTCTCCTCTTTTTCTCTTCTTCTTCTTCTTTCCTCAAACTAAACTAAACCTAAAACTAAACCTAAAACTAAAACTAAACTAAAACTAAACCTAAAACTACAACTAAAACTAAATCTAAACTAAAACTAAAACTAAAACTAAAAAGGAAAAAAACAGAAAAAAAGGGGGGCTCACCTGGGGCAGGGCCGGTGGAGGAGGGGGGCGGGGCGGTGGAGGAGGCGGCCTGGGGCGGCGGGGGGCCGCGCCCGGGGCGGCGGGGGGGTGGGCCCGGGGCGGTGGGGCGCGGGGCGGCAGGGGGCCGGGCGGGGGGGCGACGGGGCGGTGGGGCGGCAGGGCCCCGGGGCGGCGGGGGCGACGGGGCGGCGGGGGCGACGGCGGGCGACGGGCGGCGGGGGCGACGGGCGGTGGGGCGGCGGGGCCCCGGGGCGGCGGCGAGTGGTGGGGGCGGCGGCGCGCGGCAGGCGGCGGCGGGGTGGGAGGAGAGAACGGCGAGGAGAAACTGAGTAACGGGCGGGGGGTACGAGCCGTTAGGTAGTGCCCTCTTTGTTGTCCGTCTTTTTGCCTCTTTGCCGTCTGCTAGCAGACGGCAAAGAGGTGGGCCGTTAGGTTTTTCCCAAACGGGTGGGGGGGTGGGGGCCACCTCACTCTTTGCCGTCTGCCAGCGGACGGCAAAGAGCTCGCAGATGGCAAAGAGCTTCTTTGCCGTCTGCCGTTTCTTTGCCGTCTGCTTTTGGGTAGCTGATGGCAAAGAGCTTCTTTGCCGTCGGCTAGCAGATGGCAAAGAGCTGGCAGATGGCAAATTAGCTGATTCCAGTAGTGTACTAACAGGCTTCGAGGTATGCGATGTAATGTGCTTAGCCGCTTTCCATATGAAAAATACGCCTGTATATAGATAGTAGCCCCTGAGACTCTGGTCCGCTCATAAAGAGAGGCGAACAGAGGATCTATAGATATCTTCAGGAAGTGACATACTTATTTGATTGGAAAAATAGGCTTCACTGTTAGCAGCGACCGCCCAGGCCGCGGAAGTTTCCGAACTGAAGCTGGCTGATGAGGACATTGTCCTTATGAAAAAGCGGCTTGACGAGGCGCAAGGTATACTTCGGGCATCCCGTTTGTGCCTATAAGACGATGAGCATGCTAGGTTGAAACTTAGACGCTGTTATGTGCATAATTGCATATGGTGCTGCCGTGGTCGAGACCCTCAGGGGTGAACTTGCCCGGGCCAAGGAGCAGGCCAGGGTGAGCAATGCGGCAGCTGATAAAGCAGCTGTAGATTTGAAGGCCGAACAGGCCACCCGGCGCCAGTTCGAGGTGCGGATATCTGCCATAGAGCAAGAGCTCAAGGACACCGCCCGCAAGTGCAAGTCCCTCGAGGAGGAGAATAAAGCCAAGGCAACCGAACTTGACAAGGCCCTTCAGGAGGCCAAAGAGGTGTGGTCCAAGTCTAGAGCGGCTCGCAAGGAGATCCGACAAGCTAGACAGATAGCGGCTGGTAAGCCCTTTCTTTTGCAGACTAAGTTTGGCGATCAGAAATATGCCTTGCTTAATCGACTGTGGAGTTCTCCAGGCGTGTTTGCGGATCTTCCGAAGAGTGCCGCCGACACTGCGCAATTCTTCCTGGCTCAGGAAGGACACGCGATAGAGGAGCTGTTCTAGTCACAGTTCGTGGCACGGGAGCGTTCGGCGCTGCTAAACGATCAAATGGCGCGGTGGGCCGAGCTGCATAAGATGTCTGGAGCGACCATGAAGGACGTCATAGTTCGGGTATGGCCCGCCGAACCCATTCCGAGCAGCTATTTCGGCCTAGTACGGTGACTCGTCGATGCCCTGCCCCGAATCGATGCAATCAAGCGGTCAGTGTGCATAGAAGGCGCACGGATGGCCTTCGCCCACGTCAAGATATACTGGGCGAAGATGAAGGCCACCGTTATTGCGGTTGAGGGCCCTCCCAGAGGCAAGGACCACCGCATGCCAGAGCGCTACTTAGAAGATGTCCTAGAAGGCGCCCGCTTGATAGAGGGCCAATGCTCAAAGGACATTATGTTCGAATAAATGTACCCAAACTGCCAGAGCGTTTTTAATATATATGAAGGCGTTGTGATATAGATGTGCCGTTGTCTGAAAGTTCTTTCCTCCTGTGCGGCCGTTTTTGCATTCTTGAGAGTTTTGCATCGTCGGCTTCGACCCTCACTTAGATACTACGGGGTGTTCGGAATAGCACATGACCACACTTGACCCAACGTCTTGGTCCGTAAAGGAGGTGTCAGTGTGGCGAACCAGGCAATCAGACTATGTGGCTTTACCACTCTCACTTGGCCATAGGAGTTTGACGATGGGGCTATAAGATAGCCCCTGGTATGTACGCGGCTATCCAGATGCGGATGCGTTACGCGTGTGACAGGAAAAACAGTCCTTCGTATAATACGGAAAAAATCGCTAAAGATTTAGTAGGTCGCCGAGTGGCTGACCAGCTCTCGCCACATCATGACAGTCAGTTTTCGGCTTTCTCTACTGAGGTGCTTGACTGGACGAACCAGAAACACAATCGCAGTAGTTCTCCCTTTACTACCCTAGCCGAACAATCGGAACATAAGGTAGCAAACACAGGAGCCGGGCAACCCAACTATTGATCAAAGACATGATTCGGAGCCGATGCATATAATGCAAAATTTGGGACGCCGAAGTGTGCTATAAAGCTATTCAGGCTTTTGTTTGGCACCACATATGTGGCCACATGGAGCCCCTGGCAATGTGTGCCGAGGTGAGTGAAACAACTGAGGAGACGGAATACAGTTTATGAATAAGGTCGATACCGAATAAATATTGTCTCCACTAGAATCCGATTGATACGTCAAAACATGATCTTACAGAGGGCATCTTAATCACCAAGGCCATTTTACATGCCGGGGGTCTAAGAATAAGGGGGAAATCTCTATACAAGTCCTTGAATAAAGTTTTGTTCTACAAAATCATTTGGAACTCCTGCCGCACGTCTGCGCCGCTTTTGCCTTGGAGGGAGAGATTCCTTGAGAGGAATAGTCTTCGGCTATCTGTACGAAACCGGGCTCGAGGAGAGTCCTTGTAAGTCCATAGGATGAAAAGGTTTTAATGTACCTGTTATAAAAAAGAAAAATAATTGACGAAAAGAAAAGGGAAGGCCATATAGGGTCCAACCGTACTATAGGCATGTCCGTATGGTGCCTCCGCCGATGCCCAAGGTATCTTGAGTGCATAATTATGCACGTGCGGTATGGATTTCGCGGATGTGAGTGGCGATCGACGGAGGCGAAACTGCTAGTCTAGCTCTGGAATTACCGAGCTATCAGTGTGCGGGAATGGTCGGACTTGTCTAACAAAGTCCGGCGGCTTGATGGCCGCTGAGGTATGCGGCTTGATAGGGCCGCTCTGTATTTCTGCCACGAGGGTCGCGGTATGCTCCTCCGTACGGAGGGAGCGTTCCGTGTTTCCATTGACTGTTATGACGCCACGTGGGCCCGACATCTCACTACAAAAAAAAGACACATCCGTGACATTTTGGGCCGAACGAAAAAAATTATGTCATACATATGACACTTCTATGACTATAATTGTGACAAAACCCGGTATCATCATAGATGTGGTGGGCTCCTACTTCTATGACAAAAAATCATGACAGAAAATGGGCTTTTCGTCCTGGGCAGGCCGGAGACGCAGTTGCATGACATTCTTTGGGCCGTCCATGACGGAAAAACCCGTGGTAGAAGCGAGGGCGAGGAAAATTTCGGGGAGTTCCCGGTTACGGTGGGACGTCGGGGGCCGAGCGATGCGCGTTTCTCTCGTACACGTACGCGCATGTGTGCGAGGCGTTGGCTCTAACTGAACCCGAGCGAGGCGTTGGGCTCTAACTGAACCCGAACGATCGCACTGTAGGCTACCCGTTACTGAACCCGAGTGATCGATCGATGGCTGTTAACTGAACCCGATCGAGCGATTCCTTCGCTACTGCTGCTAACTAAAGCCGATCGATGCTGCCTCTGGGATGAACAGTGATCGTTGCGGGGGGGGTTTGGATGAAAAGTGAGCGGTGGCGTTGCCTCTGGATGAACAGGACCCCGTGGTGTGGTGGAGGGCTGGATGAACAGTAGACGGTGGAGGGGTGCCCGTGGAGGGGTGGTTGAACAGGACCCCATGGTGTGGAGGGCTGGATGAACAGTAGAAGGTGGAGGGGTGCCCATGGAGGGGTGGTTGAACAGGACCCCGTGGTGTGGAGGGCTGGATGAACAGTAGATGGTGGAGGGGTGCCCGTGGAGGGGTGGTTGAACAGTAGCCGGTGGAGTAGCGCGCGATGGAGGCTGGATGAATAGGAGCCCGTGGAGGCTGGAGGAGGTCGACGGTAGCCCGTGGAGGCTGGAGGAGGTCGACGATGGAGATGAACAGTATCCCGTGGAGTCCCGTTTTGCGGTACGCCACACCCCTCCCGATGAACAGGACCCCCGTTTCGACCGTAGGAGATCCGTTTCGTCCGTTTTGCGGTACGCCACACCCCTCCCGATCAACAGGACCCCCGTTTCGACCGTAGGAGGTCCGTTTCGTCCGTTTTGCGGTACGCCACACCCCTCCCGATCAATAGGACCCCCGTTTCGACCGTAGGAGGTTCGTTTCCTCCGTTTAGCGGTACACCACACCCCTCCCGATCAACGGGACCCCGTTCCGAACGTAGGAGATCCGTTTCCTCCGTTGTGCGGTACGCCAGGCCTCGTTTCCATCGCATGTTCCGTCCAAGCCCTCCCGATGAACACGACCACGCATTCCGTTCCGACCCAGCCGGTTGGCTCCCACGCGTTTCGTTGCCTCCCGATGAACACGACGCATTCCGTTGCCTCCCCATGAACACGACGCATTCCGTTGCCTCCCCATGAACATGACGCATTCCGTTGCCTCCCCATGAACACGACGACGACGTTGTTTCTCCGTTCCGACCCAGCCATGTCAACGAGCCCTCGCCGTACGTATGCGCGAGTAGGCGTTCGAGACCCCGCCCGTATGTACACATACGTGGCCGTATTTTCTTTCTTGCACCCTGGCCACTGTACGTACGTGTACATGCTACGTGCGCGCCTCTACTACGACACGTGTGCGCCTCTACATCCACCAGTATATATGTACGTACACGTTCGCGACCAGAATGACAACGCTACATACGCTTCGACCAGGTGGGTCCCGACTGTCAGGCACTTCCTTGCGTGTGAAGATGTAGCTGGTGGGTCCCAGCAGTCAGGGGGGCGAATCGTTTTGTTTTTTTTTGCCCGGACGCACTTCCTTGCGTGCGAAGGTGTAGCTGGTGGGTCCCAGCAGTCAGGGGGGAAACGTTTTTTTCGTGAAATACGGTGGCCCGTCCGGTGGGTCCCCGCTGTCAGGTGGAGGAATAATTATTTTGTGCGTAATAAGGAGGCACTTCCTTGCTGCGGTCCTAGACCCAGCTGTCAGCGTCTCCATGCACAGTACTCTTCCGATGAAAGTCGGTCGTTGACCACATTGACCACGCCGCGCCGAGAGCACCACGGTGGTGGATGACGGCGAGGCCTAGGAAGGGGACGACACGGAGGCAGGGAAGACTCGGCAGTTGTTTCCCACGCGGAGGGGAGTACGACTGTACGAGGGTTTACTGGTTCGTCTGCCGTCGCCGGAGAATAACAGTAGGTGTGGTGAGTAGAGGGATGGCTAGGCCAGCGATGGGAGTACGATGGGGCGGTGAGGCCTGCGCGGCAGCACAGCCGGCCGCGGGGAGGAGGGAGCAGGCAGTCCCGCCGGCGCTTGTTTGAGCGGCTGGAGCAAGAAGAGCAGAGATTGAAGAAGCACGACGGCCGTTGGATGGACATCCAACAGTCAGTGCTTGTGCGTCAACCTTTTTTTTAGGAAAGCCTCAAATCTGTGGAAAACAGCATACAGCCATCTGCCATTATTTCTAATAATTTACAGCCCATTTGCTAATTCTTAAGGTTTTTTTGAGCCCATATTCTTTTTGTTAGCATTACAGCCCATATTGTGGCCACGGTTAAAAAATTATACGAAATTTTGCATATTTCGGTGCGGTCCGAACTGTTTTTAATCCCGAAATTTCGACTCACATTCAAACTGATTTTAAAAATAAATGTATATCAATATAAAATCCAACAAATTCTCCACGCATAAAAATTAATGTAATTTAAAATCTTGAAATGAAAAAAAAGATATTTGAAACTAATTGCCGGTTTGATGTGTTTTAAAAATATACAGCCCATTTCTCATTACTGATGGGCCATTTTCTCGGCCAGCCGAATGAAAGCTCTCCTTGTCTTGAAAGATTTGCAGCCCAACAAGCCTGACAAAGTGACTTACTTGGCAAATCACACAAAAACTGGGTTGTGGCCGTGGACCCAGCTGTCAGCCTCTCCACGTACAGTATTCTTCCGATGGAAGTCGTTCCTTGACCACATTGACCACGCCGTGCGGAGAGCACCACGGCCGTGGACGACGGCGAGGCCTAGGAAGGGGACGACGCGGAGCCGGGGAAGATGCGGCAGTGGAAGCCCGCGCGGAGAGGAGTACGAGGGTTCACTGGTTCGGCTGCGGTGTGAGGCTGCCATCGCCGCAGGGCTTGGCCAGCTGTGGGAATAGTAGGGGGCGGTGAACTTATAGCCCATTTGCGTTTTGTAAGAATGTACAACCCATTTTTGAATTCTAATGGAATTTACAACAGCCCATTTGCAGTTTGTTAAAAGTACAGCCCATTTTCTAGCTAGGACAACGATTAATAATTTCAACCAACCGTTGAAGACAAAATTCAATAAAATTTCCCACATTTTGATGGGATCCAAAATATTTTTATCCCGAAATTTCTAGTCAGATTAAATATAAATTTGTATTACGTAAAAATCCAACGAAACATTGCATGCGCAATAATGAAAAATTAAGATTTTCAAAATCCATAAATAATATTTTATAAACTAATTTCGTGTTTGGTGCATTTTTTATAGTTACTGCCCAGTTTTTATAATTACATCCCATTTATTATTTTTTAAAGCCCATTTTCCTGTTAAGCCTAATGCATCCCACCTAGGAAAGATTTGCAGCCCAGCGGGGCGGAGAATAACAAGTTGACCTTGCCTGGGTATTCCTCAAAAAGATGTATAGCTGGGCTAGCCATTTTCATCTTGAAAAAATTAGTATCTGGGCTGGATATCTGGCCTGGGCTAGACGGGCCAGAGCCCGCCCAGTTAATACCCTGCTCTCCTCTGAACAACAACGAAATCATCGCCAAGAAAAACTCTGCAGTGCTCACGCCTCAAAAACACAAATACTGCTCGAGCTGCTTGGTCCCAGCTGTCGGCCACACCTTGTGCAATTCTCTCGTTTATATTGACTACATAGGTTGACAATGGTGTGGGACCATGATGTCAGGAAACTAGGAGAAAGCAAAAAAAAGTTGTACATAATAAGGAGGCACTTGCGTACGTACGGCTATGGCCCTAGTGGGTCCCTAGTGTCAACCAGTCAAAATAAAGTCATCTCCTGAATCCTCATGTTCGTTGACAATGTTAACAATGCTCGGTGCCACGGCGAGCGCAACAACTCGAAGGACAACGAAGAAGGCCTCGCGGGCCCTACGGATGGTCTGATACAGCGCCCGCTGCTCATTCAGGAAGCCAGGATCATCGGACACCTATGAGTACCTTCGAGAAACTGAGACGGCATGAAACGGTAAGGCCGCGCTTGGGAGCTCTGGTTTATTTCAAACCTGTATTAACATACAAGTGTAATTTACTCGTCATCGGAAACAACGCGTAAAATACAGGCGTAATGAAACCGAGGGCCTGAGGTCTGTAAGTAAAACCGGCGGGTTACGCGTGTAATTTGAGAGACCAGTGTATATTTTACGAGCACTGCTATATGGACGACATTACTAGACGATACATGCACGACGTGCGTATCATGCCATCCATGGGCAAGGCTGAAACAGCGGCTAACGGCTGGATTAGCAATCGTCCGAGTGTCGTTCAGCGTTTTTATCGTGTGTGAAGTACTTCCGATATTTTACTGGTCGAAATCGACCAACCAAGCGCCTTCGCCCGAGACCATCTGCTTTAATTTACAAGCGTCAGTTTTACAAGCGGTTTTGGTTGGAAAACGACGATCCAATCACGGCCTAATATCATGAGTTGGTCGGAAGATCATATGGTTTCACGTCTAACCTACCCGACTTGTCGTATAGGCTATGAATGAAACATAAGACGATGAACTTCTTAAGCACGGAAACAACAGAAGAGGATGATCTTCTTAACAAGCAAATCACTGGCATTAGATCGACATGCAAAACAATACGAAGCATTATTCTCAGGAGGCACGGTGAACAGCTAGTGATGCCGCATGCCACAACATTCCAAGCTCAACTTTGCAATCAAACACAAGGCCTGGCATTACATAGACAATATTCAGAACAAACTCTTAACACAAGAATATCTCAGCAGAGTAACTATTTACTTCTAAACTGAACACAGGAATAGGAAAAAACACACGACGCTGCTCACAGCAAGGGCGTCCCACTCAAAAATATCAAATGCATGTCTTCTGGCTAACATCAATGAGCAAATTTTGACAAGGTTTTCCAATTCCAATATATTAAACTAACGTCTTCTTGCTAACATCAATGATTAAACTTTGACAAGCTTTTCCCATTCAAAATATGTAATGCCTATGATCGTAGAGTCCTGTGGTAGCTTCTTGTACTTGTTTGGGCACTTTTTGCCCAGGGCACTCCACGTGTTGTTAAATTGCCAATGGTCTCTGCAGACTAGTCATGTCACCGGTGTCTAATAATACTCTGTAAAGCTTCTCGGTCATTCCTTCTGTAATGTAGCGCAAACAATGACTGCTTCTTTTTGCAAAGTGTAGCGACCAACTGGACCCAGTAATGCAGCAGTTTGCCTTGGACACATTGGCTCCTTTTGTGCAGTTCAACTAAAATCGAAGTCGGAATAAAACCGAGCTTTAATTTTGATATCCCTGTAAGCAACAATAGGTATAAGGGAAACAATTACTGAGAAATAACGGTTGATGACTTGTACTCCCAGAAGAAAAGCATTTACTGATCTACTTTATCTTAATGGGAAACAAAGCAGGAGAGTAGCAATTCTCCATCAGTGTGATTCATTCATATTGACTGAGACATTATCTTAACAATGCCTTGTTTCAACATGTATAAAGAACGACAAAGCAGAAAAGTACCATTCCTAAACAATGCAACTGATTCATTTTAACAGAGACATTATCTTAACAATACCTTGGTTAAACATGTAGAAAGAACTACAAAGCAGGATAGTACCATTCCTAATAAGTGTTGCAGTTTTGAACTAAGATTCAGTAGTTAATTAATTCTGAGAGTGGCATTGCTTAATTTTACCAGCAGCATTAGATTAACGAAAAGCATAAACAGTTCCAGGGGAGAGTGGGCGCAACAATAGTATGTGCTTCCATCTACTTATAAAGGGGGTGATGCAGAGTTTGTTGTAACAAAGCAACAAGCATCATGTCTGGGTTGGTCCCATTTTTGTTCACTACTTAATGGGAAAAGACAGCAATACAATAGCTTTAATTCAACATTTATTTAAAACAGTACCAATACAAGTAGCACAACATCTCAAAGCACACTACACAATCATGTGGATGAAGGCCTGTACTGACCTTTCATGAGACCGACAAAGGTAAAATACGAATCTCGATCTCCTTTTGTGCAGTTCCACCCAAATTAAGCAAAGTCACCGGTGTGACATTCAAGTTGAACTGCACAAAACACTCTTAAAACATAAGTGTTTCGAGTAGCGAAGCAAAATGTCGCAATATCAACAAGTTGAATCGATAGCCCTGTTTTAACAGAGGCAAAAAAGGAAACAATTACTTGCCGATAAAGGAGGATGAAACAAACGGTGACAGAAAGAAGCATCTAACTTATCTTGGATGGAAAACAAAGTAGGATAGTAGCATTTCTAAAACGGTTGCATTGATTCATATTAACAGAGACATTCTCTTGAAACAACATTCGTTAAAAAATGTAATTTACTTTTAACAGTGGCATTGCTTCAATTTTCCGGCGGCATTCTTAGATTAACAACAGCAAAATAGCTGTATGGGACATGCCAGCACCATGTGCGTCCACACGTATAAATGGGTGATGCAGAGTATGTAGCCAAGCAGCATATATGCGCTGGTCCCATATTTGTTCTCTTTGAACCTTCTTCCTATGTGAGGGCAGCAAATCTAGTCCTGCACAAACTACCCGACCCCCCCAGTTTCTTTCCCTTTTCAACAAAGAGATCGGTTCCTTACAGATGTGTGTACTGGATAGCCAGTCTATACTACTTTCCGCCCCTCCTTTACTCATTGAACCACGTCCTAGATTCTTGCTCCAGCCCACCGCACCCTTCTTTCCTCTTTGAACCAAGACCTAGATTCGACTACAGATCGAAAAAGATCCACATGCAGCTAGAGCAACAATGGTTTCAAAGAAACTTATACCTTAGGGTCGTCGGGATGTGGCAAGGCGTGCGGCGGGAGGCCGGATCTGCCCACACTACGTACGGCAGCGAGGAAGAAGGGGTCGGTGGCCCTCCCGCACAGGCGCTGGGTGAAAGAGAACAGCACAGCCGGCAGTGGATTGCCTCCCTCGCCGAAGGCGATAGAGTGAACGCTGCACCTCCTCCCCTTCCCGGTGCGACGGGATACGGACGCCTCCTTCACCAGCTGTGAGGGGGGAGAGAGAGACAAGAGGCCAACACAGCCTTGTTTAGATCTGATGAAGAGAGGGTGAGAGACTGTGAATATAGCAAACCCTAGCAAATGAACGCTGAGCCTCCAGCGTGTAACATATATGTAGTGCGGCGAGCGTGTGGAGAGTGCAAACCCTAGCGAACAAGCGCTGAGGCTCCCGCTTATATATATACTACTGTAGTACGGACTGAGCTCCGGTGCCTTCACTGCACCTGCTTTTGGCTCTATGACAGGTGAGCCAGCCACATTTTGGCCCACCTGTCATAAATCCAAAGGCAGGTGCACTAAGTCAATGAAGCTGCGTCCATATAGTACTCTCGTGTATACAACTAATATATAGTGGAGTGGTTTTCTTATTCTCTCCATAACAATCGTTTTAAGTTGTGTAAGTACGAAACGAAACTCTTTATTTAATGTACAGTGAAGAAAACTAGTACTACTTCCGATGAACTAACGATCCACGCCCACGCGTCCTGGTCGCACTTCCTGTCCTTCACGTGTGGTACACTACCCTCCCTTAAGTGAACAACCACACATGCGCCAAATTATCGGAAACGTGTGAGAGTGTGTACAAATAAAGAATTTTAATTTTAATTATCGGAAAGGTTTGAGAGTATTACAAAGTTTGACTTCAGTCAAATCTAATATGCGGAGTAAATAAAAATGGAGGGATACTACGTCCATCTGGGTTTTTAGTCCACACCATTTTTTAAATCAAAGTTAATAGCTGGACAAATAAAATTGCAGGGGAGCTGGAGACAAAGTTGTGAGAAGGCTTAGAAATCAATACAAAACTTATGCTCTTAGTACCAACGTCGATCCTTCTTCGAGGAAACATTTGGTTCATAGCCAATTGTGTGATAAAATTGCACCAACGTGAAAGACGACTGCGTCTCCAACGCAACCAAGGTGAACTGACGAAGGATATCATCTTTGTGCGTAACAAGCAAAGGCACTGAAGGAAGACAGGTTGTTTTTCATTGAAAATCGATCAGCTTCACCAGCCGATGCAACCATGAGGCGCAACCATGAGCATCGATAGGTCATCGTGGTGATGCATCATCCATTTGGCATCAAGTTTGGGTGAGGCACCTATGAAGTTCGACAAATCCTCACTGTGGTCTGTTTCTTCTCAGTAATCAAGCTCGAGGAAGGAAGAACCACGTGGCAGAGGACAGTGAGGCGGAACAACAATGGCCATCCAATTTTGTGCAGTTCCACTAAAATTGAGGAAGACATGCCCAGGTATGGAGACACGCATCGCTGTTTCCAAAAATATAAAAAAGGGTTAGAAACGAGTTCTCAATTGTCAATAAGAATTATTGAAAAGTACACCAACAAACAGAAGCATCATAATTATCTTGATGGGAACTAAACCAGGATACCCAAGAAAAAAAGCATTTCTTCATTTAACCAGTGATAGTACTACCACCATATGGACAATGACCGCACAACCACCATGTACTTTTTGTCGAAATAACATGTATACCTCCATCGAGGCATAAATCAGGACAACTTTTCGAGTGGCATTTCCTCTATAATAGTACTAGTAGGTGATGTTGGACCAGCCAACAAACCCTAGCTACTATGCATGGGGAGCTGGGGAGTAGTCACATAGAAGAAAACCCGCACGCAGCAACCTGGGGAGCTCGACTAGTACAAGAAGTTATACCTCAGGTGGGCGAGATGTCGTTTAGGCGGGCGGGCGGGATCTGCCCACATGACGGCAGCGAACAAGGGCGTGTGAGGATCTTCGTCCGCGCCAGCGCCGGCTCCGAGAGGACGGTGCGGATCCGCTTCCTCCGTCGCCGACGGCGACAACGTCAACGCTGCACCTCCTGACCTCCCGCAGCGGACGGGATTCGGCCGGATCTGTGACCACCGGTGAGGAGAGAGATAGAGTGGACACTGTCATCTTGTTTTGATATGGAGAGGGTGAGAGAGCGAGACGCGAGAAACTCTATCAAACAAGAGGCTATAATGGTGTAAAAAAATCTCTCCATAGCAGTGGTTTTAAATAGAATACGCGCGTTCCCGGAAAAAAGAAACGAAAACTGGCGGACAATTTTTCTAACGTACCAAGAAAGAAAACTCGATCAAAAACACGCCCCCGCTCCCAGGTCGCGAGAGTCGTCGCGCACACACACATAGAGATAGACATGCATATCCGTGTTTACGTAAAATTCCATTTCCATCTCCATCTCCAATCATATTTGTCCAACTGGCACATTATTTACGTTGTTAATTATATACGCAGCAATATTAACGTACAACATCTCTTGTTTGCGCACGTCCGGACCGCTGCCACGGCCGGTCCTGACCAACCCGAGCCCTCTTCATCACCCGCGCGTGCTTCCCGCCCGAAACGGTCAGTGCCGCATTCATGCCCGGCCAGAGCGGACGCGACCTCTCACTGGCGCCAGCATTGAAGCGGCGCGCCGGCCGAGAGAGCGTCGCCCGCGCCGCTTCCGGGTGCACGCGGCTGCTCCGCGTTCAAAGGTCGCAATAGCCGGCTACAACATGCATGTAAAAAGTTCTTGGGAGCCGTGCTACAGCTAGCTGTCCTCCCCCAACTCGTCAATCTCTTCCAGTAGTGCTAGTACTCCATGGCGCGATCCATCGACAAGCAGGCGGGAAAGTTATCGTATACTCTGTTTGCGGTGAGTGGCATGTCGAGCGACCGTGTGGGGTCGAGCCGTGGAGGAGGGTGAGACACGAACACGACAGACGTGATTTAAACATTGGTTTTGCTCGATGGCGCGATCCAACGAAACGAAACGTTGGTTTCTCTCCGTTTCCATTTTTTCTCCGGAAAAACGGAAACTTTCCACTCCATTTTCATTCCTATTCCAAGGTTGCCCCGTTACAACATTCCATCAAATACAAAGGAAAACTAACACGCATGCTGATGCATCTCAATGATTCACAGATCATAGCCAATATTTACTTCACAACTAAAGAAAAAAGTTGTGAGAGCGTGTACGAAAGAAAAACTACTGATGGGGTCACTACGACTTAAACCCTAAACCCTAAACATGATTTAATTTCCTGGCCAGGTAGAACCTGTCGAAGGAAAGACGGCTGGCACCCTCGGATCATACGATGCTTTTGTGCAGTTCCACTAAAATCGACCTGAGCATCCCTGATGGCAAAGATATTGAAGAAGTGTGATTAGAATAATAGTACTGGAACTAGTTCATGAGACATAAACTCATCAAAAGTAGAAGCCGGTAGAAGTAGTGAAAGATCGACATGGAGATGGAGCTACGGCAGTGGAGCAAGTCGGCTCCAAAAGGAAGATGGACTACCTGGGACGTCGGGCTGTAGCTAGAAGGGCGGTTGGGACGCGGCATCGGCCCATACCGCGGTGACCCGCGATTGGGACGCACCGACTGTGGGTTTTCTCCCTCGCCGATGTCGACCGCGTCTACGCAGAACATTGTTCCCTTCCCCCAGCTGCGGGATCAGGCCCGTCGTTCTATGCTTGTGAAGAGAGCAACCTAAGAAAGCAGGCTTGTAGCTTAGGCTCCTGCTAGTGTATATATAGTGGTTTTCTTTTTCTCTCCATATCAACCATTTTATATTGCGTACATGTCATTCAAGAGTGAAATGATGGTTGCTTCTTCCGACTAACTTACTGTGTGATTTGACTGCTCCTTAGTGGCCCCTACACGTACTCCCCCTACGTGTATGCAACAGTCACACGTACACATGGACACAAAAACGCGCGCGACGCCCGAATGCATGCATGTCCGAGCACACGACAGAACACACACGGTCACGCTCAAGTGCTCAACCTACACGTGCATGGACACACATACTCAGTCAGGGTGAGCTAGTGACCGTATAAACACCGGAAAATATATATATATTGAGCGCAATGAGCGTATTATGAAGTCCACTGACCGTATTTTTACAAATATACAGTGACAGACAGTGTATTTATCTCGTTTGAAATTAAGACAATATTAACCGGAGAGGAGGCAGTATGGACTAGCATTACTTTGCTGTGTCCCGTCAACTTGCCGAACGAGGAGAAGGTTGCAAGACAGGAGAAGCTTGCGCACGGTGGCTCGCAGGACAAGGAGAAACTTTTGACTAATGCAAGCTCTCCCTCGCTCAGGCGGTGGACGTGCAACAGTTAATTCGGTGTCAGATTGCCAGAAGCATACACTATACTACTAGTGCTATTATTGTTCGACTTCCCGAATAGGCGAACAGCCAAGCGCAAAGTAAACAGGTCAGCAAACCTTGCGGCGCATCTTCGTGCGAACCGTGCGGCGCATCTTCGTGCGAACCGTGCTTGCTGCACTTTGAATGTGGCCGAGAGCTGGCTTGATGAAACACCTTGCTTCCTACTTTTTTTGCGGGGTACCTCGCTTCCTAGTGACCAGTGTCTTGGCTGATCGTCCTAAGAATGCTTATATATGAATAAAGCTCTCTCATTTACCCGCAAAAAATATTAAGCCATATTAATCGGAAAGGAGGGAGTATGGACTAGCACTACTTTTTGGTGTGTCCCGTCAACTCGCAGAACGAGGAGAAGCTTGCAGGACAAGATGAAGCTCGCTTACGCCTTTTGACTAATGCAACCTACCCTCGGTGGACATGCATCAGTCCATTGAGTGTCAGATTGTCAGAGGCATACACTGTAGTACCCAACATGCGGAGTACCATCATTGTTTGACTTCACGAACAGGCGAAGAGCCAAGCGCAGTAGTACGAGTAGTACTACTACTAGAACCGCATGGTGGAGCGTCTGTACTCTTTTTTTATCTCTGATAAAGTACATGTTTATTCCGGAGAAGGGCGGAAAACGGCAGCCCAACATGTAATGAATGATATCGATCAACCAACCATGCTCGAATATATCTTGGCCTCTGTGCGAGCCCGTCTGTGTGTTCTCGCTCCTTGTCTCTCTCAAGGAACGGCGGGTTGGCTCTTTGCCGTCAATTGAGATCTGTTTACTCACACTCATGTCCCACATGTCAGTGATATGTCAAGAGGAGGTGCGTTGACCGACTGGCCATACGCGTACTTGGTTTTGCACCTTCATACTACTCCTCCCTCCGTCACAGTTTATAGGGCGCGCTTCATTATGATGCATTTCTCTCAATGCATTTCCACCACCAGAGAGACTTTAGACGTGTTTGGTTTAATGCTCAATTAATTAGGGCGTGGTAACCGCAATCAAGTCCACAATTTTCTCTCCATGTACTGTACTACTACGGAGTGGAGTAAGTGCATGCATGTGTGTACCCGGGGTGGAAGCACTGCATGCATGTGTGTACGCATTATTCCCTCTAGTAATAGACGCCATGCTATAACTACCAATGCTATTTTTCAGGCCGATCGTTAGTCGCCTTGGTCCCACAGATTTTTTTTTCTGAAGCGCGCTGTATAAACAGTGTCGGATGGAGTAGTATGAGCGGATCCAAAGAAGAGCATATTGATGGTTGCTTCTTCAGAGCAACTTACAGTGGGAAAGGTGGGGCTTATGATTTGACTGCTCATTACTCACTATTAATGCGGCGCAACAACCAGGCTGAGTCTCCCATGCGGTTGTGCACTACCCCCTCGGTTCTTAAATATACTCCGGAGTATTTGTCTTTCTAGAGATTTCAACGAGTGACTACTCAAATATTTGTCTTTTTAGAGATTTCAAATGGACTGGCACATACGGATGTATATAGACATATTTTAGAGTGTAGATTCACTCATTTTGCTCCGTATGTAGTCACTTGTTGAAATCTCTAGAAAGACGAATAGAATATTTAGGAACGGAGGGAGTACACATACGAAGCAAAATGAGTGAATCTACACTCTAAAATATGCCCGTTTGAAATTTGTAAAAAGACAAATATTTAGGAACGAAGGAGTATAATTTTGTGCATGGCACATGGACCCGGATGATGAAGAGGCTTCTGGCAATGCTATCAAGCTTCCATCATTTGTTTACATAATTGACGTACTATACAAATAATTTTCCAGCGACATGAAATTGTACAATGGTGTGAGCTTTCAGCTTTTGTTTCGCGTGTCTTGCCATCGATGCTCTTTCGGAAACAATAAAAAACTAACTTCCTTGCTAATGCATGTCAATTATTAGCAGATCAGGGCTAATAATTACATCACAACTGAAGACAGAGTTGTGAGAAGGTGTTAAATTAAAATTGATCCATGCTTTCATTGGCAGCAACGTCCCCCCAGCTCTGTCTAAATCAACAAGGCATGTTGGGAAAAAAGTAGCTGTCTGGAGCATGCAACATTCCGATCATTTTGTGCAGTTCCACTAAAATAGAGCTGAGCGTCCCTGTTCCAAAGATATTAAGTGTGATTACGATAATAGAGGACTGCTGATGAAACAATAAACACACAAATAGAAGCCGGTCACCTTTGCAGTCTCTCTTAAGACTAACTAGTTGGAGAAGATTAGGCTCGGAGTTGGATGAGGAGGATAGAGCAAAACCAATCTCCCTTTGTGCAGTCGCACTGAAATGTAGAGACGTTGCCCGTGTGACATTTTAGTACAACTGCACAAAACACTCTTAAGAAAAAAGTGATTTGTGCAATTCACCAAAAGGTCGCAATAGCAACGAGTAGAAAGGAAACAATTACTGGCCAATAACAGTTGATGACACATGCGACGACAAAAAAGAAGCATATTCCTTGTCCTAAGGGAAGATAACAACACGGTTGTGTTTGTCTAAAAAGGTGTGAGGACGAGAATGCAATATGGAAAGTACGTCGGACGAGCTACGTTTTGGGCAAAGAACTATGGAAGATCCACATGCAGCGACGTGGGAAGACGGGCTGTGGAGCAAGGCCGGAGGGGATACCTGGAGGTCGTCGGGATGTAACTAGGTGAGCGGCGGCGGGCGGAATCTGTGAGTAGGTGGCGTAGGACCTGCCGCGCCGGAGCTTGGTCAGAGAGAACAACGTGTACCGCAGATCGGGACGTGCTGCCTCGGCGCCGTCAAACGGAGAAACGATGCACTTCCTCCCTTTCCCCCGGCAGACGGGATGCGGCCGTATCAGTGACCAACGGTGAGAGAGAGAGAGAGAGAGGCCACCGCACCCCCTTTCCCCCGGCGGACGGGATGCGGCCGGATCAGTGACCAACGGTGAGAGAGAGAGAGGCCACCGCAGCCTTGTGTGAGATACTCTGAAGAGCGACAAACCAGGCAGGCAGGCTCCATTGTATATAGTGAGCGGACTACCTTTTTCTCCATAAAAATCGTTTTATATTCTGTGTACGTGCCATTGAGCGCTATAACTTTATTTAAAAATAACGCGGCAACGCGTCAAGTCGAACTTTGTTTCGTGCACGCGTGGTACACGACCTCCCTAGGTAAACAACCGCTACAGGCGTTCAAATTAGCACGTGGGCTGCCATTTCGTAAAGAAATGAGCTCCACCGTGTACCCGCGCGGGTGTGGCTGGGCACGAAGCGTGAGTACGTGCACGGTGCACCTATTCTCTTCTTGTATACGTACACCACCTACATGGGGTTGTGTGAGAGAGATACAAACCTAGAGAGATATAGTGTGTGGGTTCTTGAGAGTTTTTGGGGGGGGTCAATCAAAAAATGTAACATATGCAATGTGTGTGAAATAGAGTCCTGGATATAACATATATATAGAGGGGGCGATCCACGAGAAGAGAGTGGAGGTATCATCGGCTTGAGGTGTCCATAGAATCGAAGAGAGGGATGATGTGTGTGTGTGCGCGCGCGCGCGATCGATAAAGGGTGCCATCGAATTTGTGTGTGCCCACGTCAAAGATATAGAGTGGCTGGCCTACTGGAACGTGAGATGGGACATGTGCAGTTTGTCTCTGTGGCATGGATACCTACCTGCAGCGCTCGACTATCGGTGTGTGGTGGGGGAAGAGGGAGGCCCAATTAACTATAGAGGTACAATGGCTGGTATATGTGTGGAGGAGGAGAGAGGCCTGCCTCATGTATTAAGGAGATCGATCTGCCTCATGTATTAAGGGAGATCGATCGGCATCCATGCATATGTGCAGGAGAGGAATAAGGTTGGGAGAGAGATAGAGCTAGAGTGTTGGAGGGGGTGGTAGTGGAGTTGCTTCTAACAAATGGTGGGATAGGCTTGCTAGACAAACAGAGGGCACGCCCGCAATATCAATAAGAGAGGAGATGGCTGCTTGTTGTCTGTGCACGTGTGTGTGAGAGACGGGTCAGGAGGCATGCACGAATGATGAGGGAGGATGATGTGGCTGTGGTAAGCAGACGTAACTACATAGGAAGATCAATCGCCCTTTGTTAGAGAAAGGAGAGACATAACTTGTGAGGTACGTCGATCGATGGGGGGGTAGTTAAAGTCGATCTAGGTATATGTTGGGAGATCGATCGGTATACATGCATGTGTGTGTTAGAAGCAAATGAGGCACGAGGAGAAGGATAGAGAGAGAGGGATGCATGTAGGAGGTGGTACGAGAGGCATACTATATCGAGGGGGGAGGAGTGTGCGAGTACGAGAATGATGAAAAGAGTGGTGGGAGTGAGGCATGGACGGTGACAAGAGAAGAGGGGAAGCTTATGTTTGTGCTAGGCACACCTGGCTAGAGAGGCATATCGATCGATGTGTGCCGTAAAGAAGGAGCTGGGGGGCCTACACACACCGTGGGTGAACGACCTAAAGTGAAAAGAAGAATTTGCGCGATGGAGCTAGAGAATGCTGAGGGAGGGTGAGAGGGATGCGGGCGTGTGCATGAAGAGAAAGTTAGCGCTAGCTACAAAGATAAGAGGGTTGTGTGGGTGTAAAAGACGAATAGAGATCATATATACTTCATTATAAAAAGCGAATTCGGATATTTGAAGAATTTATCATAGTGTTTCAAACCGACGCATGTGTGAATATATATAACGGTGATACACATGGTGCGGTTATGAACATGTTATACTACATTTAATATATTTTATCTCTACTCTTATAAAAAACGGAGTTGTTGATGATGGTGTGCCTGCCATCCTGCATTATAGGCCATCCGATTTATATCTGGCGGATAGCAAGGAAACTATGATGGTTGAAGTTGGCAATAATCATGATTATAGATTCTTATTGAAATAGAGAAACGAATTCAAATTTAGTTCGAATTGCAGCGGTAGTATAGACATTTGGAATGCACTAGAATGTTGGTATGAGTAGGTTACATGCATTATACAGCAAGCGAAAAAACTTAATCGGACATAACATGGATTCATACTCCCTCCTTCCATCTATATAGGGCGTAATGAGATTTTTAAGACCGCCTTTGACTATTGACAAGATTAATAGTACATGACATGCACAATGTGAAAATTATATCATTGAAAGAACCTTTCACAGACGAATTTAACGGTGTGCTTTGTGTAAGTTGCATGTCATATATCATTGCTCTAATATTTGGTCAAAGTTAGCATCGAAAAACGCATTAGGCCCTATATAGATGGAAGGAGGGAGTAGCTTTGAATAGCATTTGTATAGTAAAACGGGGCAAGACTCTCTCTTTGTGTGGTGTGAATAGTTTTATTTTTTCGTTTTCTTTTTGGTTGAGGGAAGTGCGAATTGATTTGGTACGTACAAGTACAATATTACTACACGTTAGGCTTGTCCCTAAAATTCAACTCGCGTCTTGTTATATCCCGAAAATTCAGATATCGTGCTCCCAAAACTGGCGCCTTCACAACCCGCGCCTTGCTATCCCGAAATTACAACGCGCGCGAAAACTCCCTCCAGCTGCCAAATCCCGACACGCGAAATCCCCCTTCTAACCCTGAGCCGAAAGGGCCGCTAGTTCAAATCGGTGGGGGGTACTTTTGTAACACACCCTACATTTTGGACAAGCGCGTCCCTAAGTCATGCTTCACCCCCTTCCATCGCCCCCTTTTCGCCATTCGAAATCCCAAGCCGCCATAACCTCTCTGCTCCAGCCGCGAAACCCCACCCTCCTCCGTCCACCATGTCACCGCTGCCCAGCCGGAGCCTCTTCCCCGACGACGTCGTCCACCGCAACAGTTCGACGTCCCTCGTCCACCTCCCCGGATGAGGATCCGTCGTCCATCTCGCCGTCCCGCCGGTTCAGCCGCCCCGTCCTCCACCTCCAAGGAGCTGCTCCGACGATCGCCTCGTCTATCGCGGCTGCTCCATCCCCACAGCGCCGCCTTAACCTGCTCCACCGGAACCGCAACATCCTCACCGACTCCTCGGACGAAGCCGAGGCCTACTCGGCGCCACCAAAGAGGTTGTACACTCATCGCATCGCACCTTCTCCTTAACTCGACCTCCCGGCGCCGGCGGTGCTCCATCCCGCACCCCCATGGAGCGGCTACCTTGAAGCCGGCGCCGCGGGCGACATCTCCACGGTAGCTCTCCCCCAGTGCGAGGCCCCTTCGGCGACGGCGTCCATACCAGCCGGATCTGCTGCTGCTGCTCCGGCTCTCGCTCGCTCACTCGCACTGCTGCTGCTGCTCCGGCTCTCGCTCGCTCGCTCGCACTGCTGCTGCTGCTCCGGCTCTCGCTCATCGCTCGCTCGCCCAGCTGCTGCTGCTGCTCTCCCCCTCGCTCGTGTTGCTGCTCTGCTCTGATTAAGCCACACTTCAGTTGACTGAATCGACTTTTGGGTCAGTCAATTTTCAGGGGTTGGGGGGCTCGCCGGAGTTAAGGAAGAACCACCCGCAGCGGGGACGGGGGCTCGCCGGAGAGGTACCCGACTATCTATCTTAGGGTTCAGGGTGGGGGCGGGGGCCTAGAGGGCTGGCCGGGGCAGCGGTGGCGAGTTGTTTCGGGGCGGCGAGGCGGCGCTGGGGCCGGCGGTTCGGCCGGTGGTGGCTGGCAGCTCAGGGGGGTGTAGGTTGAAGATGAACTGCAGGCCCTCCCTAAACGTCAAGTGCCTCTCTGCTACCATTGCGTTCAGTTTCGACAGTAGCATTCAGATTCCACAGTAAATTTCAGTTTCGACAGTTAAGTTCAGAGTCAACAGTTTTTACCTCATTTGTTGTAGTCAGGTGGTTTTTGGTGATGTTAATTTTACATCCATTTTACATCATCTATTGGAGATGCTATTAGAATCCCACTTGAGATTGACGATGTCTGTCTTGTGCTGCTTCAGCCTTGACGTCTTACGGCTCACCGGAGCTGCTCCAACGACAGAACGATCCATCACAACAGAGCAGTGCCCTGGACGCCGTCTACAGATTCCTCAGATCTCCCTCCACACCTCCGACAGCCACCTCTGCCTCAACTGCTTCAGCGACCAACCCAAAGATGCTGAGGTCGACACGGCTACGGCAAAGAGGTTGTACACTTGTTGCATCACTTATTACTATACATTCACGTCGATCCATTAGGGCTATTTTGGTTCAACGGAAAAACGTCGATCCACTCTAAATTTCTGCATGCTCTCCTTACATAATCTCACCATATTTTTTCGTATGCATGTCAGATATTGTACACAGTCATGCTGAACATGTAGAGAAAAAGAGAAGAGTTTTGCACGGCAATACAATGTCATGCAGACATCGCTTCATGGTGGGTTCAATGGCAAACCCTCCCCACCCCTCTCCAGATTGTAATCCAGAGGAAGATATCTGTTCTAAGGCAGATTCAGACGCCGCTGACCACTCCTATTTACCCCCCAAGGTGTTTTCTCTACCTTGGCATGATGATGTTAGTCATATCATGCATATGTTGCCTTGCAGTGCCTACTTTTGACATCATATATGTCATTTGCTTAGTTTAGACATGTTCTGTAATGCCACCTGTTTAGTTTCTATATCATATATGGGAATTATGCAGTCTCATGTCTTTTAGCCAGCCATAATATATGTGAAATGTGCGATGCCATCCTGTTTAACCAGGCATCATATATTTGAATGATATCTTGCCCATCCTTTTCTTCATTACATTTCCATTTGTCGACAATGTTTGTACATTAAACTACTCTTCCTGTGAATCAGCCATTTGGGTGGGAGATGGAAAAATCTGGAGTGAAAACAAGGCTTTCAGAGCAGACAGTGCTACCTGTCGAAGCAGATCTCTTGTTGGGTCCCGATAGCTCCTCAGAGATGGATTCAGGGACAGATGACCAGTCCTATTCCCCCACTGAGGTGTATGCTCTAACTTGGCACGGTTATACTGCTCATATCATGCATACGGTGTCTTGCATTGCATAGTTTAGACATCATATACACAATATTCAACACCATGTTCTTAGTTCAGACATCATATCAAATGCCCTCTGTTTAGCATATAAATCACATATGTGAATTAAATGATGCGATCCTGATTACTTAGATAACATGTAGGTGAATTATGTCATGCGATCCTGTTTAGTTATTCATCATATCTTTGAATTATGTTATGCTATGCTATCCAGTTTAGATAGACATCATATATGTGAAATTATGTCATGCTATCCGTTTTAGTTAAACAATATACATGTCAACTATTTCATGCCCTCTTTTTTCCACACTATCTATTGCATCTGTCTCTCATACAATGTCTGTACATTCAACTATGTTTCCTGTTTATCAGCCATTTGAATTGGAGCGGGTGATGCCAGTATCTAGCGGACTAAAAACACGGTCTTCAAATAAAACAGTGCTACCTCTTGGTGGAGATAGCACCCCGGTTGTACATGCACAAGAACCAGCCCTACCACACATAACCCAAACTCTCGCAGATTGTACCCCTACTGCAATGGACAGAGAACCAGCTTCACCCAATCTAACCCCAACCCTAGCCGATAGTAACCCAGTTCCTGTTAACACAACACCATCTCCACCACAGAGCTCCCAAACAAGAGCAGTTAGTAAGGCAGCTCCAGTGCCCAAAGGGCCAGTACTATCACGGCGAACCCCAACTCCACCAGTTAGTACGCCTATTCCTGTGGAGGAAGCACAACCAGCTAGTCGTAGTTTAGCATCTATCGCATTTGATGTTGTTAAATCGTATGTGCGTATCTTCCCATCTTGGAAATATTATACTGAAGATGAAGGAAAATGCCAGTTGCAGGTGTTTGTCCAGGAGTTATGTGTAAGTAATGTTATTCATGGCAATTACTTTGCTTCGTCCCATACATCCTACCTCCATGATGGTTATAATACAGCAAATTTTCCCATTTTTCTCTATAGAGAAGGACCGATTTGGAAACTCAGGATGAGGTAACCTGTGCTAATACCTCTGCTATCTTCAAGAATGCTTGGTGGCAGTATCGGAATTACCTGAAGAAAACGTACTTCACCGGCAAAGAAACTCATCAAATTCCCTTACGTTCTCCTGAGACACATTTACTGGACGATGACTGGGAACGCCTTGTTCTGTACTGGTCCCGAACAAAGAATGTGGTAAGGTCTATGAGCTCATTTTCTATTTTTTAGTATTATATTCTTGCGTCTTACTGTACTCTGTTCATGTAGAACAAGTGCCTAAACCTGAAGAACAACTGTTCTAATTTAAGATCCCATTGCTAGCATAGTTCAAAAAAGCGCTAGGTGTTAATTGTGCGTTTCGCCACCGCCTTGCGCTTTACTGACCAAAGCGCATGCTTATGCGTAGTTATGCACAGATTATGCGTAGTTATGCGCAATGCGTTTTGCCAACGCCTAGAGCCTAGGCGCGCTTAAGCGCTCGCTTAGGTGCGCCTTTTTTAACTATGATTGATTTGCTCTTGTATCACTGTATTTACTCATACAAACTTATTTTTAGATTGAAGGATCCAATCGAAACTCCAATGGCACAGCAGGTATGTTCACGCATGTTTCTTTAACAGGTTTGCTCTTATCAATAGCTCTGTTGATTTCAATTTCAATTGTGTATACAGTTGACTTTCATATCATGCACATTATTAGCATCACAACAGAGCCAATAGTGTTGTTGTACATGTAGACCCGTGGTACCCATCTGAAATCTTGTTGTGCCGTGTAGTTTCCCACGCTTTGTATTGTTTCACTGTTGCTTTGTCTTGAACTGATATGATTTGAACCGTGTCTCTATTTTGATTTGGCAAGACAATGCAGTGACCATAGGACATAGATATATGTTTGTTTGATGCTTTTATTATGTACTAGTACTTGGTAATAGAAGACTTGGTAGTTTAATCCTGTCCACCTTACTAATGAACTGGTTCACCCAAATGAGTTTCATATACTAGTACATGCTAAACTTGTTATGTGTCTGCTTGTTTCTTCTTTTAGAATGCTGACAGAATATTGGGGAAGAGTGCCTTATTAAGCAATGGTAAAGGAAGTAATGCAGATAAGGTTCAGGATAGTGACACATCCTTGTTGGTCTCCAACAAAGCTGATAAAACAGCTAAGGAAGACTATCTTGAAGACAGCGAGACAACCCCAAAGTCATGTCTTGGTTTAGTGTTCGAGTTACTGGCCACTACCGCTTGCACAAGCTATTCAAACTCACTGTGTGAATCAGTTCGGTTTCTTGAGTCTCAACTACAAGCTGAAAGACATCGATCAGCTATGCTGCGATAAGAAGCGGAAGGACTGCGGAAGTCCCTGGAGCATTCAGATGCATACTTTTTGGTGCAACAGCAAGCGTTGGAGGATTTTAGCGCCAAACAGGACAAAGCTAATCAGCTTGCTAAGCTTATTGCCAGCATGGTGGATACCCAGGATAACGTTTCTTGAGCTCTTCTGAAGTTGTTTCAATTATGCTCTTGTTTTGCTGCCGCGTTTATTTGCACTGGTGGCCAATTTTGACGGCCAGTGTATGTAATGTGTTGCTTTGTTCCCTATATTTGCACTGGTGGCGAACTTTGATGCCTAGTGGATGTAATATGTGTAATAGCGGTAATAGGCTAGCGTTAATTGCTTGCTTATTTATTTCCTTATTGTCTTATTTAGTTGTTTGCATGTAGTCATTGCAGTTCTTTTTTTGTTTTTTTCTAGTGGCCACAATAGCCTATTTTTGGTAACTAGGCCAAAATAATCGTGGCAACACACGGACTGTTGTAACCATGGGCCTCCTGCAGGCCGTATGATCCATGGGCCTTCGTCCGGCCGTAGGATCCATCGGCCTTCTATACGGGCCTTAGGGTCCATGGGCCTTCTACGGGCCGTAGGGTCCATGGGCCTTCTACGGGCCGTACGATCCATGGGCCTTATACGGGCCGTACTATCCATGGGCCTCATACGGGCCGTAGGATCCATGGGCCTTCTACGGGGCGTATCATCATTTCGCCAATCATGGGCTGTACTATTCGTGGACCATAACGGGCCGTTAATAGGCCGTATTTGATAACTCTATGAAAACAGCCCAACGGGTTTTTTTGACATGAAAACGGCCCAATGTATTAACGGTCCGCAAACGGGCCAACTGTAATGACAAGCTGAATTTGGCCCACAAGCAGAAAATGACAGTAACGGGCCGTATGTAACCGAATGCTGCAAATGAGCCCAAGAATCAATGGGCCCTGAGAAGGCCGAAAGATAACTTGTGCTGGAAACGGCCCAATGGAATAACGGGCCGTTAATGGGTATAAAGTGATACATTGTTCATTACGGGCCAGTTTCACCACGGGCCGTTAATGGGCCAAGAGTTACAAAGGTCCTCATATGGGCCGAAAGAAGTCATGGGCCACACACGGGCCGGAAGTTAAAACGGGCTGAATCATATTGGATGGCCCAGATGACGCTACTGGGCCTAATTCGGATAGGGCGTAACGGGCCCTGGGTTAGCGGGCTATAAATGGGCTATATGCGAACAGGCCGTTAACAGGCTTTCCGTGGGCCGGCCCGCCACCTTTTGACCAAATCAAACGGGCCGACCTTTTCACAGGAATGGGCCTCTGTTGGGCCGTGCCACGTGTCACTGTATCATAGGCGCCTTCGGTCCAATGAGCGGATGACATCTATCCCAACGGTGAGCCGACATGTGTTTCCTCCAGCCAATGATGATTTTACACGTGGAAAATCCCCATTGGTCGGGGCTGTTAACGGGTTATCAGATCCAAAACCCGACCCGATAGCTTAACGACGTTCCGTTACGGTGGATGCCACGTGTCAGTCACCCTTGACGAAAGCACTTCTTTGACGCGCGATTTATCGTCATGGAAGTGGACACTTCCGTGATGATAATTTTGGTAATGTCATGGAACACATCTACGACAGCACAGGTATGACTATCTTGATTCTGTCATAAATTTGTCATGGATGTACATGCATAACAAAAAACGCGACCTACTGTGACAAACACGTATTATCACAGAAGTGTATTTTTTTGTAGTGTCTTGAGCTTTAGATAAGCGTAGTGCAGGACCGCATTGAAACGGGTGAAGGAGGTTCGTCCGAGCAGTGCGCGATAGCCACTGCGGAAGGGGACGATATCGAAGATCAAGTCTTCGCTTCGGAAGTTGTCTAGTGAACCAAAGACGACCTCCAGTGTTATTGATCCCGTGCAGCAGGCCTCTACACCAGGTATTAGTCCTTTAAAGGTAGTTTTAGTGGGCTTGATTCTTGAAGGATCAATGCCCATTTTGCGGACGGTGTCCTGATAAAGCAGGTTAAGACTACTGCCGCCGTCCATGAGGACTCGCGTAAGGTGGAATCCGTCGATGATTGGATCAAGGACCAGAGCTGCCGAACCTCCATGACGGATACTGGTTGGGTGGTCCTTTCAATCGAAGGTGATCGGACAGGCCGACCATGGATTGAATTTTGGGGCGACCGGCTCTATGGCGTAGATGTCACGTAATGAGCGCGTGCGCTCCCGCTTAGGGATATGTGTGACATATATCATGTTCACCGTTTTTACCTCGGGGGGAATTTCTTCTGTCCCCCTGTGCTCGGTTGACGAGGCTCTTCGTCATCATCCTTGTTGGGCGGCCCTTTCCCCTTGTGTTCGGCGTTGAGCTTGCCAGCTTTTTTGAAGACCCAATAATTTCTGTCGGTATGATTGGCAGGCTTATCGGGGGTGCCGTGAATCTGGCAAGGCCGATCGAGTATTTTGTCTAAACTGGATGGACCATCTCTATTTCCTTTGAATGGCTTCTTCCGTTGACCGGATTTGGAGCCATTGAATCCGGCGTTGACCGCTGTGTCTTCGGTACTTTCATTATTGATTCGACGCTTATGTTTGTTACGTCGTGGCTTGCCATTGCCGTCCCAGGCTTCGGAGGTGCCGGGGTCGCTGGTGCTATTGCTTCTACGGGCTAGCCAGCTGTCTTCTCCCGTGCAAAAGCGGGTCATGAGTGCGGTAAGGGCCGCCATGGACTTCGGCTTTTCTTGGCCGGGGTGTCCGGCGAGCCATTCGTCGCGGACGCTATGTTTAAAGGCCGCGAGGGCTTCGGTGTCCGGATAATCTACAATTTGGTTCTTTTTAATTAAAACCTGGTCCAGAGTTTCCGAGCTGACTCTCCGGGTTGCTGGACTATGTGACTGAGATCATCGGTGTCTGGGGGCCGCACATAGCATAGGGGGTGTGCGGCGCCTCTGTATCGGGCCACATCACGACGCAGTTCAGATGAAGTCCGTGTGTGGTTTTTGGCCCGGATAGGGTTATGCTTGTCGCGCCAGGCCTGATAGCCGTCTTCTCGCGCTGGGGCACACCCACGTGATCCGTAGATTGATCTGGTCTGACCGGCTCTATTGTCCAGGTCATGTCATAGGTCGTAGGTGTGTCCTGGAGCCGCTGTTTCTCTGCCTCTACGGCGAGGTGGTGCGGGCTAGTGTTCGGCTTGAGTTGCCGCTCTATCCCGGCCACGTGGTGGTCGGTCGGGTCTATCAGCAGCATCAAGCGTTGGTAGTGTGGGCTCCAAGGCCTCGTCATCGAATTGGGGTAGCAGCTTGCGCTTCGGGTAACTCTTAGTTGGGCATGTGAGGTCGTATTCCTCGGCTGCCAGGACGTTAGTCCATCTGTCATTGAGTAAATCCTGATCAGCTTGAAGCTGCTGCTGCTTCTTTTTCAGGCTTTTTGCAATAGCGATTAGCCGGCGCTTAAAGCTCTCTTGTTCGAGGGGTTCCTCAGGCACGATGAAATCTTCGTCGCCGAGGCTCACATCCTCTTTGGAGATCGGTAGGTATTTACTATACTCGAAGCCCTCGTTCCCGACAGGATCGTCGGGGTTAACTTGCCCATCCTCCCAGTCGTCCTGTTCGGATGTTGGCTCGACAGGGGCTTCGGGGTCTTTGGCGTTCTCTAGAGTGTTATTGTCTCCGGTGCCGGTATTGCTGTCCTTGTTGCGACGCGATTTTGAGCGGTGCCGCTGACGTCGACGCTTCGGGGGTGCTTCAGCAGGCCTGTCCTCAACCGAATCCTTCTCGCCATCGCCGTCGACCTCTTTGGGTGTGTCTACCATGTACACATCATATGTGGAAGTGGCCATCCATCGTCCGGTAAACGGCGGGTTTTGGCCCTGCTCATCTCCGGCATCATCGTCCATATCGTCGATGTCTTCAAAGGCGTAATTGAGCATGTCGGTTAGATCCTCGACAGTGGCTATGAAGTGGGTGGTGGGTGGGGCGTAAAATTCCCCGCTCTCAGCACCTGGCATGGACTGGGGGCAGTTCGGCAGCGATTCATCTGTAATAGCGAGGGATAGCATTAGGTCCAGAGTCTTGCTTAAAGGCGAGGGTTGGACGGGGGGCAAGGACTTTCGACGCTAAGTGAGGAGAAAGCCTCCGGGTCGCGCCCGCTTGCCACAGACTTCGGGAGTCCGGAGTTAGAATCCGGGGACGAGTCCGGACCTTCGGTGACGAGGGGAGTCCGGCTAGGCTCCAGGTCCCCCGATGACACAGTCCTATCTGGATCTGTGGTAGTGAGCTCCACAATTTTGGAGAGTCCGGTGGGTTCCGCGGTCCCATCTTCGGACCCAGCAGTTTGCTCCAGATCTAAGGCCAGAGCGTGGTCGGCGTCGCGAACCCCTCGAATATCAAGTCTCCTCGGATGTCGGCGATGTAGCTCAGATTTCCAAAACTGATTTGATGACCCGGGGCATGGCTGTCGATTT
This sequence comes from Aegilops tauschii subsp. strangulata, assembly GCF_002575655.3. NCBI lineage: Eukaryota > Viridiplantae > Streptophyta > Magnoliopsida > Poales > Poaceae > Aegilops > Aegilops tauschii. Next base: position 510,389,267 of record NC_053041.3, read on the forward strand.
GCTCCATATGGCCAATCGAATTGGCCCACAGTGCGAAGCCGCCGAATACGGAAATTTGGCCGGGGAGAAAAGTCTCCTTCAAGGTGGCATTGTTGTAGATGATTGATGGAGCCATCGAGCCTTCTGACAACGACACAGTGGAACTCTCAATGAAAGCACCAATGTCGGTGTCAAAACCGGCAGATCTCGGGTAGGGGGTCCCGAACTGTGCGTCTGAGGATCGAAGATAACAGGAGACAGGGACACAATGTTTTACCCAGGTTTGGGCCCTCTTAATGGAGGTAATACCCTACTTCGTGCTTGATTGACTTCGATGAGTATAGGGGTTACAAGAGTTGATCTACCTCGAGATCGTAATGGCTAGACCCTAGATGTCTAGCCTGTATGATTATGATTGCGTCTACGGACTAAGCCCTCCGATTTATATAGACACTGGAGGGGCCTAGGGTTGTACAGAGTCGGTTTACAGAGAAAGGAATCTTCATATCCGAACGCCAAGCTTGACATCCACGCAAAGGAGAGTCCCATCCGGACACGGGGGGAAGCCTTCTATCTTGTATCTTCACGGCCCATCAGTCCGGCCCACGTCACATAGCCCGGACGCCCGGGGACCCCCTAATCCAGGACTCCCTCAGAGAGGATGAAGGTCGATGCCATGGCCTCTGTGATCGAAGCAATGTCGAGATGGATGCCCTTCTGACGATTCCCCTTCGGACCCATTTCAGATGTGAGGTTACTAGTGATGTTTCATACGGTAGAGTCTCTATGTTCGTCGTAACTGAGATCGGATTGCACGGGGTGGATATAGTTGACCAGCAGAAGGCGGCAATGAGTGCTACAACCGCTGGTATGAGCGGCGCTCTCGTACCACCCGTCATCTTCTCGTTTGGTAGGCCAAATGCAACGTGGTTTTTCCTCACGTGTTCATCTTTTCGTATGGAAGGTTTTTATGACGTCCAATTGATATATTTTGACCAAAAATGAGTGTTTTCAGTGAACGCTCCAAATCTACTTATTCTAGCGATCCTGGTGAAATCAAACAAAAATGTGTGAGCGATCACGGTAAAATGCAGAAAATCTTACATCTACTATGCAAGAACATGATGCAAAATGCACTCATCAGTGAACAGAATAGCGTAAGACATTAATTAGAGCAGTACCTAAATCGTTAACTAGGATTATATAAAACAATTATTCATGGACTAGTATATTATGGGAGAATACCATGTAGGCTTCTAATATACTCCGTATACCAAATTTTTGAAATTATAAAAGTTCATCGAAAGTACAAAGCACCTCAAATGTAAAGTTCATCGGATACTACAGGTGCGTTGATCAAGAGGGCTGAAATGTATCAAGAGTACAGGAAGCACATCCCAATTCTTGATCACTGTGGTTCCCTGATCCCATCCACATCATGGCTGGGGGGTAGGGAGATCGGTGAAGCAGTTGTATGAGCAGCCCTTGAGTTACCTACATCCTCTTGAGACAGTGGGATCAGCAGAGGGTCGGGAGAGATAATGAGCACCAGGATGCTATCATTCACCCTATGAAAGCTCAAGCCCTCATTTGGGCCACCGAGGAAGCCCATAGGTTGACCACCTCTAGCGACCACTTAGGGAAGCTCTGGGCCAAAGATCCCATGTATCATGCTTACATAGATCTAGTGTTCCCTTCCCTAAAGTTGCATTAGCAAACATCGCAAATTGGACCATCTTATCATGTCTATTTTGTTTCCGCCAGCTGTAATATGGCACATTTTGATTATTAGCGAAGTAATATGAACCATATATCACTTGATGTTTAAAGTACGATATGTCATGGTCAGGGTCTCTTTTAACGCTAGTTTTAGCTCTCTGAACAGCATCTATGTTAAATAAGAAGAAACCTGGTGGCGTGGATTTAGTGCTTTGAGCCGGCACGGGTATCGTGGCGGACCATCTATACTGACAGTTGCTCCACCAAAGGTTGAACCTAACTGGACTTGGTCCACTGGGAAAGATTGCAACGAGAAGGAAGTTCTAACCGAGTCTTTTGAAGAGCGGGAACGCACAAGGGCTGCAGTAACTGAAGGGGAGAAGCTTAACGGTGTGATGAACCCCCAACCAAGGCAGATCGAGAAAGAGAAGGATGCTTCATTCTCACGGAAGGAGAAGCGGAAGAGAGATCATGGGCAGGCCAGCAGGGGTAAGAATTACGTCGAGGAGGAGAAGCCGCTCCTGAGGGGGAGGGGCGTCTACTCTGTCTTTGATACTTGAAATTGTCCAGAACAAATTCTGAGAACCATGTTTATCTTGGTACTCATACTAAAATGGTCGTATGCTTCCATAGTTGGTGCAGAGGCCGGGAAGTGAAAATCTCTCCCATTTTTAGAAAAACATATGCTAGTGTGCTTCGCGTCGCCTCCCCTATGGCGGCGCCAGGGGCCCCTGATCCCGCGCCGCCAGCCCCTCCCCGCTCCTCCATCCCCAGCCGCCGCTGCCGCCGGCAAGGGCCGCGGTGGCGGCGGGCCCTGCACCATAGATCCAGGGTGGGTGGTCGCCGCAGCAGATCCTGTGAGGCGGAGGCGGCGTCTCAAGTGGGGAGGCCAGGGCGGCAGTCAGGGTGGCGCCCCTGCTGCGCGGTGGCGACGGGAACCTACATGGCTGGCGGTGTGGCGGTCGCGGGTGCATGGGTGGCTCCGCTGGCTGCGGATCTGGAGTCATGTCCAGGTCCGTCTCGGTATGGCCTTGGCCGGCCAGTGGCGCGAGGAGGACCAGTGAGGGGCAGCTAGAGGCTCCCTGCCGGCGTGCCGATGGCGGCCCTCGTCTGCATCGCGAGGCTCCGTTCAGTTCCAGCCAACTGCGAGGTTGGGGGCACGCGGCTTCCGGTGAAAATCGCGCGGACTTCGGTCAAGGCGGACGATAGTGGCGTCTACGACGTCGTTCCCTTCTCGAGGCATCGTTGTTGTAGGTCGTGACACCCCACTCGTGATGCTCCGGGGGGAACACTAGATCTAGATCTACCGGATCGGACGATGATGGTACCTTTGATGTCGTTGTCCTTCCTGAGGGCATCGTTTTGGAGCAAGTGCTAGTTGGACGGGACAAGCGGAACAGCGGTGTCTCATCCACCGCAAGACCGACGGCGGATCCCGGAGGCATGGTGTTGCGGAGGTTCGGCGACGGGCGTGTGTGGACGGATACGTGCAGGATGGTGGAGTTGTCTGGCATCGTGGTGGCATTGACAGCAGGCCAGGCACGGTCAATTGGTCAATTTCTGCTCTGGAGATTGACCGGTGGAAGATGACAGCAGCAGCCTCTGAAAGTGCGTCGGTCCGATATGGGACCCTGTCCCGGTGTGTGACTGGGCTGGGGCATCCGGCTTTAGATGTTAGGGTTTGGTGCGATGCCCTTTTGGTATTAGGCCCGGATATTCGGCACACCTTCATCAATGGGATAGGAGTAGCAACAGGTATTGCCTAGATGATGTCTTTAGACCGATTGATGTATTAATAATTAATAAGATGGTCGCATGCATCGTCCAGATGCATCGGCCGGGGTCTATCCTCCTTTTCAAAAAAAACTTCCGTTAGTTTTGTCGCGAAGGTGACGGGCGGTCAGTGGGGGCAATGCTTATTTCTATTACCTATCTCGCTTTGTGCTGGTTTAAACTTTTGACATGCCTGCTATTTTGCCAGAGTAGTGGTCCCCTTTCTGTGTGCTCCTGTGTCCATCTTCGGCTGTGATAGATCCTGCGCAATGTATCGTAGCCAGTCTTACTGTGATACTAGGGGCTGGGGCACGCCCATGGCGCGCCTCTTGACATGAAGTTGTGCGCACTTGTATTGCTGCAGCGCCTCAAAGCATCTCATCCTACCATTTTCATACGTCCACACACATTAGTTATCGATTGTTAGCAAACTAACAGTAGTTGTTAGCATCACGATATTTGTTTTATCTTTTATGTAAGAGGGATGAAAGCTTTGGCTTCATTTTAAAAAAGCAAGGTTTACTGAATAGCATAGAAAATTATGTAAAATTACTAAATGAAATGAATGAAGATTTTCCATGCCATTCAGATCAAAGGAGAAAACAAACGAGCTTTACCAGCATTATAATTTATTCAACTAAATCATTGTATGTAGCACCAACTCAAGAGGCAAAAGTGTTAGCTCTGCAATCAGATCACGTGGGTGTACTCTTCTCAAAGATTTCATGTAGACTGATGCTGATGATGTTTGCAGTTCTGCTGCAAAAGCAATTGGTACATTTATCTCAAGTACGGGTAATCTGTGGCACCTTTTCAATCATTACAATATTATCAGAAAAACTTAGTGTGTGCCTCGTGGTTGTGGATTTGTGGGGTTCAGATGAAATTAATAATCATTGTGTTCACTGAAAGTGAACCATAACTAGGCCATGTTCTAAAACAACTCTGAAAGAAAATTGAAATATACTCCCTCCGCCCGGAATTAGTTTGAGCGTCAACTAATTCCGGACGAAGGAAGCATGTTCTAACGTGGAGTGATGTACTTCAATATACTCCCTCTGTAAACTAATATAAGAGTGTTTAGATAACTAAAATAGTAATCTAAACGCTCTTATATTAGTTTACGGAGGGAGTACTTCCGAGTAAGGTATCACTGCATCAGCACATTACACGATAAGGTCATCATCTTGCAAATGTTTACTGTGAAGGACCATGCTTCTGTCACTGTTGTTGGATTTTTTTTCCTGAAGTTTTATGTGTACTGAAGCATATGCTTTCTTCAGTACATGGATGAGACCAAGACCACCGATCTGATGCAGATCCTGTTGAGCATGTGCACATTACCAGAGTGGTGCACAAGACATGGTGCTTTGTTAACATTCTCATCCATATCAAGGCACTGTCCAACAAAACTGTGCCATTCAACATCATTTCCATCTATTGTTGATCTTCTGGAAGATTCACTAAAAGATGACAAGGTATTGGCAAGCATCTTGTCTGTTTGTGGAGAAGTTAACTATTCGTGAAGCCTCGACTACAACTCTGGGGAGGCTACTCTGTTACCAATTAGATACTTAGCTAGTAGCAATGCTGCACGGTGTTAAGTGCAGACTTCATCTGAATGGCCTTGCTTGTTCAGTGTTCCTAATTATGGTGCGGACTTCAATCCTAATTTAACGGACCTCATCCGGCTCTCAAATCAAATGTACTACAGCTCAAAGAGCAGCAGTTTTCATTGCTTCAGCCTTTTGTCCTAACAAATCAAGTGCCCATTCAATCTGCAGGTTGCAATTTCAAGTAATCACAAGGCAAAACAAGCACAAGTAGCCTAAACCCTGCAAGCCAATTTGTTTTCCTCATTTCTAAACCCACACTGTCTTGATCAATGTTCTGCATCACCAGTGCAGACGTATCAAACAGATAGTCCAAATTATAAAATCCACAAATTCAGTTTTTCGTTGCTCCCCACCAACTATAAGGCCTTAATACCGAGTTACTGACGGAGTTGCATAAAGTAAGAAACGCAGCGACATGAAAGCAATTTGCAGTCTCAATACCTCTCGCCTTTGAGGTTGTCATCGACGCCTCCGTCATCCCCAAGATCCTCCTTCGGCGTTCCGCTTGCTTAAGATCTGAAAACAATACGCACACCATAGTACACAGAAGAAACAGAACATTAAGCTGTCAGCAATCCATAACTACTATATACACATCGAATCCGATCCGACGGTGCAAGAAAGATTCACAATCTACTCACCGTGTCGTGGTCGTCGTGGTCGACCAGGAGTACAGGAAGGCTTCCCTGAGCTGGCTTTGGCACATGAGTGAATCCTGAACCAGAGAAACACCAAAAGAAATAGATCATCACCATGCGAACCGAAAACAAGAGGTCTAGGGAAGATCAAAGAAACACCTCAACAACAAAATCGACTATATCTCTTCTTTAATAATTTCTTTTCTTCTTTGTAATTCTAATTTTTAAACATGGCAGAAGAATCTATCCCTATTAAATCTTGCATTAAGATCTAAATTTACTGTGTGACATATATGATAATACCCCAGCCAAAAATCTGAGAAGAGAAAAAACTAAAAAACCGAGAAAGTTCCCTTGGTTATTTTAAGTTTCTGTCGAACTAGCAAAATCATCTGTAGGCAGTTCTAGTTTTACGCCGCCTGAAGAACTGAACTTCCTCGGCCACCTCACAAATGTAGGACAAGTCAGGCAAGCAATAATATATTGAGGATGAAAAAAACGCTTATCAATACATGAGTTGAGAAACCAATAATATACCTTCAGATTTAACGACGTAATTATCCTAGAAAGATCTTAAGCCAGGAGAGCTCTTCAACTGAATCAAAAAAGCAAGTCTGCATATCAATCAACAACATAAGAGACGGTTTGTTAGCAAATCAACAGTAAACAAAAAACACGCTGCTAATTCTTGATATCATAAACCTGTAACATTTGTACACACGAAGCCATGTCAGTAGTTCTTACGCCAAATTAGTATACCACTTCCATAGTACTACACCGTGTAATTACTATACGATTAACAGACTAAGGAAAATCATTTCAACATGAATCAGATAAACCATACAGAACTAATTAAGGTGTAAATTCAGGCACATACCTCTGCTTATAGAAGTGTCTCTTACAGTACTCTCTTCCATAGCTTGATTACAGATCTAAGCTTCTGTGTAGCATGAACCAGAGAGCCCGACATGGCAATGATGAGCATCGATATATTAAAAAATATATTCCTTCAAGTCAGTGGCAGAAAAAAGAGAACACTCATTCAGTTACCACATAAAGGCATTCACATTGGAAATTAAATGTAGTGGCTTATCAATCAAAATACAAAGGTAATAAAATAAACTTGAATAACCGGATCATGATTTGGTTCTGGGAAGTATCCTTTGCGACCAGCAAATTCGATGTCAAAACTTAATATGCAAAAGAGGGCCATCTTAGAGTATTCCCCTTCAGGACCATGGCTTACCAAATCTGAATATCTGTTGGTCGACTTAAGGAATGACCGAATGAACAATATCACGATTTAGAGACAAGAATAGAGGCATTAAATTCAGTATGTAGGATACAGGCAATCCAACTCTAGCTGACAATAGGACATGATGCGAGTTGCTTTGCTATACATCCGAGCAGGAAGTTCGATCCAATTGCCACCAACAATGTTGCACTCAATCATAAAGAAAAGGGCAAAGAGAGTGTTGCTTTCATATGTCAGGAAACTCTTTGAACCAAGACTGCCAATCGTTATGCCCCTTTCAAGGACACCTATAATGCACACAAAAAACATGCCAGCTGTGGTAAGCCATAAAAATGTGATGCTGCTGCTAGCCACTGATGCAGAAAATCAGACAAGGTGGGCACAAAGTAAAGATCAAAGATTCACACAATAATTAGCAGCCAAGCAAATGAAAATCTTCTTTAGGCTAAAGGTTATTCATTGAAAATAGAGCTAACAACGTCAATTGACAACAATGGAAAATAAGTGTACTGTTCTTAAACTACCACTGACCATGACGGCTAGCAACCATTGTACGTAGGGCAACTACTATCTTGAGGAAGGACTGAGATTTATTTGGCTGGTGATGCTTAATTGTCCCAACAATAGTGATTCAACAAGGCGCCACCAACGACGAATACTAACATCATATTTGGAAGTACATACCTGTAGAATATTATCTTCCCGGGTTTAAGATTGCTCTCGTTAAAGAATGACAGTAGTAAATCCCTGCAAAAGATGCTACGGTTTGAAACACCATCGCCATTGACTACTCTGAATGAACAAAAAAGACATACCTCAGCATCCCAACGTGTACAGGGGTGCCCTTCTCATGTGCAACTCTGTAGTTTGTGATTTCATGCCATTCCATGGAGGCCACCACGCACCCATCACAAATTATGCTAACTGCATCACCACAGTGACATCCATTTCACCTTCTGCTCATCATCAATTAACCATGGATATACATTTACTATTTTCTGAATCGCTAGTCAAGCATAGGAAAAAATACTTCAGTTCAGAGGAGTTGTATTCGGCCACACCTATCAGAAGACGCCTCAATCTATAGGTAAGCTATTCTATGTTGCATTGCTGCTTATGATTTCATATTCTATCTACACTTCTCAAATTTATGTTGTGGGGCTTCACACAGAATTAGTATATTCCCTAATAATTAATTTGTATTTCTCAAACAAAGTCTTAAAAGAAATACAGATTCAATAACTTCCGAACGTCAGGATTTTAGCGTTTAGTCCTGAACGCCTCGACTGCCGTCAGATGGTTTGCATAGATCTTAGAGCAGGTGACACTGCCAAGTCAGCAGAGAATTAGTTCGGGATTTTCCTCCTAACTCCCGAACGACCTCGTCTCCTTCTCCCCCCGCAGCCTTATCCTTTCTTTCCCTCACCCACTCTTCCTCTCCACAACGTCTTTGTGGATCGCTGCTGCCGCCAGCTCCCCGCGCCGCCGCGTTGGGCGGGGTCGAGGCCGCATACATCCTCGTCATCCTCGCCGGCGTAGAGGTGCGGTCGTGGCGGAGGCCAAGCGCCACCTGCTCGCCTGCGCCGCCGCGGCAGCCGTCTCCCCTCCTCGAGCTCGTTCAGGCGATGCTCACCGAAGCGCGGCGTGACTCTGGTTCGCCCCCACCGGCTAGAGGTGCGGCCGTGGCGGAGGAAGAGTACCGCCCGCTCGCCTACGATGCGGCGGCGGGCATCTTGGTCATCTCCCTCCTCAAGCTCACCGACCAGCTCGAGGTGTGATCACGCGAAGAGGGCGGGCGCGGCGGCGGCTGAGGCGTACAGGAGCAGCATGCGCGGCGGCGGAGCAAAGCAACGCCGTGCCATCTCTGCTCCCGACCGGTGAATTGGGGGAGGCAGCGACGAGTCCAGCCATTCCCGGCGTGCACCGGGCGGAGAGCGGAGTCGGGTGCCCGGCGACGAATCCCCTGGGACAGTGCCATGCGTCCGCGCGGGGGGGGGTGACCCGATGGGAGCCCGGCGGGGAGGTGCTCGAGCTCGAGCTACACCACGGGCGAGGGGGATCCGACAGGTTGATGCGCCGTCGCTCTCCTTCTGCAGTTTTTGTGTGTGCATATGTACAACGTCCCATTTTCCCCATTTTTACCGATGTTTGATGAATTTTGCTAGATGCTGAGTACTATGAGCTTTTTTGAACACATTTTTTGCCACTATGTGTGTACGAAATAGTCCCGAAATTTGCCATGCTACACTAAAATCTGAGTAGAACATAATTTTTTGCTGTGATTTTTGTAGTTACTAACTTTGTCATGTGATTAGTACACAAATTTAGGTTTTTGGTCCTATAATACATGACAATTTCTAATCACGATGTTTAGCACAACATGGAAATTCCTTAGATTATTACAAATTCTCATACCATGGCAAATTTATAAATTGTTAGTTCATTCACACATGACAATATTTTTGATAGATTCTCTCTTAATAGTTTATTGCCATGGGAACTTAGGTAAATTTACCATGTTAATAAGGGTAAATTAGCCATGGCAAATAAAAAGTAAAACTTGCCATGCCAATAAAAGTTAAATATTGTCATGGAGATTCACGTAACTTTGTCATGTTAATAAGGGTCAATTAGCCATGGCAAATAAATAGTAAAACTTGCCATCGCAATAAAAGTTCAATATTGCCATGGAGATTTAGGTAAATTTGCCGTTATTAATAAAAGTCAAATAAATAATAAAACTTGCCATGGCAATAAAAAGTTAAATATTGCCATGGGGATTTAGGTAAATTTGCCATGTTAATAAAAGGTAAATTTGCCATGGCAAATAAATAGTAAAACTTGCCATGGCAATAAAGTGTTAAAATTGCCATGGGGATGTAGGTAAATTCACCATGTCATTTTGTGTTGTTTTCGACAATTTAAAGAATTATGTGACAATTTAAAAAACCATAAGTTGCCATGGCAAGAAAGCAATGACTTTGCCATGATTCGAGAACTAAATTTGCCATGATTCGATAACTATGTTTGCCATCTTCCAGGATGCAATTTTGCTATGATGCGTAAACTAAAATTTGCCATGATCAATCAACTAAATTTTTTATGTTTACATGGCAAAAAGTAAATTTTGCCACCTTCCAGGAAAATTTAAGAAAAATTGTACAGTGAGACGGCAAATTTAAGAAAATCACAGGAAATCTGTATAATAAAAGAAAGTTGGTTCAGGCTTGGTTCAACAGTTGGATGGTACAAAAAAAATTGGAACCACCCTCTGTACACCATTAGGTTCTTGATTGTATGTCAAATTTTGAAAGTTGGTTCAGGTTTGGGTCACAGATTGTAAATCAGTTTCACCCCATTCAGGCATTGGCTATTAATTTGATCCATCAGCCATGCCATGTCAACTTAATATGTTCAAAAACATGGCAAACTTGCCACGGCAAAATTTACTTTTACATACAAGTCAAATTATTTGTTTTAGTCTATCATTGAAAATTAAACTTGCTTTTCTATTTTTGCCACGGCAAATTCAGCTTCATTGATATGGCAAATTTAGCTATACTGCCATGTCAAAGTTTACCTTTTATTGCCATGGCTGTACGTTTTCTTCATACTTTTTTATTGCAATGGAAAATTTAGTTTTAGTGCCATGGCAAAATTATCTACACTGTCATGGCAAATTTAGTTTTATTACCATGTCATAATTACCATGGCAACTTTGTCCCTAGATTTTTTTCAGTGAGTCTTTTTCTTGGTCCAGCGCATTTTTAGGTCTTTTTTGTGTTTTCTCTATTTATTGGGACAGAAGCAGTTTTTGGGCCTACAATATTGTTTTTGTGTATTTGCCATGGCATTTTTATACATGAAGGCAAATCATTTGTTCCTTTCTTGTGGTTTTTAGGCTTGTTTTAGTGAATCATTATGCAACTGGCCACGGTGGCCTTATTTTGTTTTGGGCTGGCTGGTTCAGCGTCCTAGTGGGCCAACGTGAAGCGTTCGGTCTGGGGGTAGCTCCCACGCCGAACGAAAACGTTCGATCTGTTCCATCCTTCGCACCGAACCATTCGTTCGGATCGATCACCTCCCAGCCCGAACGATCGGGTGTTATCGCGGTCCAAGAAATAACCAAACACCATGCCATCAGCAGCCTAGCAGCCAGCATGGAGCATAGTCTATTTCAAAGAATTGATAACTCGTCGGCAACCAATTCAAATGGATCATAGTTTCAAATTCAGTAACGAATGTTCCAACCTGGAGCCTAGCCGTTTTGACTTGCCTTAAGTTTTTTCTCCTCCTTCTCTCTTGCCTGCAAGCAGAACAACCTGGCCCATAAGTGATCTTTCCCCACACATTCACATAGAACAAGTAGTTTGACGTCGGCCAAAAATCAGGAAAAACTGGTCACCAATTACCAATTCGGGCCAAAATCATAGTCTTTGATGAGGAAGTCACCGAGTTCCAGGAAACATACCTTCTGGTCCTTCTTCAACTTCTGCTCCAGGAAATGTCTTTGATGGCCGTTTGCGCCGCCGCGAGGAACACGGAGGGGCGGTCGCCGCTGGCTGACTTGCCGGCGTCGAGGTAGATATTGATCCAGCGTCTCCGCTGCCAGCAGCCTACCACCACTGCCATCTCGTATGTCGTCGAATGCAGCGGAAGGAAGCCGTGCTACGCCACCGCCGAAACGCCATGACACATACCTCGCCCCCACCGGTCCACCACTTCCGGCCACTCCGCCTTATCAGCCGCTCGAGAGGGGGGAGGAATACAGAGCAGCAGCACGACGCATCGTCGGATCCAACTGAAGGCAGGCTCCTCTATCTCTTTCTTTCTTCTTGGCGAAGGAAATGGGGCAGTGGTACGTGGGCCAATTATTAATACGAGCAGACGAGAAGGCGCCGAGAAGGCGCCCTTGTCTCGCGTGCGTTGACTGCCTTCGTGAAGTTACCTTGGGGATTGGGGAGGTGTTAACTGAGCTGCAGTAAATCACGGGACGTGGCATAGGCGAGGAGGCGCTCCTTCCGCAACCTTAATGGGTTTAATTTGTGTGCTATGGTGAAGTGTTCTTCCGAATTCTCTTTTCTGTCTAGGAAGGCTGACTAAATGGGTTTATCGACAAATACCCAAGCCTCTATCCGGCAAGGTTTTCGCTCTATTATTCATCCATTTGGATGAAAAGGACCCATGGTGAATTTTGGGCTTGGCACGTGCCCTTTTTTTGGTACCTGGCGGTGTAGAAACGAGTGGTGTACTCAGCTATTTGGTTCATATTTTTTGAACGGGTGTGGCTATTGGTTTGGTTGACTTAGCATTTTTTTACTGCATGTGGGGCAGGCTTGTGTGGTCGCTTCTTACGTGCTTCTTTTGCGTCTGCTTCTCCGTTCGATTTGTCTCCCAGCCGCTTCTGGCCCAATCGATGTTTCTTCGTTCGGTTTGTCTCCCGGCCGCTTCTGGCCCAATCGATGTGTCCCTTTCTGTTTCTGCCGCTGTTGGACAGCGCTCACTAGTGCCACTTTGGTCGTGTTTGCATGCAAATCTGGCATGTGGTGTTGGTTCTCGACACGTGTGAAATCGTTTTCGCCAGAGCTTTCTCGATCCAACTTGATCCGATTTTTCTGGAGCGGTTTGTCTCTATAAATACCGGAGTGCGTCCTAATCGCTGTTGCACTTGCACCCACTGCACCACGTCCTCAACATACCTTCACCCCGCCACGCCCTCGCCGTGAGATCTTCATGCCACCGTCTTCTTTTGTGCCGCCTGCTCATCAAATGCATGGATGTGGGTGATGCTGCTGCCGGTTTCGCATGTGTGAGTCTCCCAAACCCATCGTCCCGGACCTCGCGGTCCGCGAAGCTCGAGCTTTGTGAACGACCAACGGAGGAAGGCGACCGGCCATCCGCGAAGGAAGACGAGGCAGGCAACCACTGGAACGGCCCGGCGGTGGATGGCTGAAAGGGGCCATGGGGAGAATGTTCACGCGGTCGCAGAACGGATGGCATGGTCTTGAACGGAGAAGGACGGAGCGGTGGTGGCGCTAGGCGCTGGTGGTCGCAGGGAGGAGGCGACTGTTCCAAGTTGCCATGCCGCCGAGCTCGCAGCCGCCAGTGGAGTTTGGTAAACTCTCTCATGTGACCATCCCCTCTCTGGTTGCCGCCGCCGTACCTATCCCGATTCCTGCCCGCTCCTCCCCAACATCTTATGTGGCCATTCCCCTCGCTGTGGCCGCCCTGTCGCACGCTGACTCGACGACTCCCGACGCTCCAGTCTCAGCATCCCCCAGCGCCATCCTGCTAGGCTGCTACACGCTGACCACGATGACCTCCACGAGGGTCGAGGTTCACCGTACTACCTCACGCGCGGCTGCTATCTTGCGATTGCGCGGCTTGATGCGACGGACCTTAATTTACTGCTTTGTCAGGAGATCGCTTAGTTTAGGCGGTGGCTGCTTAAGGAGTTTATTCTGGATTGGATTGCTTTTCCTCTATGCGTGTTGTCAGGTCGGTTGGTGGATTATATGTTTGCTGGTCGCTTATAAATTATAAGCTAGTCTTCAGATTTGACCATGTTTTTTCATCCCGCTGCGTTCATGGTGTAGGCGATTCCCTCCACTGCTTCAGCTGTTGATTCTCTCTGTCCTGTGGTTGATGCGGCTGCTGATTCGTCGTCTCTACTTTAGGATGGTCGTGTTGCTGTTTCGGCTTGATCAGTGTTGCCTGCAGGGTTTTGCTACTATGCGTTACCTTTATTGTTTTCTATATATCTTTCTTTTGTTCCACCTGCTTGATGATTTCTTTTCTATGTATTTATTCGTTGGCTGCTATTCCGGATGCTGTTTATCTTCATTACTAATGCTAAAACTTGAAACCTGAATGTAGCTATATATCAGGTAGTTCAAGTTGTTCAGAAAATGATGATTGATCTTGAGATCATATCGTACCTACATCTTATTGTTCGAAGGAATTCCTTGCTATTGGTTTTTCCTCTTAATTAAACCCTGATGTATTTACATGTCCAAATAGAGGCCAATTGAAATTTACATTACATTACATTGTACCTGTGTCACTGAAGTTGTTATAGTCTGGAAAACAGTGCACTGAAATTGTTAGGCTGAAAAACAGTTTACCGAAATTGCAGCTAATAAGTGATTAAGAGAATGAAAACAGTTGGTTTTGATACTAACGTGCTTTGATACAGATGATTTGGTTTTTCAGTTTCATAGTGCTATATATACCACTGGAAAAAATTTGGAACTTGAAAACTCAAATAAATTCAGTCCGCTCAGCTCAGAGAGAATATAATGATTTCTAATTTTTTTTAGCACACTGCTTTATGGAAGATTTACTTTATGAATTCAGTCCGCAGACTCTTTTCATTCAAAAAGCTTTTCTTTATGAAAGATTTCAATTCCGCGCCAATAGGATTTCTGTACATATACCATAACATAAAAATAAAACGAACAAGCAAAAGCATAATAATTAATCAAATAATAAATAAATAAAGTTTAATATCACCATACACAGAATTTTTCACATGGCGTATAAACAGGCGGGGCGTGCCGCCGCGCGGGCATTGCTAGTAGAAATAACTGCTGGCACTAGGCCAACTGGTCAACCCAATTAACTTGTTGACAAAAAAGTGTGTGCGTATATATATATCCACAAAAGGCACAACGTTCCACATCAAATGTTTGGATCAGAATCTGGCGTTTCTATTGGATCAAAGTCAGGTGTTCTCGATGTTCTTCATTTTTGCAGAGAGAAACATCAAATGATATTGGATCAGATTGATTCTTGATGTTCTTCATTTTTGCAGAGAGAATCATCAAATGATATTGGATCAGAATGAGGTGTTTCTGTGCCGCACATTGGAACAATCTGCCAAATCTAAATGCACCTTTGGTCGAACAATTTCTTGGATCAATCTCTTCTACCTTCGCAAGATCCATCTCTTCTCCAGCTGCTATTTTCTAGTACTCATTTCTATTTGTTTGGTTTGCTCGAATATCTCATGAAACGTGTTTCACTTCGACAACGGAAGGAAAAGAAACACTTCAGTCATCCTGAGCTCTCACTCGAGAAGAAAATATATGCTATTGTGGCTCCTAGCACACACACTATTTGCAGGCATATATAAATGGAGGGTGCATCACAACACAAGCCAGTCTCATACATTTTTTGCCTTGTCATGCATAGATTGCCTTCCTTGGGAAAAAAAAACTCCGCATAAGAGAAGCGGACCGTGTTTCTGCTTGTGGTCCATTTCATTCGATCCGTCTAGGTCTCCCTCTGCTATTGCAATGCCAATTTGAGGCGGATTTATTAGCTGATCACGAACTAATCTGTGAGGGATGGTGGAAAAGGCCCGTGTATCTATATTATTAACTAAAAACTTCAAGATAAAAACATAGCTGTAATTCTCCAGCTACTAGCAGGATTTGCGTCCTGAATGTAGAATAATTGTGACAAATTTCATTCACACATACTATGTATAGGTTTCAACAAAGCTCTAGAGTGGATACATAACAGCATGCGTACATAGAGCGTATTAATTACTGTGAATTTCTACTTGTTTGTAAAGGGATAAAACTAGTAAACAAAATATGATGCATAAAATTTAAGTGAATGATGTCTTGCAAATGTAGAGGGCTGGTTGTATCTGCTTTCGAAGTAAGAGTATCGATTCCATGAAAAGCTGAACAAAATGGTCATTTGCCTCTACAGAGATTGACCGCAAAGTGCTTGCAAGTTATCTTGGGCATCTCCAACAACGTACTCCAAACTGCCCCTAAATGTCTGGACCATGGTGTCCGGACGTTTTTTTGCCATCAAACACCGTGCCACAAATGTCTATGAAGTATTCGGGTTTCCGAATTCCCGCAAACTGGACATACACTAGTGGGAGGTTTGTAGGAAGAGTCCGTGGACAGGCCAACAGGGGGAAGAACTACATCAGGAGGAGATGTGGCTCCTGAGGGGGAGTGGTGTCTGGCTTTGATACTTGACAGTATCCTAAACAAATGTTATTTTCCCGTGTCAGCTTTTGTCATCACTATTGATGCGTCTGCTGCTATTGTTTTTTGGCGAAGGGGACTCGTCACACGTGGGTCAATGGGGTTTGCTTATTTATTTGTTATCTATCTGGCTTCGTGCTAGCTTATACCATGACGGCCGAAATCACTATTTTGACCCTTTTTGGAAACTTAAGCACGATCCGCCCCTGGTTTCAAAAAATGTAACGCCATAGTCATTGGCGGTTGGGTAACACACCCTACCACCGAGGACCTCGGCAGTAGGGGTAACGGCTCTGACAACTCTGCCGACGTTGATAAGACCCTACTGCTGGTGTCCCTGGCGGTACTAAAGAGTTAAGTGAGTTGGGGGCTCACCCAGGCCCCCACCCACTCATTCACCCCCAATCCTCTTCCTCCCCGAGCTCGGCCTCTCTCCCCTCTCTCTCCCCCACCCAAGCCCCCACCAAATCCCTCTTCATTGGGTGAGATTTGTTCGGAGAATTTAAAAAATATTTTTGGATTCTAAACATGTTCATAAAATTTTCAAAATGTTCGCAAATTTAAAATAAGTTCGCCAATTAGAAATAATTCATGAATTTAAAATGTTTGTGAATTTTAAAAAGTTCATGAATTCAGATTTTTGTTGCAAATTTAGAAAAGGTGTTCAAGAATTAGAAAAATTTCTGCGAATTTGGAAAGTGTTGGCTTGAAAGAATGTTCGTGAACTTGAAAAACATCATAGAATTAAAAAATGTTCATAGATTTTTTTAAATGTTCGTGAATTTAAAAAATGTAAATGAATTTTAAAAAGTGGAAAAAATGAAAAACTGTTCACAAAATTTGAAAAATGTTCAAGTATTTAAAAATGTCTGTGAATTGAGGAAGTGTTTGCGAATTTTAAAAATATTCATGAATTTAAAAAATGTTCACAAATTAATAAAGAAAGCAGTTAACAAACAAAAAAGGAAAGAAAGAAAAATATAGAAAATAAACTAGAAAAAAGATGTAGAAAAACAGAAAAAAAAAGTAAAAAACTTCTAGAATTCCAGAAGCTTCCTAAAAACCGGTAAACTAGGCCTCTTATGCCGGAGTGAACGTGCCACTCCCGAGCGAACACGGGCAGAAAAAATTCGTTCAAGGGGCCAGCCCAGGTGGGAGCCATTGTAGGCGATCGCTCTATATTGCTCGCAGAGAGCGATATGTAATTTTTTGTGGGTACATATGTGCAATATCTTACCAACAATAGCTAACAATATTGCAAGTAACACAAATCGTATGAACAATTCCATTGTTGCATGACATGCATGCTAGGTAGAGAAAGCATCATTAGCATACAATGGCGTGCTTTAGAAGGAAAAAACAACATAGATGTGTACTTCAGCCGACTCTCCTTACTAGTATGGAAACAAAGCAACACTTCCTTCATGCAATGTCTCTGTCGTTGATACATCTGTTCAGAAACCATTGGAGTTTGTGTTCCATAGGATTTATGTCTATAATTTTACTCATTAGGCAGATCTGGCTTTCTATTTAAAATCGTAACCACAAAATGCAGACCGAACCATCTAAAATAATTTGGATGATGTGGATGAACCGCACTGTGTTGAAAACAAGTCTTTGTATTGTAATCTTTTGGCGAAAAGGCCTAAGGTCATATATTAAGTATAATAACTCCTTTCATGCAAATCCATATTAAAAGATAAAATTACAATCAAATCCTTGAAAGTGTCGAAGTCTTCTTCCTCCTGCACCCACCGGCGGCGTGCCGTGAGCATAGCTCGACGTCACCTCTAAGCCTCCGCCTCGGTGAAGCAAACTTTTATAAACCAGTCTTTGTGTTGCATTGTTAATATGTAATAGATTAAATTCCAATGGGAGTGGCATCAAGAAGGTTTCAAATGAGGTATTGGATTGAAATGAGGCGCTCGCACCAAGAAACTTAGCACAATCGATATATTCCAACCATTGCTGTTTTCTAGTACTAATTGTTTGGCTTGCTCAAATATTTCATCAAATGTTTCTCTACGTACGCACCAAAAAGAAGAGAAATGCCATTTTCGGTCATTCTGAGCTATCACACTCGAAGAAAAACATGCTCTCATGGCTCCTAGCCACGCCCACATACTATTGTACAAGTGGAGGGTGCATCCCAACACAAAACCATCATCTCATGCATTTTTCCCAATTCTCATGCAAACATTGCCGTCCTTAAACAAGAAAATAAATCTGTTTTTGCTCGCGTCCGCTTCATTAGATTCATCTGGGTCTCCCTCGGCTATGGCTATGCTGATTTCAAGAGAATCTCCCTACTGAGATGAGCCAATCTAAAAACTCAAAAACTATAATACTGGCTATAGTTCTTTAGCTACACACCGGGATTGGACCCTCAATGTTACATGGTGTAATTTTGGAAAATTCCACTCTTCACATAAGATGTGCCGGCTTCAACAAAGCTTAAGAGTGGTGAACTGAGCGTAATTAGGATGGGTAGCTTCTCGTGGTGGAATCAGTTCATCAAGGTTTAAGTCCTAGACTAGGCACTAGCATTTGCATTTGCATGCTTAATAATATGGTTGCATGCATCATATTGATGCAGAGGCCGGGAGTAATCCTCCTTTAAAAAAACTAGTGTTTGCATTTTTTATGAATTTATTTCATACTTTTCGGCGATGTTCGTTAAGTGGTAGGAGACGTTTCCGTCGACAACGAAGGCGTTGTGATGATTTCTTCAATCTTAAGATGTTATGCCAGCTCAGTATCTTAGATGTGTTGATCGGGGTAGGGTGTGCGTGCGTGCAAGCATGTGCGTTTGTACCATGTTAAAAAAAAGCTCGAAAGTGGGTACATGACAACCTCCTATGGAAGTAGTACTGATAGGCATAGCATTACTGATGACTGAGAGACATATCATTACTAATGAAATTGCTCGATTGAAATGTACTGAATAAATATGCAGATCGGAACAGGCATACTATTACTAGTGAAATCGCTTGATCAAACTATATTGAATCGGAATGAGGCGTCTCAAATATGTGTATGGGAACTGACTTTGTTGATTTGCTCGATGGAACTCAATCGCCCTAGTGTGATCGATGAATTCCACCACTGATATTTTTTTTGAAGCATCAATCGATTTGAATTGAAAGCACGAGTGCAAAAGCATCCATAAGGACGGGTACGACAATTTTCTTTCCCATAATGATAATATGAGTGCATTGATAGTTTGATATTGATCCGCATGAGGCAACAACCCTCACTAGAGAGAGGAGATTAGCACTGTCATACGGCTGCCGATGTCTGTTAGCTATAAAGTTAACTTCTGGTTTTGGCGTACTATGGGAACATCAACAAAACAACTGCCCTCTTCACTATTGTTACTTCGAATTCCCAATAACAGCTCAGGATCCAATCGGTATGTATCTTCTATTCTCCTTTTCATATGCTTGCTCCAACTATCCTTTACATGACGCCAACAGACATTTGTAGGACTTGCCATGTGAAGCATGATACCGAAGCTCCCGTTTATTACAAAACTTTTTCTTTTGCAAGACTATACACCCAACAGATTTGAGAAAATTCTTGGCTTTTTATCTCAAAATTTCCTTTCTCCTGGTGTTCTACACATCAGCTTCAACACAATCTACTTATTTTCCTACACCATTAGATTTATTTTCTCGCTTGTTTACCAAGTCTTGCCATGTCCCATGAAACTGCTGCATCAAGATTTACTTTGTGCACTGCCAAATAATTGTGATTATGAGGAATGTCTTCAATATTGTTCCCTTTAACTCGTTTAATACATTGAAACACGAAGCTCATTAGTACTTGAAGGATAGGAACATAGTCTCCCACACAAGTGACATATACTGGTATCTTCAAAAAAAAACTTTATACCATTATCTCTTAAAAATATTTGGTTGTTATGATCTGAAGTTTTGAAATACTTTTTTTTGAAACTTGAATTTTTGAAATTCTGAAGAAATTGAAAACCGACAACAGGTGACAGGAGCAGTAGTTCTTTAGTTATCGGACGGACCTAGATTCCTGATACCCTTTTATCTATGAAGACTCAATGGCTCTAGTTGAATGACATTAGCAAATGTTTCCCGCCGTTGCTTTTCTCTAGCTTGCTCTATTACTTTTCGTATTTCTGTTTGCTTTCCATGAGGATGAGCTGAGTTATAAAGCCAACAATGATGTATGGAGAGCATATCTACCCATTTGCTATTGCTAAAACAAATCCTAGCCACTGCATGTACTAAAGGAGTTCTTCCCTCTCATCCCATTTTTCTGTTTTCTCACCCTTATACTCTAAACCTCATCCCTTTATTCTTAAATTACCTCAAGATTTCTAGATCGAAGAGAGAAGTGAGTCGTAGGGTGTGACATTGGTTTACCTTTAAGCATTATAATTTTATGTTCTTTGAAGTCAATACGCCAACCTAATGGCAAGATATGGTTCCGTAGCTTCATCCTCATGGTTTCACTAATGTGTCCCTGGGAAAAAGTGGTGACTTCGTGGTAACTAGCAAGCAGTGACACTGTCTGAGGGGAAAGTTTTGCATCTAGCTGCACTGTACCCCAAAAGTTAAGGCATCCATACTCAACTTGTTGGGGAACATAGTAATTTCAAAAAAATTCCTACGCACACACAGGATCATGGTGATGCATAGCAACGAGAGGGGAGAGTGTTGTCCACGTACCCTCGTAGACCGAAAGCGGAAGCGTTAGCACAACGCGGTTGATGTAGTCGTACATCTTCACGATCCGCCCGATCCAAGTACCGAACGCACGGCACCTCCTAGTTCAGCACACATTCAGCTCGATGACATCCCACGAACTCTGATCCAGCAGAGCTTCACGGGAGAGTTTCGTCAGCACGACGGCGTGATGACGGTGATGATGATGCTACCGACGCAGGGCTTCGCCTAAGCATCGCTACGATATGATCGAGGTGGATTATGGTGGAGGTGGACACCGCACACGGCTGCGAGAGATCAACAGATCAACTTGTGTGTCTATGGGGTGCCCCCTGGCCACGTATATAAAGGAGTGGAGGAGGGGGAGAGGGCCGGCCCCTATGGCGCGCCGTGGAGGAGTCCTACTCCCACCGGGAGTAGGATTCCTCCCCTTCCAAGTAGTAGGACTAGGAGACAAGGAAGGGGAAGAGGGAAGAGAAGGAAGGAGGGGGACGTCGCCCCTCCCCCTAGTCCAATTCGGACTCGTCATTGGGGGGCGCGCGGCCTGCCTCTCTCTCTCCCCTAAAGCCCAATAAGGCCCATATAATTCTTCCCCCGTATTCCCGTAACTCCCCAGTACTCCGAAAAATACCCGAACCACTCGGAACCTTTCCGATGTCCGAATATAGTCGTCCAATATATCGATCTTTACGTCTCAACCATTTCGAGACTCCTCGTCATGTCCCCGATCTCATCCGGGACTCCGAACTACCTTCGGTACATCAAATCACATAACTCATAATACAAATCGTCACCGAACGTTAAGCGTGCGGACCCTACGGGTTTGAGAACTATGTAGACATGACCAAGACACGTCTCCGGTCAATAACCAATAGCGGAACATGGATGCTCATATTGGCTCCTACATATTCTACGAAGATCTTTATCGGTCAAACCGCATAACAACATACGTTGTTCCCTTTGTCATCGGTATGTTACTTGCCCGAGATTCGATCGTCGGTATCTCAATACCTAGTTCAATCTCGTTACCGGCAAGTCTCTTTACTTGTTCCGTAATGCATCATCCCGCAACTAACTCATTAGTCACGTTGCTTGCAAGGCTTATAGTGATGTGCATTACCGAGAGGGCCCAGAGATACCTCTCCGATACACGGAGTGACAAATCCTAATCTTGATTCATGCCAACCCAACAAACACCTTCGGAAACACCTGTAGAGCATCTTTATAATCACCCATTTACGTTGTGACGTTTGATTGCACACAAAGTGTTCCTCCGGATATTCCGGAGTTGCACAATCTCATAGTCCGAGGAACATGTATAAGTCATGAAGAAGCTAAGCTAATGAAAGCAGTAGCAATAAAACTGTAACAATCACAATGCTAAGCTAATGAATGGGTCTTGTCCATCACATCATTCTCCTAATGATGTGATCCCGTTCATCAAATGACAGCACATGTCTATGGCTAGGAAACATAACCATCTTCGATGAACAAGCTAGTCAAGTAGAGGCATACTAGGGACACATTGTTTTGTCTATGTATTCGCACATGTATCAAGTTTCCGGTTAATACAATTATAGCATGAATAATAAACATTTATCATGAAATAAGGAAATAAATAATAAATTTATTATTGCCTCTAGATCATATTTCCTTCAGTCTCCCACTTGCACTAGAGTCAATAATCTAGTTCACATCGCCATGTGATTTAACACCAATAGTTCACATCACTATGTGATTAACACCCATAGTTCACATCGCCATGTGACCAACACTAAAAGGGTTTACTAGAGTCAGTAATCTAGTTCACATCGTTATGTGATTAACACCCAAAGAGTACTAAGGTGTGATCATGTTTTGCCTGTGAGAGAAGTTTAGTCAACGGGTCTGCCAAAATTCAGATCCGTATGTATTTTGCAAATTTTTATGTCTACAATGCTCTGCACGGAGCTACTTTAGCTAATTGCTCCCACTTTCAATATGTATCCAGATTGAGACTTAGAGTCATCTGGATCGGTGTCAAAGCTTGCATCGATGTAACTCTTTACGATGAACCTTTTGTCACCTCCATAATCGAGAAACATATCCTTATTCCACTAAGGATAATTTTGACCATTGTCCAGTGATATACTCCTGGATCACTATTGTACTCCCTTGCCAAACTCAGTGTAGGGTATACAATAGATCTGGTACACAGCATGGCAGACTTTATAGAACCAATGGCTGAGGCATAGGGAATGACTTTCATTCTCTTTCTATCTTCTGTTGTGGTCGGGCTTTGAGTCTTACTCAACTTCACACCTTGCAACACGGGCAAGAACTCTTTCTTTGACTGTTCCATTTTGAACTAATTCAAAATCTTGTCAAGGTACATACTCATTGAAAATCTTATCAAGCGTCTTGATCTATCTCTACAGATCTTGATGCTCAACATGTAAGCAGCTTTACCGAGGTCTTTCTTTGAAGAACTCCTTTCAAATACTCCTTTATGCTTTCCAGAAAATTCTACATCATTTCTGATCGACAATATGTCATTTACATATACTTATCGGAAAGGCTGTAGTGCTCCCACTCACTTTCTTGTAAATACAGGCTTCACCGCAAGTCTGTATAAAACTATATGCTTTAATCAACTCATCAAAGCGTATATTCCAACTCCGAGATGCTTGCACCAGTCCATAGATGGATTGCTGGAGCTTGCACACTTTGTTAGCATCCTTTGGATCGATAAAACCTTCAGGTTGCATCATATACAACTTTTCTTCTAGAAATCCATTCAGGAATGCAATCTTTACATCCATTTGCCAGATTTCATAAAATGTGGCAATTTGCTAACATGATTTGGACAGACTTAAGCATCGCTACGAGTGAGAAGGTCTCATCGTAGTCAACTCCTTGAACTTTGTCAAAACCATTTTCGGCAAGTCTAGCTTTGTAGATAGTAACACTACTATCAGCGTCCGTCTTCCTCTTGAAGCTCCATTTATTTTCTATGGCTTGCCGATCATCGGGCAAGTCAACCAAAGTCCACACTTTGTTCTTATACATGGATCCCATCTCAGATTTCATGGCCTCAAGCCATTTTGCGGAATCTCGGCTCATCATCGCTTCCTCATCGTTCGTAGGTTTGTCATGGTCAAGTAACATGACCTCCAGAACAGGATTCCCGTACCACTCTGGTGCGGATCTCACTCTAGTTGACCTACGAGGTTCGGTAGTAACTTGATCTGAAGTTACATGATCATCATCATTAGCTTCCTCACTAATTGGTGTAGGAGTCACATGAACAGATTTCTGTGATGAACTACTTTCAAATAAGGGAGCAGGTACAGCTACCTCATCAAGTTCTACTTTCCTCCCACTCACTTCTTTCGAGAAAAACTCCTTCTCTAGAAAGGATCCATTCTTAGCAACAAATGTCTTGCCTTCGGATCTGTGATAGAAGGTGTACCCAACTGTCTCCTTTGGGTATCCTATGAAGACACATTTCTCCTATTTGGGTTCGAGCTTATCAGGTTGAAGCTTTTTCACATAAGCATCGTGATACGTCTCCGTTGTATCTACTTTTCCAAACACTTTTACCCTTGTTTTGGACTCTAACTTGCATG
The DNA here is from genome assembly GCF_002575655.3 of Aegilops tauschii subsp. strangulata. Lineage (NCBI taxonomy): Eukaryota > Viridiplantae > Streptophyta > Magnoliopsida > Poales > Poaceae > Aegilops > Aegilops tauschii. The sequence goes on from NC_053041.3 coordinate 510,413,566, forward strand.
ATTTGAATGGAACTAACCCGGACTGACGCTGTTTTCAGCAGACTTTCCATGGTGTTATTTATGTGCAGAAACAAAAGTTCTCGGAATGACCTGAAACTCCACGGAACATCTTTTTGGAAAATATTAAAAATACTGGAAGAAAAATCCATGTCAGGGGGGCCCACACCCTGTCCACGAGGGTGGGGGCGCGCCCCCTGCCTCGTGGGCCCCCTGATGGTCCAGCGACCTCAACTCCAACTCCATATATTCACTTTCGGGGAGAAAAAAATCAGAGAGAAGGATTCATCGCATTTTACGATACGGAGCCGCCGCCAAGCCCTAAAACCTCTCAGGAGGGCTGATCTGGAGTCCGTTCGGGACTCCGGAGAGGGGGATTCGTCGCCGTCATCATCATCAACCATCCCCCATCACCAATTTCATGATGCTCACCGCCGTGCGTGAGTAATACCATCGTAGGCTTGTTGGACGGTGATGGGTTGGATGAGATCTATCATGTAATCGAGTTAGTTTTGTTAGGGTTTGATCAATACTATCCACTATGTTCTGAGATTGATGTTGCTATGACTTTGCTATGCTTAATGCTTGTCACTAGGGCCCGAGTGCCATGATTTCAGATGTGAACCTATTATGTTTTCATGAGTATATGCGAGTTCTTGATCCTATCTTGCAAGTCTATAGTCACCTACTATGTGTTATGATCTGGCAACCCCGAAGTGACAATAATCGGGACCACTCCCGGTGATGACCATAGTTTGAGGAGTTCATGTATTCACTATGTGCTAATGCTTTGTTCCGGTACTCTATTGAAAGGAGGCCTTAATATCCCTTAGTTTCCATTAGGACCCCGCTGCCACGGGAGGGTAGGACAAAAGATGTCATGCAAGTTCTTTTCCATAAGCACGTATGACTATATTCGGAATACATGCCTACATTACATTGATGAATTGGAGCTAGTTCTGTGTCACCCTATGTTATGACTGTTACATGATGAACCGCATCTGGCATAATTCTCCATCACCGATCCAATGCCTACGAGCTTTTCACATATTGTTCTCCGCTTATTTACTTTTCCGTTGCTACTATTACAATCACTACAAAACCCAAAAATATTACTTTTGCTACCGTTACCACTACTATCATACTACTTTGCTACTAAATACTTTGCTGCAGATACTAAGTTATCCAGGTGTGGTTGAATTGACAACTCAACTGCTAATACTTGAGAATATTCTTTGGCTCCCCTTGTGTCGAATCAATAAATTTGGGTTGAATACTCTACCCTCGAAAACTATTGCGATCCCCTATACTTGTGGGTTATCAAGACTATTTTCTGGCGCCGTTGCCGGGGAGCATAGCTCTATTCTTTGAGTCACTTGGGATTTATATCTGCTGGTCATTATGAAGAACTTGAAAGACGGTAAGACAACAATTTATCCCTCAACTACGAGGGGAGGTAAGGAACTGCCATCTAGCTCTGCACTTGATTCACCTTCTGTTTTGAGTAAGCTTGCGACACCTAAACCTGCTTCTGTTACTCGTTCTGATATGTCGCATGATATTGATGATGCCACTTCTGCTATGCATGATGCTTATGATGAAACTACTTCTATGCTTGATACTACTGTGCCACTTGGTGAATTTCTTGATGAACAACTTGCTAGGGTTAGAGAGAATGAAATTATTGAAACTGACATCATTGATGAAAGTGATGATGAAGACTCTCCCCCTAATAAATATGAATCGCCCGTTATTTCTGAGGGTTATGTTTTGGGAAAAGAAGCTGCTTTAGCTATTTTAGCTTGCAAAGATAGATACGAGCTCAAGAGGTTATTAGCTAATGGAAGCAGCAATCTCTTAATGCTAGAATGAAACCTGACCCTGCTTTTGCTGCTTCACCTATCTGTGTTACTGATAAGGATTATGAATTCTCTGTTGATCCTGATATGATTACTTTGGTTGAATCTGATCCTTTTCATGGCTATGAATCTGAAACTGTTGTGGCACATCTTGCTAAATTAAATGATATAGCCACCCTGTTCACTAATGATGAGAAATCTCGCTACCTTTATATCCTTAAAATATTTCTGTTCTCATTAAAGGGTGATGCTAAGATATGGTTTAATTCTCTTGATCCTGGTTGTGTGCGTAGTCCCCAGGATATGATTTATTACTTCTCTGCTAAATATTTCCCTGCTCATAAGAAACATGCTGCTTTAAGGGAAATATATAATTTTGTGCAAATTGAAGAAGAGAGTCTCCCACAAGCTTGGGGGAGGCTTCTCCAATTACTTAATGCTTTGCCTGATCATCCTCTCAAGAAAAATGAAATACTTGATATCTTTTATAATGGACTAACCGATGCTTCCAGAGATTACCTGGATAGTTGTGCTGGTTCTGTTTTCATGGAAAGAACACCGGATGAAGCTGAGATTCTATTGAATAATATGTTGACAAATGAAAATAATTGGACACTTCCTGAGCCAATTCCTGAACCTATTCCTAAACCAACTCCGAAGAAGAGAGGTGTTCTATTTCTCAGTCCTGAAGATATGCAAGAGGCAAAGAAATCCATGAAAGAAAAGGGTATAAAAGCTGAAGATGTTAAGAATTTACCTCCTATTGAAGAAATACATGGTCTTAATCTACCGCCTGTTGAAGAAACATATGATCTTAATCCATCACCTATTGAAGAAACTCATGGTCTTGATAACCCGACACAGGTAGTAAAGGTAAATTCTCTCTATAGATATGATAAAGTTGAAATCCCTCCTACTAAAATTGCTAGCCAATGCTTGGATGAGTTTGATAACTTTATGGTTAAGCAAGAAGATTTCAATGCTTATTTTGGTAGACAATTAAAACAAAATGCTTATATGATTGAACACTTGGGTGATTATATGTCTAGAGTTGAAGGTGAACTTAAACTCATTACTAAACATGCTTCTATGGTTACCACTCAAGTAGAACAAGTACTTAAGGCTCAAAATGATTTGCTCAATGAATTAAATAGTAAGAAAAATGATTATGCTGTTAGAGTGGCTACTAGAACTGGTAAAATGACTCAGGAACCTTTGTATCCTGAAGGCCATCATAAGAGAATTGAACAAGATTCTCAGAGAAATAATATTGATGCACCTAGTCCTTCTAAGAAGAAGAAAAAGAAAGATGATAGGACTTTGCATGCTTCTAGTGAACCTATTGCTGAACCACCTGAGAATCCAAATGATATTTCTATTTCTGATGCTGAAACACAATCTGGTAATGAACATGAACCTAGTGAAAATGCTAATGATGATGTTCATGATGATGCTCAACCTAGTAATGATAATGATGTGGAAATTGAACCTGCTGTTGATCTTGATAACCCACAATCAAACAATCAACGTTATGATAAGAGAGATTTTGTTGCTAGGAAACATGGTAAAGAAAGAGAACCTTGGGTTCAAAAACCCATGGCTTTTCCTCCCAAACCATCCAAGAAAAAGGATGATGAGGATTTTGAGCGCTTTGCTGAAATGATTAGACCTATCTTTTTGCGTATGCGATTAACTGATATGCTCAAAATGAATCCATATGCTAAGTACATGAAAGATATTATTACTAATAAGAGAAAGATACCGGAAGCTGAAATTTCCACCATGCTTGCTAATTATACTTTTAAGGGTGAAATACCAAAGAAACTTGGAGATCTAGGAGTACCAACTATACCATGCTCCATTAAAAGAAATTATGTTAGAACTGCTTTATGTGATCTTGGAGCCGGTGTTAGTGTTATGCCTCTCTCTTTATATCGTAGACTTGATTTGAATAAGTTGACACCTACTGAAATATCTTTGAAATTGGCTGATAAATCAACTTCTATACCTGTCGGTATTTGTCGGGATGTGCCTGTTGTTGTTGCAAACATTACTATTTTAACGGACTTTGTTATTCTTGATATTCCCGAGGACGATAGTATGTCTATTATTCTTGGAAGACCCTTTTTGAATACTGCAGGAGCTGTTATTGATTGCAACAAAGGCAATGTCACTTTTCATGTTAATGGTAATGAGCATACGGTACACTTCCCGAGGAAACAACCTCAAGTTATAGTATCAATTCTATTGGAAAAATTCCATCGATTATATTTGGAGGTTTTGAATTTCCTCTTCCTACTGTCAAGAAGAAATATGATATTCTTATTATAGGGGATGTGCATATCCCCGTTGAGGTAACATAGTGTTATTTGAAATTTCTCCGGTTCCATGTTATTCGGAATGAGTTTGTTAACAAGACTTGATCAACCTTGTTAGTGGATTCCTTTTGATGAGCATGAGATGGATGAAACTAGAAGGCACAACCTTTTGTACCCTCCCTCTACTTTCTGTTATTTAGTTGAAATAAAGTAAAATTAGTATTTTTCTGTCTGTTTTCTGATTTATCCATGCAATATAAAAATACCCCGAAAATAAAAGTTCTCCAAATGCCCTGAAAATGAAATATGATTTTTTTCTAGAATATTTGAGAATATCTGGCACTGAGAACACATCAGGGGGAGCTGGCACCTGGCCACGAGGGTCAGGGGCGTGCCCTACCCCCCTGGGCGCGCCCCCCTACCTCGTGGGCCCACGATGGCCCCCTCCACTTATTCCTGCACCCACACACTTCTTCCTCCCAAAAAAATCACCATCCAGCTCAAGCACGAGTTCTAGCTCATTTTGCTGCGATTTTCGATCTCCTTGCTCGAAGCACCTCTCACAAAACTGCTTGGGGAGATTGTTCCTTGGTATGTTACTCCTCCATTGGTCCAATTAGTTTTTGTTCTAATGCTCTATTCATTGCAAATTTGTGCTGCCTAGGTGACCATGTTCTTGAACTTGCATGTCAAATTTATATGGTTCCAAGTAGTTCCAATGCATGATATAGTCTCTAGACACTTGTAGGAGTAGTTGCTATCAACTTTGTTGAGCTTGGTTCACTTTTGTTTGAAGTTACTAAAAATTTCAGAGTTTTTCAGAAAATAATGAAGAGATTTTTGAGGGGCTCATCGAGCCGAAGCTCGAAGGAAAAGCAAAATGAAGAAGCACAGAGGCCCAAATATAATTTGCCTCGCACCGCGGAGGTTCGGCCGTGTGAATGGCCTTCCGATGATTTCTTGAGAGAAGCCGGGATTTACAATGATTTTTATGAATTGGCTGAGAATGCAGGCCTCACCGACTTCCTCTGCGACCAACGCAATCAGTATCTCTTACTCACCAATACTTTTGTGCAAAACTTCTGCTATTATCCTAAGGAAACACCTCCTTCAGTAGAGTTTCATTTATATGATGTTGTTAAGAAGATGCCACTAGATGAATTTTGCAAGGTTTGCAAAATACCTTTTGAGGGTAGTTTAGATGAACCACATCGTAAAGATGTGGATGGGTTTATTGACACTATTAATGTAGGGGAAACTAGGAAGGTTTCCGATGCAAGAATCACTAGCATACATTTTCCTGTTTTACGCTACTTTGCCATATTTGCTAGTCGTTGCTTAATTGGTCACAGAAACTGTGGAAACCTTAGTGTTCCTGATATTATCATTTTGTTCCATGGTTTATTCTGTGATAACACTGTTAGTATGGGCGGTATTATTGCTAAACGGTTAATTTTGAACCGTACAAAGGGCCCCATCTTTGGAGGTATTTATGCTTCACGCCTTGCTGCACATTATAACATACCTATTAGGCACTATGAAAAAGAAGAAAAATTGCTGCCCAATGCTTATTTAGATTATAAGAGTATGATAGTGCATGATTTTATTGTTAAGAATAGGGAAGGGGCGCTTAAATACAAATTGTTCTTTGATAAACATCATCCTGAGACTATTACCCTGCCTGCTCCTTCCTTGTTTGATTTATCTGGAGGCACGTATCTCGTTCCGCTGTCAGCCATTCACCCTATCGGAATCCTACACCAGCCACGGAGCCGGAACCACAATTTGAACCTCCACGACAGTCTAATTACTATTGGGATTCGGAGATGACTGCCAACCAGTGGCAGTCAGAGTCTTCTTCATCTCAGTATGACCCCGGTTACAACTACGGATATCCGCCAGGCCATCCGTGGCAATAAACCAACTTAGGCCAAAAGCCTAAGCTTGGGGGAGTACGTATTTCTCGCCGACATTACATTCATGTCCACACACTCATTGCCAGATGTCGGTGCTCATACTCTTTCACTGTAATATCCATGCTAGTTTATTTTCTTTTTCCTGCCTTCTTGTGTGTTTGATAAACCTTAAGAAAAACCAAAAAAATTAGTTGTAACTTTTAGTTAGTTTACATTTCTCGCTGTAGTAGTAATAATTAAAAAGAAAACCCAAAAAGATTTCATGTTCTTGTTTTTGCTTGTTGGGAGCTTTCCCGTGTAAATAGTTTTATTTCTTTTCTCTTCTTTGGGGGTCGATGGGAGAAGACCATAATTAAATTGTTGAAGTGGCTCTTATATGCATTATTGTTGATTTAACCAAGAGCCCATATTGCCTTGTCTTCTCCTGTTTATTGAATGCTCGCAGATTCCACTTAGTCCAATGCACGTGCACTCTTATTATTATTCACTTCGTTCGGTCGTGCAAATGAAAGGCAATTATGACGATATATGGTGGACCGACTGAGATGAGAAAAGCTGGTATGAACTCGCCCTCTCTTGTTTTTGTAAATATGATTAGTTCATCATTCCTGATTCAGCCTATTATGAATAAACATGTTTGCAATGACAATTAGAGATCATAGTTGCTCGTGCCATGCTTGATTAGCTATGAGTTATAATGGTTTACTTTGCGTGCCAACATGCTATTAAAATGGTTGTGATGTGGTATGGTGGGGTGGTATCCACCTTTGAATGATTTAAGTGACTCGACTTGGCACATGTTCACACATGTAGTTGAAACAAATCAACATATCCTTCACGATATTTATGTTCATGGTGGATTATATCCTACTCATGCTTGTACTCAATGTTCATTAATTTTAATGCATGTTCATGACTGTTGTCGCTCTCTAGTTGGTCGCTTCCCAGTCTTTTGCTAGCCTTCACTTGTACTAAGCGGGAATACTGCTTGTGCATCCAATCCCTTAAACCCCAAAGTTATTCCATATGAGTCCACTATACCTTCCTATATGCGGTATCTACCTGCCGTTCCAAGTAAATTTGTATGTGCCAAACTCTAAACCTTCAAATGAAATTCTGTTTTGTATGCTCGAATAGCTGATGTATCAACTAGGGCTGTCCGTATCTTCCATGCTAGGCGGGTTATTCTCAAGAGAAGTGGACTCCGCTCCTCACTCACGAGAAAATGCCTGGTCACCGGGATGCCCAGTCCCGTGCTTTATGCAAACTAAATCAAAATTAATTGTAAACAAAACTCCCTCGGGGCTGTTGCTAGTTGGAGGCACTCGTTGTTTCGAGAAAGCCATGGATTGATGCTTGTTGGTGGAGGGGGAGTATAAACTTTACCATTATGTTTGGGAACCGCCTATAATGTGTGTAGCATGGAAGATATCGCGATCTCTTGGTTGTTATGTTGACAATGAAAGTATGCCGCTCAAAATATTATTTATCTCTATTTCAAAACCGAGCTCTGGCACCTCTACAAATCCCTGCTTCCCTCTGCGGAGGGCCTATCTATTTACTTTTATGTTGAGTCATCACCCTCTTATTAAAGAGCACTAGCTGGAGAGCGCAGCTGTCATTTGCATCCATCATTATTAATTTATATTGGGTATGACTATGATTGGATCTCTTCTACCATGAATTACAATGTCTAGTCAGTCCTTGATCTTTAAAGGTGCTCTGCATTTATGTTTTGCGGTCTCAGAAAGGGCTAGCGAGATACCATCTTATTATATCATATTATGATTGTTTTGAGAAAGTGTTGTCATCCGAGATTTACTATTATTGCTCGCTAGTTGATTATGCCATTGACATGAGTAAACATAATACCTAAGAGTTATTGTGATTGTGGTTAATCATAATCTTTGCTGAAAACTTGAATGCTGGCTTTACATATTTACAACAACAAGAGCAAACAGTGTTTGTAAAAGTTTTTCTTTATCACTTTCAGTTTATCAACTGAATTGCTTGAGGACAAGCAAGGGTTTAAGCTTGGGGGAGTTGATACGTCTCCGTTGTATCTACTTTTCCAAACACTTTTGCCCTTGTTTTGGACTCTAACTTGCATGATTTGAATGGAACTAACCCGGACTGACGCTGTTTTCAGCAGACTTTCCATGGTGTTATTTATGTGCAGAAACAAAAGTTCTTGAAATGACCTGAAACTCCATGGAACATCTTTTTTGGAAAATATTAAAAATACTGGAAGAAAAATCCACGTCAGGGGGCCCACACCCTCTCCATGAGGGTGGGGGGCGCGCCTGCCCCCCTGGGCGCGCCCCCCTGCCTCGTGGGCCCCCTGACGCTCCACCGACCTCAACTCCAACTCCATATATTCACTTTCGGGGAGAAAAAAATCAGAGAGAAGGATTCATCGCGTTTTACGATACAGAGCCGCCGCCGAGCCCTAAAACCTCTCGGGAGGGCTGATCTGGAGTCCGTTCGGGGCTCCGAAGAGGGGGATTCGTCGTCGTCGTCATCATCAACCATCCTCCATCACCAATTTCATGATGCTCACCGCCGTGCGTGAGTAATTCCATCGTAGGCTTATTGGACGGTGATGGGTTGGATGAGATCTATCATGTAATCGAGTTAGTTTTGTTAGGGTTTGATCCCTAGTATCCACTATGTTCTGAGATTGATGTTGCTATGACTTTGCTATGCTTAATGCTTGTCACTAGGGCCCGAGTGCCATGATTTCAGATGTGAACCTATTATGTTTTCATGAGTATATGCGAGTTCTTGATCCTATCTTGCAAGTCTATAGTCACCTACTATGTGTTATGATCTGGCAACCCCGAAGTGACAATAATCGGGACCACTCCCGATGATGACCATAGTTTGAGGAGTTCATGTATTCACTATGTGCTAATGCTTTGTTCCGGTACTCTATTGAAAGGAGGCCTTAATATCCCTTAGTTTCCATTAGGACCCCGCTGCCACGGGAGGGTAGGACAAAAGATGTCATGCAAGTTCTTTTCCATAAGCACGTATGACTATATTCGGAATACATGCCTACATTACATTGATGAATTGGAGCTAGTTCTGTGTCACCCTATGTTATGACTGTTACATGATGAACCGCATCTGGCATAATTCTCCATCACCGATCCAATGCCTACGAGCTTTTCACATATTGTTCTCCGCTTATTTACTTTTCTGTTGCTACTATTACAATCACTACAAAACCCAAAAATATTACTTTTGCTACCGTTACTTCTGTTACCGTTACCACTACTATCATACTACTTTGCTACTAAATACTTTGCTGCAGATACTAAGTTATCCAGGTGTGGTTGAATTGACAACTCAACTGCTAATACTTGAGAATATTCTTTGGCTCCCCTTGTGTCGAATCAATAAATTTGGGTTGAATACTCTACCCTTGAAAACTGTTGCGATCCCCTATACCTGTTGGTTATCACATCGCAGCCCCAAACTTTAAGAAACGACAACTTGGGTTTCTTGCCAAACCATAGTTCATAAGGTGTCATCTCAACGGATTTAGATGGTGCCCAATTTAACATGAATGCAGCTGTCTCTAATGCATAATCCCAAAACGATAGTGGTAAATCGGTAAGAGACATCATAAATCGAACCATATCTAATAAAGTACGGTTATGAAGTTCGGACACACCATTACGCTGTGGTGTTCCAAGTGGCGTGAGTTGCGAAACTATTCCACATTGTTTTAATTGAAGACCAAACTCGTAACTCAAATATTCGTCTCCGCGATCAGATCGTAGAAACTTTATTTTCTTGTCACGATGATTTCCACTTCACTCTGAAATTCTTTGAACTTTTCAAATGTTTTAGACTTATGCTTCATCAAGTAGATATACCCATATCTGCTCAAATCATTTGTGAAGGTCAGAAAATAACGATACCCGCCGCGAGCCTCAACACTCATCGGACCGTATACATCAGTATGTATTATTTCCAAAAAGTTTGTTGTTTGCTCCATTGTTCCGGAGAACGGAGTCTTAGTCATCTTGCCCATGAGGCATGGTTCACAAGCATCAAGTGATTCATAATCAAGTGATTCCAAAAGTCCATTAGCATGGAGTTTCTTGATGCGCTTTACACCAATATGACCTAAACGGCAGTGCCACAAATAAGTTGCACTATCATTACTAACTTTGCATCTTTTGGCTTCAATATTATGAAAATGTGTATCACCACGATCGAGATCCAACAAACCATTTTCATTGGGTGTATGACCATAGAAGGTTTTATTCATGCAAACAGAACAACAATTATTCTCTAGCTTACATGAATAACCGTATTGCAATAAACATGATCCAATCATATTCATGCTCAACGCAAACACTAAATAACATTTATTTTAGGTTCAACACTAATCCCGAAAGTATAGGGAGTGTGCGATGATGATCATATCAATCTTGGAACCACTTCCAATACACATCGTCACTTCACCCTTAACTAGTCTCTGTTCATTCTGCAACTCCCGTTTCGAGTTACTACTCTTAGCAACTGAACTAGTATCAAATACCGCGGGGTTGTTATAAACACTAGTAAAGTTCACATCAATAACATGTATCTCAAATATACCTTTGTTCACTTTGCCATCCTTCTTATCTGCCAAATACTTGGGGTAGTTTCGCTTCCAGTGATCAGTCCCTTTGCAGTAGAAGCACTTAGTCTCAGGCTTAGGTCCAGACTCAGGCTTCTTCACTTGAGCAGAAACTTGCTTGTCATTCTTCTTGAAGTTCCCCTTCTTCCCTTTGCCCTTTTCTTGAAACTAGTGGTCTTGTTAACCATCAACACTTGATGCTTTTCTTGATTTCTATCTTCATCGATTTCAGCATCACGAAGAGCTTGGGAATCGTTTCCGTTATCCCTTGCATATTATAGTTCATCACGAAGTTCTAGCAACTTGGTGATAGTGACTAGAGAACTCTGTCAATCACTATCTTATCTGGAAGATTAACTCCCACTTGATTCAAGTGATTGTAGTACTCAAACAATCTGAGCACATGCTTACTGGTCGAGCTATTCTCCTCCATCTTGTAGGCAAAGTAATGTCAGAAGTCTCATACCTCTTGACACGAGCATGAGTATGAAATACCAATTTCAACTCTTGGAACATCTTATATGCTCCGAGGCGTTCAATACATTTTTGAAGTCCCGGTTCTAAGCCGTAAAGCATGGTGCACTAAACTATCAAGTAGTCATCATACCGAGCTTTTCTCAAAACGTTCAAAACGTCTGCATCTGCTCCTGCAATAGTTCTATCACCTAGCGGTGCATCAAGGGGTATGTGCAGTAATGAGGATAATCCTCAGATCATGGAGCTAGTCCGCATCTTTGCTACTAACATCTTTCAACTTAGTTTTCTCTAGGAACATATCAAAAATAAAACAGGGGAGCTAATCACGAGCTATTGATCTACAACATAGATATGCTAATACTACCAGGACTAAGTTCATGATAAATTAAAGTTCAATTAATCATATTACTTAAGAACTCCCACTTAGATAGACATCCCTCTAATCATCTAAGTGATCACGTGATCCATATCAACTAAACCATGTCCGATCATCACGTGAGATGGAGTAGTTTTCAATGGTGAACATCACTATGTTGATCATATCTATTATATGATTCATGCTCGACCTTTCGGCCTCAGTATTCCGAGGCCATATCTGCATATGCTAGGCTCGTCAAGTTTAACCTGAGTATTCCGCGTGTGCAAAACTGTCTTGCACCCGTTGTATTTGAACGTAAAGCTTATCACACCCGATCATCACGTGGTGTCTCAGCACGAAGAACTTTCGCAACGGTGCATACTGTTGGAAATATGCCCTAGAGGCAATAAGAAAATGGTTATTATTGTATTTCCTTGTTCATGATAATTGTCTATTGTTCATGCTATAATTGTATTAACTGGAAACCGTAATACATGTGTGATTACATAGACCACAACATGTCCCTAGTAAGCCTCTTGTTGACTAGCTCGTTGATCAATAGATGGTTCTGGTTTCCTGACCATGGACATTGGATGTCATTGATAACGGGATCACATCATTAGGAGAATGATGTGATGGACAAGACCCAATCCTAAGCATAGCACAAGATCGTGTAGTTCATTTGCTAAGGGCTTTTCTAATGTCAAGTATCGTTTCCTTAGACCATGAGATTGTGCAACTCCCGGATACCGTAGGAATGCTTTGGGTGTACCAAACGTCACAACGTAACTGGGTGGCTATAAAGGTGCACTATAGGTATCTCCGAAAGTGTCTGTTGGGTTGGCACGAATCGAGACTGGGATTTGTCACTCCGTATGACGGAGAGGTATCTCTGGGCCCACTCGGTAATCCATCATCATAATGAGCTCAATGTGACTAATGAGTTAGCCACGGGATCATGCGTTACGGAACGAGTAAAGAGACTTGCCAGTAACAAGATTGAACGAGGTATGGGGATACCGACGATCGAATCTCGGGCAAGTAACATACCGATAGACAAAGGGAATTGAATACGGGATTGATTGAATCCCCGACATCGTGGTTCATCCGATGAGATCATCGTGGAACATGTGGGAGCCAATATGGGTATCCAGATCCCGCTATTGGTTATTGGTCGGAGAGGTGTCTCGGTCATGTCTGCATGGTTCCCGATCCCGTAGGGTCTACACACTTAAGGTTCGGTGACGCTAGAGTTGTTATGGGAAATAGTATGTGGTTACCGAAGGTTGTTCGGAGTCCCGGATGAGATCCCGAACATGACGAGGAGCTCTGGAATGGTCCGGAGGTGAAGATCGGTATATTGGACGAAGGGTATTGGAGTCCGGAATTGTTCCGGGGGTACCAGGCTATGGCCAGCATGTCCGAAAGGGGTTTCGGAGGCCCCGGCAAGCGTTGGGGGGCCTTATGGGCCAAGGGGAAGGGGCAAACCAGCCCACTAAGGGGCTGTACGCCCCTCCCAACCCCTCTCACGTAACCAGGAGAGGTGGGGGCGCCACCCCTAGGGCAGCCGCCCCTCCCAGCTTGAGGGGCAAGTTTCCTAGGGGGTGGGGGCGCCCAAACCCATCTAGGGTTTCCCCTGGCCGCCGCCTCCTCCTCTAGATCCATCTAGAGGGGCCGGCCCCTCCTCCCCTTCCCCCTATATATAGTGAGGGGGTGGGAGGGCAGCCACACCCTTCCCTTGGCGCAGCCCTCACCTCCTCCAACTCCTCCTCCTCCGTAGTGCTTAGCGAAGCTCTGCCGGAGAACCACGAGCTCCATTGCCACCACGCCGTCGTGCTGCTAGAGTTCTCCCTCAACTTCTCCTCTCCCCTTGCTGGATCAAGAAGGAGGAGACGTCCCCGGGCTGTACGTGTGTTGAACGCGGAGGCGCCGTCCGTTCGGCGCTAGATCGGATCTTCCGCGATTTGAATCGCCGCGAGTACGACTCCATCAACCGCGTTCTTGTACGCTTCCGCTTAGCGATATTCAAGGGTATGAAGATGCACTCCCTCTCTCTCGTTGCTAGCATCTCCTAGATTGATCTTGGTGACATGTAGGAAATTTTTGAATTATTACTACGTTCCCCAACAGTGGCATCATGAGCTAGGTCTATGCGTAGATTCTATGCACAAGTAGAACACAAAGTAGTTGTGGGCATGATTTGTTCAATTTGCTTACCGTTACTAGTCTTATCTTGATTCGGCGGCATTGTGGGATGAAGCGGCCCGGACCGACCTTACACGTACTCTTACGTGAGACAGGTTCCACCGACTGACATGCACTTGATGCATAAGGTGGATAGCGGGTGTCTATCTCTCCCACTTTAGTCGGATCGGATTCGATGAAGAGGGTCCTTATGAAGGGTAAATAGCAATTGGCATATCACCGTTGTGGCTTTTGCGTAGGTAAGAAACATTCTTGCTAGAAACCCATAGCAGCCACGTAAAACATGCAACAACAATTAGAGGACGTCTAACTTGTTTTTGCAGGGTATGCTATGTGATGTGATATGGCCAAAAGGATGTGATGAATTATATATATGTGATGTATGAGATTGATCATGTTCTTGTAATAGAATCACGACTTGCATATCGATGATTATGACAACCGGCAGGAGCCATAGGAGTTGTCTTAATTTATTGTATGACCTGCGTGTTAATGAAAAACGCCATGTAATTACTTTACTTTATTGCTAACCGTTAGCCATAGTAGTAGAAGTAATAGTTGGCGAGACAACTTCATGAAGACACGATGATGGAGATCATGATGATGGAGATCATGGTGTCATGCCGGTGACGAAGGTGATCATGCCGCGCCTCGAAGATGGAGATCAAAAGGCGCAAGATGATATTGGCCATATCATGTAACTTTATGATTTGCATGTGATGTTTGTCATGTTTACATCTTATTTGCTTAGAACGACGGTAGGATAAATAAGATGAACCATCACTAAAATTTCAAGAGGTGTGTTTCCCCTAATGTGCACCGTTGCGAAGGTTCGTTGTTTCGAAGCACCATGTGATGATCGGGTGTGATAGATTCTAACGTTCGCATACAACGGGTGTAAGCCAGATTTACACATGCGAAACACTTAGGTTGACTTGACGAGCCTAGCATGTACAGACATGGCCTCGGAACACAAGAGACCGAAAGGTCGAACATGAGTCGTATAGTAGATACGATCAACATGGAGACGTTCACCGATGATGACTAGTCCGTCTCACGTGATGATCGAACACGGCCTAGTTGACTCGGATCATGTATCACTTAGATGACTAGAGGGATGTCTATCTGAGTGGGAGTTCATTAAATAATTTGATTAGATGAACTTAATTATCATGAACATAGTCAAAAGGTCTTTGCAAATTATGTCGTAGCTTACGCTTTAGTTCTATTAAGATATGTTCCTAGAAAAAATTTAGTTGAAAGTTGATAGTAGCAATTATGCGGAATGGGTCCGTAAACTGAGGATTGTCCTCATTGCTGCACAGAAGGCTTATGTCCTTGATGCACCGCTCGGTGTGCTGAACCTCGAGCGTCGTTTGTGGATGTTGCGAACATCTGACATACATGTTTTGATGACTATATGATAGTTCAGTGCGTAATGTTAAACGGTTTAGAATTGAGGCACCGAAGACATTTTGAAACGTCGCGGAACATATGAGATGTTCCAAGAGCTGAAATTGGGATTTTAGGCTCGTGCCCACGTCAAGAGGTGTGAGACCTCCGACAAGTTTCTTAAGCCTGCAAACTAAGGGAGAAAAGCTCAATCGTTGAATATGTGCCCGGATTGTCTGAGTACTACAATCGCTTGAATCGAGTGGGAGTTGTCTTCCAGATGAGATAGTGATGGTTCTCCAAAGTCACTGCCACCAAGCTACTAGAGCTTCGTGATGAACTATAACATATCAGGGATAGATATGATGATCCTTGAGCTATTCGCGATGTTTGACACCGCGAAAGTAGAAATCAAGTAGGAGCATCAATTGTTGATGGTTAGTAAAACCACTAGTTTCAAGAAGGGCAAGGGCAAGAAGGGATACTTCATGAAACGGCAAATCAGTTGCTGCTCTAGTGAAGAAACCCAAGGTAGAACCCAAACCCGAGACTAAGTACTTCTGTAATGAGGGGAACGGTCACTGAAGCAGAACTACCCTAGATACTTGGTAGATGAGAAGGCAGGCAAGGTCGACAGAAGTATATTGGATATACATTATATTAATGTGTACTTTACTAGTACTCCTTGTAGCACCAGGGTATTAGATACCGGTTCGGTTGCTAAGTGTTGGTAACTCGAAATAAAAAGCTACAGAATAAATGGAGACTAACTAAAGGTGAGATGACGATATGTGTTGGAAGTGTTTCCAAGGTTGATGTGATCAAGCATCGCATGCTCCCTCTACCATCGAGATTGGTGTTAAACCTAAATAATTGTTATTTGGTGTTTGCATTGAGCATAGACATGATTGGATTATGTTTATCGCAATATGGTTATTCATTTAAGGAGAATAATGGTTACTCTGTTTATTTGAATAATACCTTCAATGGTCTTGCACCTAAAATGAATGGTTTATTGAATCTCGATCGTAGTGATACACATGATCATGCCAAAAGATATAAGATAGTAATGATAGTACCACATACTTGTGGCACTGCCATTTGAGTCATATTGGTATAAAACGCATGAAGAAGCTCCATGTAGATGGATCTTTGGACTCACTCGTTTTTGAAAAGATTGAGACATGCGAACCATGTCTATTGGTAGATATGCATGAAGAAACTCCATACAGATGGATCGTTTGGACTCACTTGATTTTGAATCACTTGGGACATGCAAATCATACCACATGGGCAAGATGACTGAAAGGCCTCGTTTTCAGTCAGATGGAACAAGAAAGCAACTTGTTGTAAGTAATACATTTTGATGTGTGCAGTCCAATGAGTGCTGAGGCACGCAGTGGATATCGTTATGTTCTTACTTCACAGATGATTTGAGTAGATGCTAAGAATATTTACCTGATGAAACACAAGTCTGAATTATTGAAAGGTTCAAGTAATTTCAGAGTGAAGTTGAAGATCGTCGTGACAAGAGGATAAAATGTCTATGATATGATCATAGAGATGAATATCTGAGTTACGAGTGTGGCACACAATTAATACATTGTGGAAATTGTTTCACAACTAATACCGCCTGGAACACCATAGTGTGATGGTGTGTCCGAACATCATAACTGCACCCTATTGGATATGGTGCATACCATGATGTCTCTTATCGAATTACCACTATCGTTTATGGGTTAGGCATTAGAGACAACCGCATTCACTTTAATAGGGCACCATGTAATTCCATTGACATGACACCGTATGAAATATGGTTTAGAGAAACCTAAGCTGTCATTTATTAAAAGTTTGGGGCTGCGACGCTTATGTGAAAAAGTTTCAGGCTGATAAGCTCGAACCCAAAGCGGATAAATGCATCTTCATAGAATACCCAAAACAGTTGGGTATACCTCCTATTTCAGATCTGCAAGCAAAAGTGATTGATTCTAGAAACGGGTCCTTTCTCGAGGAAAAGTTTCTCTCGAAAGAATAGAGTGGGAGGATGGTGGAGACTTGATGAGGTTATTGAACCGTCACTTCAACTAGTGTGTAGCAGGGCACAAGAAGTTGTTCCTGTGGCACCTACACCAATTGAAGTGGAAGCTTATGATAGTGATCATGAAACTTCAGATCAAGTCACTACCAAACCTCGTAGGTCGACAAGGATGCGTACTACTTCAGAGTGGTACGTAATCCTGTCTTGGAAGTCATGTTGCTAGACAACAATGAACCTACGAGCTATGGAGAAGCGATGGTGCGCCCAGATTCCGACTAATGGCTCGAGGCCATAAAATCCAAGAGAGGATCCATGTATAAAAACAAAGTATAGACTTTGGAAGAACTACTTGATGGTCGTAAGGCCGTTGGGTGCAGATGGATTTTAAAAGGAAGACGGACAATGATGGTAAGCGTCACCATTAAGAAAGCTCGACTTGTCGTTAAGATGTTTTCCGACAAGTTAAGGGAGTTGACTACGATGCTAAGAGTCTGTTAGAATTATATTAGCAGTTACTGCATTATTTATGAAATCTTGCAGATAGGATGCCAAAAACATTGTTTCCTCGACGATTTTCTTGAGGAAAGGTTGTATGTGATACAACCAAAAGGTTTTGTCAATCCTGAAAGATGCTAACAAGTATGCAAAGCTCCAGCAATCCTTCTAAGGACTGGAGTAAGCATCTCGGAGTTGGAATGTATGCTTTGATGAGATGATCAAAGATTTTGGGTTTTTACAAAGTTTATGAGAAACTTGTATTTCCAAAGAAGTGAGTGGGAGCACTATAGAATTTTTGATGAGTATATGTTGTTAACATATTATTGATCAGAAATGATGTAGAATTTATGGAAAGCATACAGGGTTATTTGAAAAGTGTTTTTCAATGGAAAACATGGATTAAGCTACTTGAACATTGAGCATCAAGATCTATAAGGATAGATCAAAAACACTTAATAGTACTTTCAAATGAATACATACCGTGACAAGATTTTGAAGGAGTTCAAAATAGATCAGCAAAGAAGGAGTTCTTGGCTGTGTTACAAGGTGTGAGTATTGAGTAAGACTCAAGACCTGACCACGGCAGAAGAGAGAGAAAGGACGAAGGTCGTCCCCTATGCTTTAGACGTAGGCTCTACAGTATGCTATGCTGTGTACCGCACCTGAAGTGTGCCTTTCCATGAGTTAGTCAAGGGGTACAATAGTGATCCAAGAATGGATCACATGACAGCGGTCGAACTTATCCTTGGTAACTAGTGGACAAAGGAATTTTCTCGATTATGGAGGTGGTAAAAGAGTTCGTCGTAAAGGGTTACGTCGATGCAAACTTTGACACTAATCCGGATGACTCTGAGTAGTAAACCGGATTCGTATAGTAGAGCAGTTATTTGGAATAGCTCCAAGTAGCGCGTGGTAGCTGCATCTACAAGATGACATAGAGATTTGTAAAGCACACACGGATCTGAAAGGTTCAGACCCATTGACTAACAACCTCTCTCACAAGCGATATATGAACAAACCCCATGGGTGTTGGATTCATTACAATCACATAGTGATCTAAACTAGATTATTGACTCTAGTGCAAGTGGGAGACTATTGGAAATATGCCCTAGAGGCAATAGTAAAATGGTTATTATTGTATTTCCTTGTTCATTATAATTGTCTATTGTTCATGCTATAATTGTATTAACTGGAAACCGTAATACATGTGTGAATACATAGACCACAACATGTCCCTAGTAAGCCTCTAGTTGACTAGCTCGTTGATCAATAGATGGTTATGGTTTCCTGACCATGGACATTGGATGTCATTGATAACGAGATCACATCATTAGGAGAATGATGTGATGGACAAGACCCAATCCTAAGCATAGCAGAAGATCGTGCAGTTCGTTTGCTAAGAGCTTTTCTAATGTCAAGTATCGTTTCCTTGGACCATGAGATTGTGCAACTCCCGGGTACCGTAGGAATGCTTTGGGTGTACCAAACATCACAACGTAACTGGGTGGCTATAAAGGTGCACTACAGGTATCTCCGAAAGTGTCTGTTGGGTTGGCGCGAATCGAGACTGGGATTTGTCACTCCGTATGACGGAGAGGTATCTCTGGGCCCACTCGATAATGCATCATCATAATGAGCTCAATGTGACTAATGAGTTAGCCACGGGATCATGCGTTACGGAACGAGTAAAGAGACTTGCCGGTAACAAGATTGAACGAGGTATGGGGATACCGACGATCGAATCTCGGGCAAGTAACATACCGATAGACAAAGGGAATTGAATACGGGATTGATTGAATCCCCGACATCGTGGTTCATCCGATGAGATCATCGTGGAACATGTGGGAGCCAATATGGGTATCCAGATCCTGCTATTGGTTATTGGCCGGAGAGGTGTCTCGGTCATGTCTGCATGGTTCCCGAACCCGTAGGGTCTACACACTTAAGGTTCGGTGACACTAGAGTTGTTATGGGAAATAGTATGTGGTTACCGAAGGTTGTTCGGAGTCCCGGATGAGATCTACATGATGAGGAGCTCCGGAATGGTCCGGAGGTGAAGATCGGTATATTGGACGAAGGGTATTGGAGTCCGGAATTGTTCCGGGGGTACCAGGCTATGGCCAGCATGTCCGAAAGGGGTTTCGGAGGCCCCGGCAAGCGTTGGGGGGCCTTATGGGCCAAGGGGAAGGGGCAAACCAGCCCACTAAGGGGCTGTGCACCCCTCCCAACCCCTCTCACGTAACCAGGAGAGGTGGGGGCGCCACCCCTAGGGCAGCCGTCCCTCCCGGCTTGGGGGGCATGTTTCCTAGGGGGTGGGGGCGCCCAAACCCATCTAGGGTTTCCCCTGGCCGCCGCCTCCTCCTCTAGATCCATCTAGAGGGGCGGGCCCCCTCTCGCCTTCCCCCTATATATAGTGAGGGGGTGGGAGGGCAGCCACACCCTTCCCTTGGCGCAGCCCTCACCTCCTCCAACTCCTCCTCCTCCGTAGTGCTTAGCGAAGCTCTGCCGGAGAACCACGAGCTCCATTGCCACTACGCCGTCGTGCTGCTGGAGTTCTCCCTCAACTTCTCCTCTCCCCTTGCTGGATCAAGAAGGAGGAGACGTCCCCGGGCTGTACATGTGTTGAACGCAGAGGCGCCGTCCGTTCGGCGCTAGATCGGATCTTCCGCGATTTGAATTACCGCGAGTACGACTCCATCAACCGCGTTCTTGTAACGCTTCCGCTTAGCGATCTTCAAGGGTATGAAGATGCACTCCCTCTCTCTCGTTGCTAGCATCTCCTAGATTGATCTTGGTGACACGTAGGAAAATTTTGAATTATTACTACGTTCCCCAACACATACTCAGGGAGAACACTTATACCTTGAAATTTAGTGAGAGATCATCTTATAATGCTACCGTCGATCTAAGCAAAATAAGATGTATAAAAGATAAACATCACATGCAATCAAAATATGTGACATGATATGGCCATGATCATCTTGCGCCTTTGATCTCCATCTCCAAAGTATCGTCATGATCTCTATTGTTACCGGCATGACACCATGATCTCCATCATCTTGATCTATATCAATGTGTCGTCACATGGTCGTCTCGCCAACTATTGCTCTTGCAACTATTGCTATCGCATAACGATAAAGTAAAGCAATTATTTGGCGCTTGCATCTTATGCAATAAAGAGACAACCATAAGGCTTCTGTCAATTGCCGATAACTTCAACAAAACATGATCATCTCATACAACAACTTATATCTCATCACGTCTTGACCATATCACATCACAACATGCCCTGCAAAAACAAGTTAGACGTCCTCTACTTTGTTGTTGCAAGTTTTACGTGGCTGCTACGGGCTGAGCAAGAACCGTTCTTACCTACGCATCAAAACCACAATGATAGTTTGTCAAGTTAGTGCTGTTTTAACCTTCTCAAGGACCGGGCGTAGCCACACTCGGTTCAACTAAACTTGGAGAAACTGACACCCGCCAGCCACCTGTGTGCAAAGCACGTCGGTAAAACCAATCTCGCGTAAGCGTACGCGTAATGTCGGTCTGGGCCGCTTCATCCAACAATACCGCCGAACCAAAGTGTGACATGCTGGTAAGCAGTATGACTTGTATCGTCCACAACTCACTTGTGTTCTACTCGTGCATATAACATCTATGCATAAAACCAGGCTCGGATGCCACTCTTGGGGAACGTAGTAATTTCAAAAAAAATCCTACGCACACACAGGATCATGGTGATGCATAGCAACGAGAGGGGAGAGTGTTGTCCACGTACCCTCGTAGACCGAAAGCGGAAGCGTTAGCACAACGCGGTTGATGTAGTCATACGTCTTCACGATCCGACCGATCCAAGTACCGAACGCACGGCACCTCCGAGTTCAGCACACGTTCAGCTCGATGACGTCCAACGAACTCTGATCCAGCAGAGCTTCACGGGAGAGTTTCGTCAGCACGACGGCGTGATGACGGTGATGATGATGCTACCGACGCAGGGCTTCGCCTAAGCACCGCTACAATATGATCGAGGTGGATTATGGTGGAGGGGGCACCGCACACGGCTGGGAGAGATCAACAGATCAACTTGTGTATCTATGGGGTGCCCCATGGCCATGTATATAAAGGAGTGGAGGAGGGGGAGAGGGCCGGCCCCTATGGCGCGCCCTGGAGGAGTCCTACTCCCACCGGGAGTAGGATTCCTCCCCTTCCAAGTAGTAGGACTAGGAGACAAGGAAGGGGAAGAGGGAAGAGAAGGAAGGAGGGGGCCCCGCTCCTCCCCCTAGTCCAATTCGGACTAGTCATTGGGGGGCGCACGACCTGCCTCTCTTTCTCCCCTAAAGCCCAATAAGGCCCATATACTTCTTCCCTGTATTCCCGTAACTCCCCGGTACTCCGAAATATACCCGAACCACTCGGAACCTTTCCGATGTCCGAATATAGTCGTCCAATATATCGATCTTTACGTCTCGACCATTTCGAGACTCCTCGTCATGTCCCCGATCTCATCCGGGACTCCGAACTACCTTCGGTATATCAATCACATAACTCATAATACAAATCGTCACCGAACGTTAAGCGTGCGGACCCTACGGGTTCGAGAACTATGTAGACATGACCGAGACACATCACCGGTCAATAACAAATAGCGGAACCTGGATGCTCATTTGGCTCCTACATATTCTACGAAGATCTTTATCGGTCAAACCGCATAACAACATACGTTGTTCCCTTTGTCATCGGTATGTTACTTGCCCGAGATTCGATCGTCGGTATCTCAATACCTAGTTCAATCTTGTTACCGGGAAGTCACTTTACTCGTTCCGTAATGCATCATCCCGCAACTAACTCATTAGTCACATTGCTTGCAAGGCTTATAGTGATGTGCATTACCGAGAGGTCCCAGAGATACCTCTCCGATACACTGAGTGACAAATCCTAATCTTGATTCATGCCAACCCAACAAACACCTTCGGAAACACCTGTAGAGCATCTTTATAATCACCCATTTACGTTGTGACGTTTGATTGCACACAAAGTGTTCCTCCGGATATTCGGGAGTTGCACTATCTCATAGTCCGAGGAACATGTATAAGTCATGAAGAAAGCAGTAGCAATAAAACTGTAACGATCACAATTCTAAGCTAATGAATGGGTCTTGTCCATCACATCATTCTCCTAATGATGTGATCCCGTTCATCAAATGACAACACATGTCTATGGCTAGGAAACATAACCATCTTTGATGAACAAGCTAGTCAAGTAGAGGCATACTAGGGACACATTGTTTTGTCTATGTATTCACACATGTATCAAGTTTCCGATTAATATAATTCTAGCATGAATAATAAACATTTATCATGAAATAAGGAAATAAATAATAAATTTATTATTGCCTCTAGGGCATATTTCCTTCACAACTTATTATGGGGTTTGTTGGCCCTTAGGGTATGATTTGTGCCAGTTGGGTTGTAATCTTCACTATTTTGAGTCACGTGTAGAGAAAAAAAATTGTATGACAACCTTGGGGATAATTTTTTACTCTCCTTCCGCGCGAGGTAAGCCTCACATGCTTAACATATGTGAACCGCTTCCCATTAGGTGATACAAAATACTTTCTATCGTTACAAAGGTCCACACTAATGATTTAATATGGTACTTTGCATACTCCCGTTTGGCACGATCACCTATCCTGTCATTATCGTGATAGTATGGGATGAATTTTGACATGGCCCAGGAGATAGCAGCTGATGTGGTTTCTATAGAGTATCCCGTTTTTATTTTGAAAGGCTGCAGATGTTAAAGTTTCTGATGATCTACAAGAGTTTAGTATTTGTTTGCATCTTGGGGAGGTCTGTCACACACAAACCATAATTCAACAATAAGGGCTGCAAGTGATCTCTCCCAAAAATATTATGTTCCACACATCCACATATTGAATTTGATCGCAAGTCATACCATACCTGCCTGACTGATACATATAAACCATGTTTCTCTTCATGTGACACAAGCATCTAGAGAAACAACCAGATTCCGGGTGGATTCCGTTTTCTACTACGTCCATCCCAGTTCTTAGTATGCGTACCTGATTGACTGCATAATGCGTTCATGACCTTCATCAGGGAAAAAAACTTTCCTCTCCATGGAGCCTTCAACATGATCAACAATAACACCTTCCCAGTACGATCTTCCCACGAGGGCATCAACACGGAGTCCATTGCTTGCATCAAATAGTTGTATCAGTTGATGTGGATGCACAGGTCTTACTTTTCCACAAGTGGATCCCTGAGGGACACTCGACTTTCCACCGATAGCATCTGATACCTGAACTTTCTCAATAAGAGGTGACCTGCTACCATTGTATCCACATAACCCTGGATCCAAACTAAATAACTCGACTTGCAAGGGATACTGTTGGATTTTGGAGATGGATAGTGTAGATGGCAAAGGTAGTGGTTGGAAAGGAGGAGGAGGCGAAGGTGTAATCGTGGAAGGGGGAGGTGGATGTCTAATTGTTTGGTTTACTCAAATATCTCATGAAACGCCATGCATACAACAAAACACTTTCATTCATCCTGGGATATCTTTCGACAAGGAAAAACATGCTCTCACGACTCCTAACCACACACTATTTATAGACATGTATAAGTATAAGTGAAGGTGTATCTCAACACAAAATCGTCTCATGCAGTTCTGGCCTAGTTCTCATGTGTACATTGTCGTTCTTGAAAAAAGAACATGCTCTTCACAAACGAGAAACACAATTTGTTTCTGTTTGTTGTTTGCTTCATTCAATTTGTGTGGGTCTCCCTCATGGGAACGCCGATTTCAAGTAGATTTCCTAAGTGAGATGAGTGGACCACAGACAACCCATGATGCATGGTCACAAAGGCCAGTGTGTTTATAGCGACTAAAAACTTGAAAGATCTGAACACTTGTAGTTTGAGCTTCCTAGCAGGATTTTCATATTTAATGTAGGAGTAAACTGAAAAAGATCCACCAGAATTGCGGTTAGGGTTTAAAATAATCACAAGGTTACATTTTTCCGAAAAGGGAAAAAATCTGGCCTCTACATTGTTTGATGCACACAACTATCTAGTACTGCATTGTTTCGTCATCCAAACATGTCATACAAGAGTGCAAAGGGTAGCACAACAAAATGGTAATTAGATTAGACAACACCCTTATGCTTCACTAATCATATCATGGACCCACATCCATATCACTTGAACATAGTCTGCGCAACATCTCCCATTGGCTGCACCTGGAGGCCCTAGACTCCCGCAGCTCTCCACAGGTTGTAGACAACACCATGTACAGATCTAGATGGTAGCCTTGAAGATAAACGAAAATATTTTGAAACTTTTGTTATGTTAAAAACAAAATCATTCTGACTATTCTAGATAGCTCAAACTCATAACCCCCCCCCCCCCCTACAGATTTGAGTTGTTAGCCTAAGTGAATTCTCGCCAACCAGTTCCGAACATAGTCATTGTACCCATAGGTCGGGCAGATTATATGGTACACTGCAATGCGCTAGAGGCAGGTGGCAAGTAGACAACACGGAAATAAGTGATGTATAATCTCATCATTGACACCAAAAGAAAAACTTATACATTCTTCCCATCCACGTTTGCCAAGTTGTCTTAAGCCGACACCTCTGTCCAAGTTCCACATACAATTTTTGAACTTTAACACAAATACTTAATATCTGATTATTATTTATCCTTCTGTCAGGAGAGCAATATTTGATGAACATGCTATTTCTCACAATATGTTTTGGGTTTATTTATTTATTAATTTTTGGGAATGATAACACACTTATAATAACTATGTATACAAGCTACAATTCATTTCTCGCACAAAATTATCTAATTTCAAAATGTTCACTAGGCAAGAAACCTCAATATTTCTTAAATATGTTCACTTCAAGTCATGGACTGAGTTGAGGCTAGCCTTGAACATCTTCTCTATATAAACCAGGAACTACTGTCAGCAAAAGGAGTTAAAGTCCGTTTCATTTCTCAAGCATTGCTTGAAATCCTTATTAGGTACAGTTTGCACTCACGAGCAATGCATGGACAGTTGAGGTGTGCATTGGATTAGCTACTGTAGTTTTAAAAACATATATTTTGTATATAGTTGCATATGTGTTTCCCCTTTGTGTGCTATATTGAAGTCTATTTTCCTTGAGCTCGCACCAAAAAAATCTGAAATTTTGCCACAACAAAAGCTAACAAATGTTTGAGGTTGTTGCAAAATTTCATCCAAAAATAAAATCCCTTGAGCTCTCACCAAAAAAAGAAAATTTGCTGCTCAAAGTTTTGTGCACTATTTGAGCAGCAATTTTTTTGTGTGAGCTCCTCGGATATTATTTTAAGATTAAAATTTGCAATAACCTCAAACATTTTATAGAGTTTGACGTCGCAAAATTTCGGATATTTTGAAAGTTTTTTGACAACATTTTTCCAAATTTTGGACAACCCGGGTGTAGTACACCCGAAGTAGAAAATCCGCTCTCGGAAAGTAGTGGCGAGTCTCAGGTGTACTACACCCCGTGTTTGTCTAAAAAATGAAAAAAAAAATCTAACAACGTCCACAAAATCTGAAATTTTGCGAGAATAAAAGCTAACAAATGTTTGAGGTTCTTGCTAATTTTCATCCAAAAATAACATCCCTTCAGCTCTCACACAAAAAAATCAGGGCTCAAAGTTTTGTGCATTGTTTGAGCAGCAATTTTTTTTGTGGGAGCTCCTCGGATATTATTTTGCAGATGAAATTTTGCAACAACCTCAAACATTTGATAGAGTTTGATGTCGCAAAATTCCAGATTTTTTGGGTGTTGTTTGATAAAGTTTTTCAAATTTTTGGAAACTCGGGTGTAGAGAGTAGAAAATCCACTCTCTTTCTCTCTTACCCTTCTTGGAATGCTGACTTAAATGAATTTACGGAAAAGAACAAATTACCGCAGGTACTAGGCCAACTAGTCAACCGAACGAACTTGTAGACAAAAGGTGTATATAAAAAATAAATTATCTACAAAAGGTTCACATAGCACTGAGGCATTGCACTATCCCCAAAAGTTACAGTTCTGATTAAAAAGGCACAACCATTTCTTGATGTTTCTTGGATCAGAAAGAGTTGTGGCCGTTCTGCGTGTGGAAACAACGTGTCGATCTGGATGGAGCATCGATCCAGCGATCTCTTCCACCTTCACATGAGCAATCTCCATGGCCGCTGGGGACTATGGTGGTGTAGGCGACTGCGGTGGTGGCGTCCACGGTACGTTCCACGGCGGGAGGCACGAAGGAGCGGTGGTCTTGGCGGGGACTCACAACAGTGTGGTGAGGCGGAATGGCACGGCGGCGTGTCTGGAGGCGGCGGCGCGATCTACCGACCATATTGGTGGAGGCACTGTGATGGCTCGGCTAGGATGGAGTTATTGGTGAGCAGCGATCGTTGGGCTACCTCTGCGCTGTGTCGCGAGCGGCGATGCTGGCGTGGGAGTTGTCCGTACCTAGGTGCTGGGTCGTCGCAAGGCTGTCCCTTGGTGCGTGTGATATAGCTTTCGCGGACGGCCCGGGCTCTTGCCGGAGGTGTTGGGTGGCTGCTATCCCTCGGCCAGGTGGAACGTGTTTGTTGGACCACGCTTCTCTCCATCGTGCGGTATGTCGGTGTTCCTCGGCTTTTCAGCTACAACGGTGAGGTGTTGTGGTGGCGGCGCTGCGAGGCTACTTGGACGTTGTTGCCCAATTCCTTCAAGGTGTGGAGATGTGCTATTATCGGATGAAAATCTTGCTCGGCTCTTGCCGGGCCGGCGATGATGGAACCCGTGGGTGTCGTTCCCCTCCTTGGAGGCGTCATCGAGGTGTGATCGACATCTCCCTCGCTAGTGTGGAGTTGGTTGTTGTCTCCGGGTGAAAGCCTCGAATCGGTCTAGGATCGACACGATGGCGCGTCCTCGACGTCGCTCCTCTGTTGTGAGCATCGTGTTTGGAGACACGGCTTGGTTCCTCGTTGCTTTCCTCTGGTGTTCGTCGTGGTCCTAGTTTGATCCTCGGCGACACTATGTACGGCCATCGCCGGTATGTCTGAAATGGTGTCTTCCTCGGAGCAGATCAAGTCCTGTCATTCACTTGCCATCTCCTCTTAGGCATTCAGGATGGGTGGTGCGTTGGCAAACGAAGTTCATTGGGAGCTAGTAGTCTTCGGAGGTGTCCGGCGATGGTCGAGACGCGATGTTGTTCTCAGGTAGGGCATGCGCTTTTGCTTTGTAGTTTTGTTTTGCCGTTGATGGTTGTATTTGGTCTTACGTGAGTGTGATGTTTGTGCTACGCTCACAACGAACGGAGGGTGGCTAATGCACGCTCGTGTGTCCCCGCGCTCGGTTTCTGACAGTTCCATTAGGAAACTGGGGATGAGGATTAGGCGGCATGATTAGTTAAGGTAAAAGGAAAATTCGATCGGGCACCTCTGAAAATATGGGGGAGGGGGGAGGCGTGTCATTAGATGTGATAGAAGGAAAATTTGGACGCCCCCCCTGAAAACCAGGGGGAAGAGTGATTAGTTGTTCACGTGAAGGCTTTTTGACTTGGCTTATCGGTGGTGGGTCCTCCTTCCTACTATAAAAATATGGTACGGCTAGGCATACTCTCAAAAAAACACGAGCGATCTCTTATACAGCTGCAATTTTCCAGTACCCCTTACTATTTGTTTGGTTTGTTGAGCAGGTTCATTGAACTCTGCATCATCAAAATGTTCATCTGAAACCCACACTCCGATTAGTTCCAACTGCGGCGGGCGGCGCAGTGCTCCGTTGCGTCCTGAGCATCGGTCTCCGGAGGACGCGCACGGACCCTCCTCAATGGGAGTGATGCCGCATTAATTGCGCCAAGTAGAAACCGGATTCACCAAAGCCTCTACCGGGATCGAAACGGTTTCCCACCTCCGGAGTACGATTATAATCACCTGCCTTTTCTGGCTAATCACGGCCTCAAGTACTGTTTTAAACCGCAGCTAGCAGCCTACAGCACCATTTGTTTGGCCTAAGCCAGACTGATGCAAAATTACGGGGTTTAATAGGCCTAGTGCCTACTGCCTAGGTACTAGGTAGCACTCATGGCGCCCGCCGCGTCCGGGAGAGACGGACGAATCCGCCTCCGCCTCCGCCGCACAGAAGCCTGCGTCGCGTACTCTTATCTATATATACCGGCCGCTTCGCCGGAGAGCTCCATCTAGCCAGCCAAGCCAAGCCAAGCGGGTCTGATCGGAGGAGCAGAGGAAGAAGCAAAGCACGCACGCGCACCGCAGGTCTGCAGCCACGATGGCCCGCCGCAAGGTCCCCATGAGGCTCATCGAGAAGGCGCGGGCGCGCGCCGAGACGCACGCCAGGAGGACCAAGGGGCTGCAGAAGAAGGCGTCGGAGCTCGCCAGGCTCTGCGCTGTCCCGGTCGCGCTCGTCTGCTCCGCCGGCGCGGGGGCTCCGCCACTCGTGTGGGAGTCGGAGGAGGGAGTGCTCGAGAGGTACCGGCGCGCCGTCCCGGCGGAGGCCCGCGCGCGGCACACGCACCGGAGCTACATGGAGACTGAGCTGGGCAAGGAGAGGGCCAAGCTCGCCCGGACGCGGCACGGCTGCCCCGGCGTGCTCGCGGACTGGGACGCCGCGCTCAACGACATGACGCTGGACGGGGCGCGGGGGCTGCTCGACACCATCCACGCGGCGCTGCGGGCCACGGGAGACAGGATGGAGGCGCTGGGCTTACCTGCCGACGGCGGCCACGGCTCGCTCGAGGATTCTCCCGACGACGCCTTCATGCCGCAGCAGCTCGGCAACCCCGTGGCCGTGGACATGGACGCCCCCGGCTTCCAGCAGCAGCAGATGGTGCCGTTCCACGCTGGGAACAACGAGGGCCAACTCTCGCAATTCTCATGGGACGATCCCTTCCAGACGCAGCAAGGGTGCGGCGGCTTCCAATGCGTCGGCGGTAACTACTCGGGCGGCGGCGACGAGATGCTGTCACCAGGCTTCACCAATGCTGACAACAACTACTCGGCCGTCGTCGACGAGATGCTCGTGCCGGGCATCGCCAATGCTGACTACAACTACTCGGCCGGCGGCGACGAGATGCTCACGCTAGGCCTCGCCAATGCTGACTACAACTACTCGGCCGGCGACGAGAAGATGCTCGTGCCGGACTTCCCCAATGCTGACTACAACTACTCCAGCGGCGGCGAGATGCTCGCGCCTGGCTTTGGCAATGCTGACTACGACTGGACTGATATGACCATGTGGGCCACCGACGAGTTGTGCGATGCAGTCATGCCACTTGGGTGCTACCCTGACTTCGTCGACGGTACCGCTCAGGTCGTCATCGGCGGGGACTACGTCAACACACCACCATCTGACGGGTACGGGTACCCAATGGCCATGGGCGTGGGCGACAACTTCACTCATCTCGACAACAACTACACGGCGCACTGGCAGTTCCAGCGCTTCGACACAAGCAGTCTGTTGCTAGGCGAAATGCAGTCATAGTTTTGCAGCTATAATATTTTAATTCTCACACATTTGAAGTTAGAATTTTGCAGAATTATATGATTTATCAATATTACGTGCATGATTTTGTACGGAAATTTTGAAACATGAACCATCAGTTATTCTGGAATTTTCATGAAAAGAGTATGAGCTTCTCTTCACAAAGTTTCCTTTTTTGGATAAAGCTTCACAGTTCACAAGGTCATGCTCGGAAACTCCACTCAAGAGTAGCAACAGTCGGTGTCGAAGACGCATGCATACATCTAATGTACTCCCTCCGTTCCTAAATACTTGTCTTTCTAGGCATTTCAACAAGTGACTACATACGGAGTAAAATGAGTGAATCTATACTCTAAAATATGTCTACATACATCCGTATGTGATATTCATTTGAAATGCTTAGAAAGACAAGTATTTAGGAACGGAGGGAGTATCTCGCTATGACAGGCTGATTTACTTTATTTGAACTAATATGAACAATCCATTCGTAACCCTTTCGTTATATCTTTGTCCATGAGATCTCTTAACAAGCCTTTCATACTTTTGGATGGCATCCAAAAACAGAGCACATAGCCACATACTAGAAGGAAAACCGTGCGTTGCCGCAGCCGGGAAATACTAACTTAAACGTGCCTGACACTCACATCAGTGTACATTGAGTTAACTGCAGGGAAGTACCACACTTGGGGCAGTTGTAACGTATCAGTACCACTATTTAGATTTTTTACAAGTCAGTACCACGTTTGAGGCTGGTCGTTGCAATACGGGCTAAACTGCGTATAACTCTGTATTGACGCTGTATCTGACAACCCGGCCCCACCAGTCAGTTCACAAGCCGCCGAACTGGCTCGGCCGGTCTACCTGGTCGAACCCAACTCACTCACTCCCCACGAACCCTAGCCCTCGGCCCGCTCGAGCTCTCGCCCGCCGATTCGCCGCCGACCGCCGCGCATTCCCCCGCCGCCACCGCGCCATGGTTCACGAGGATGAGAGCAGCGACGACTACTCCAGCCTACAGTACATGAACTCCTCCGATGACGACAGCATGTTGGACCGGGTGAGTGGTGTAGCTAGGGTTAGGGTTCCTGCTTTGGGGATTTGACTTTGATTTGGGGGGTTTTGGTTCATTTTGCTCCCGCAGATCCCTGCCAGCATTGAAGACCAAGACTACATGGGCATTGAGACTGGAACCATTGTTCCCTGCGAGCAGCATGGACTGCCATGTGAGAGGCGTGTAGCCTTTGAGGGATTTGAGACGGGCAGGAGGTTCTTAGCCTGTCCTCTTAAAGTAAGATTCTGCACTTTCTATGTCTTTGTATTAAAATGAGTTAGTAGTAGCCCCACAGTTAGTAGTAGCCCCCCAAGTAAGATTCTGTTCTTGTGATTGCCATTCTTTATCCAATTAGTAGTACTTATGCACTGATGCTGATCATTGGAGTAGGCATCTGTTAATTTTTATGTGGCCAGGAGCTTAGTTTCCAGTGCACAGCATTGTTTAAGCTTTGATCCTGTTAGTTTAGTGCTTTATGAGTGCTTTATAGTTGGTTATTGTAGGTCATTGATTATTGCAGTGCACATGTTGTGTTGTTCTTTAGGTCATTGATTATTGTAGTATATTATTGAAATACAGTTAGTTAGCTCTGTTGTTCTTTAGTTCTTTAGTTCTTTATTTAGGATCATATTACTCTATTCTTTAACAAACATAGGTGCTGAATATATTGCAGGAAGATCAGAACTGTGGTTCTGTTCAATGGGTTGACCCAGAGTGGCCTCCTACAATGCAAAATGCACTGTTGAAGCTATGGGAAATGTATCAAGACAGCAAGAGTGATAGGAGGAAGGATAACCTGGAGAGTTCACTCGCTATTCATCATTTGACAGAAGAAAAAAATAAACTGGAGGCCAACTATGACAAATTAGTTGAAGATGTTCATGAACTTTTGAATGCCCAAGAGGATAGGGTGCTGGATTTCAGATATTTGCAGTCTAAGAGTGCAGAGGAGAGGAATGCTGAGGTGACCAACTCAGTTGTCTCAGATATGAAGACAAAGATGGAGAAGAAAGAGGCAGAGATCTTCAAGCTGCAAGGGAAGTATGAAGTCCTTATGAACCTGACAAAAGCCCAAGGCACTGTCATCAGGAACCTGAAGTTTAACCATTTGAAAGAGAATGAAGTGCTTAGTGCAGACATGAGAAACTTGCAGTTCCAGGTTGCTGAACTAACTAAGCTAACCCAAGAAAATCTCAAGTTGAAGCAGGATGCTGAACTCACCCAGTCTCAGGAAAAGCTTACCCAAGAGAATCTCCAGCTGAAGGATCACATTGGTGATATGAAAAAGGGACATGATAAGCTCATCCAAGAGAATCTCCAGCTGAAGGATCACATGGGTGATCTGAAAAAGGGCCATGACAAGCTCACTAAAGATAGGGCTCAGCTCAAGCTTCAGATTGCTAATCTGTTGAAGGCAGAGGAGAAGAACAAGCAGAAGATGAAGGGGATCCAGGCCATCTTGGATGAATGAACAAGATGAAGAGGCTGCTAAGCTAACCTTTTGGGAAGTAGTACCAATGGATCTATTCTGTATGTCTATATGGATCTGTTAGTTTGAATTATGGTTCTGTAACAATCTATTAAGTATGTTGCTTTAAGTTATGAACTATGTTGTACTCCAGTATGTTGTTGTAAGAATCTATTATGGCTATGTTATGTATGGATCTTTTAGTTGGAATTATCTTGCTTGCATAGATGCTTCATAGATGGATGTAGTTAGATAGATGTTGGGTTCCGTTGACGTCGACAACCCCTAAAGACCAAAATAACAGAAAGAGTACACACATAACCCCCTCATCTCTTGGGGCATAATTGACATAGTTTAGATTCATGACTAATAACAGAAAGAGTACTCTAACAGATACCATGTCAAACCAAAATAATAATTGTTTTGAAACAGACTTAACTTGCCCCTCATCTCTTGGGGCAGCACTGACATAGTTTAGAAACATGACTCATACATAGTAGAAAGAGTACTCCACCAGATAGCATGTCAACCCAAAATGATAACTGGTTTCAAACATACATAACTTGCCCCCTCATCTCTTGGGCATAACTGCCATAGTTTAGAAACATGACACATGACACTCAGGTATTTCCACTTGCAGTAAAAAAGGACATCCATCCAGTATGAGTTGTAGGGCCAGCAGAAGTGGAAGCACCAGAAGTGGAAGCCCCAGCAGCAGCTCTTGGTGCAGAGAAAGGCCTTGAATGCCTTGCAGCACCATGCCTTGCACCAGCTCTTGGTGCAGCCTGTGCTCTTGGTGCAGCATGTGCTCTTGCTGGTGCAACCTCTCCTCTTGCTGGTGCAGCCTGTGCCCTTGCTGGTGCATCCTGTGCCCTTGCTTCATCAACATTCCTTGATCTTCTAGATGCCTTGCAAAAATGAAGGAAACATGAAGAGAAGGAAACATACAATAAATACAAAACATAGTACTAGTTAACAAGGTGCTTACCACATGCTTATTTTTTCTCAAAGCCAACTCTGGTTTCAATTGTTTGCTGCAGCTGGTGTATCTATGGCCTTGCAGCCCACAGTTGCTGCATGTTATAGTGGCCATTCTTGAACTCTCCTCTGGCTTTGGAACCTCAAATCTGCCCTTTATCCTCTTTTCTCTCTTTCTTCCCTTCTTCACATGAAATTTAGGTGGCTCTATGTCCGGTCCTATTGTCTTTGTCCAATCATGTTCACCAGGAACAGGATATATCATTGGTTCATAAGCTGCTAGGTAAAATGATTTTTTGAAGAATTTACAGACATAGTCCTCTGGAAACCTTTTTGCCTTGTTAATTGCTGATATTGCATGGTTGCATGGTGTCCCACTCAGGTCCCACTTTCTGCAACCACATGTATGAAGTGCCAAGTTGACAGCATGTGTTTGCTGCCCACTGGTTACTTGCCATAGATTAACACCAGCTTGAATGGGTTTACAGGATCTGGCCCTTTCCTTTTCCACCTCTAACTTCTCAGCATAATGGGGTGTGATCTCCCACAGAGCTGGCTTTCCACTCTCTCTATTCCTATGCCACCTCACCATCTGCTTATTCTTAATACCATCAATCATAGTCCTAATAGGTTTTTTCCTAAAATCAAGGATGTACTTGTTGAACACCTCAGATAGGTTGTTAACAACCAAGTCTGTCTTACAGTTTGTGTCAAAAGCATGCCTAGCCCAGAATCTTGCAGGTATTCCACTCAGCCACTTCCAAGCTTCCTCACTCTCATTATTTAGATCATTCATTGCAATGTCAAACTTGTATTGGTTATAAGCATAACTAGCATTATCCATGCATTTCTTAAGATCTTCTCCCCTAAACCCAGCATTCTGGAAGTTTGCATACAAGTGTCTAAGGCAAAATCTTTGGTGGCAGTTGGGAAATACTTGAGAAATTGCATTTAGTAGGCCCTGTTGACATAGCATATCATACTAAGCTACTGACATCATAGTATAAAGACCAAATTTGCATTAAGATAAACAAGAGGATGCATTCATACCTTCTGTCTATCAGACATGATAGTATAAGGACCAAATTGTCCAACTTCTCCTCCTAGACATATCTTCAGTTGGTGCAGAAACCAACACCAATTTGCTGTATCCTCTTGTCCAACAATACCAAATGCCAGTGGGAAAATGTTATTGTTGCCATCTCTGCCAGTGGCAGCAAGTATTTGAGCTCCAGTGGTGAGCTTAATAAAGCAGCCATCAACACCTATATTGCATTTGTAAGACCAAATTCAGTAACTAACTATTCTATATATGTCATCTACAAAAATTTATACACAATTCTATATATGTCATATAAAAGCAAGGAGCTATTTTACTCACTATATAACACTACTAACCTACTAAATAAAGCACTAAAATAAAGCATATACATCATATAAAACAGGTCACTAACCTATCAATGGTCTGCATGCACTGAGAAAGCCCTCCCTTGCTCCATTGATGCAGAAGAACATAGCATGAAACCTTGGTCCTGGATGTGGTATTTTTGTAGTAGGTTTTGGGGTTACAGTTGTAACTCTAACTCTACTCCCAGGGTTTGTATCCATGATTGTTTGAGCATAGTCCCTCAGCCTGGGATACTGTTTCTTGTGCTCTCCTAAAACAGCCTCTACAGCAAGGTTTTTGGCCCTATAGGCCATGTGCTTGGGCACATCAACACCATACTTCTCATTGCAGTTGTCAATCAGAGTCAAAATACTTGTGTTTGGATCAGACCTGAACAGGGACTCATATGTCTGTGCAAGCCACTTTGCACTAACCCTTGATGTCTCTGTAGTGCTAGGGCAAGTGTGCTGCAGCCTCATTTTTTTATTGCAAATGTCTTCTCCCCTTTGATAATTGCTGCAACTATGAAGAACTGACAATGCTCTTGTTTGCAGCAAACAATTATCCTTTTGTCTGAGTTTCTATGATACCTGAAATTTCTGGCATGTGTAATGTGCAAGC
Organism: Aegilops tauschii subsp. strangulata; assembly: GCF_002575655.3. NCBI lineage: Eukaryota > Viridiplantae > Streptophyta > Magnoliopsida > Poales > Poaceae > Aegilops > Aegilops tauschii. Next base: position 510,449,300 of record NC_053041.3, read on the forward strand.
TCAACAGAGCATCTCTGAATTGTTGCTGATTTTTGAAACACATGTGCATACATAACTGTTGATGTGGTTGCTCCAGTTTTTCATTATACCATATCCTTCTTGGCCTTTTCATGGCCCTACTCTTCCTTCCTTTTCGTAGGACAAATGCTAGTGGCTCAAATTCATCATCTTCACTATCCAATAGCAACCCAGTATCTTCTTCATCTGATGATGGTCTGAAATCTGGTTTCAAGTCCTCTAACACATTAGAATGTGTCCTAGTGGTGGGCCCTCTCCTAACTGGCAGCTTTTGCCTCTTTTTACCAGCTGCTTTCATGGGTGGTTCCTTCTCCTTCTCAGAATCTTCCTCCTCATCCTCCTCAATATCAAACAACTCCTCAACCTCAGTGTCACCCTCATAGTGTAGCTGTTCCTTATCTGAATCTTCATCTGTTTCTTCATCTGAATCTGCATCCTCTTCTAGTTCTGCATCTGCTAGCCTCTTTCCCTCTATTATCTCTGTGTCTTCAGCAATCCTGTACTTCTTCATGCAGAAAGGGTTGTTGTCACTGTCATATGCCCCTTGAGAGTCATCAGTACTCTTATATCCCTCCTGTTCCTCTTCTTCCATCACAGATTTGAGCTTCCTCTTGCTGACATTTCTGCTCTCTTGTGTGCACATACCAGCAGGTTGTACTACTGCACTACTGTTGCTGCTTTGACTCTCATAAACAACACCATGATCATTAACAGCAAGCACAGGAGGATCTCTCAGATCATACACAATAGGTTCTTCATATAAAACTGTGGCTAATTTTTCCTCACTAACATGAGATGCAGTACTGACAAATGATGTGGCCCTGACTAACAAGTTCAGAACTAAATTGTCCTCATTCTGCTTCTTAATTTGCTGCAACTTGATGTTTGTGTCTATCAAATCTAGGGCATGCTCTCTCTGCACTCCTATGCATGTATTCCCCATGTGGTACAATTCATCACTGAAGTTAAATCCTTGTGTTCGCATCAGTGCATGCAAATTCAAATATGTGACATCTGAGTTGCATATCTTCCTATCCGAATTATGCTGAGCATCGAAGTGAATCCTAACATCCCAAACAGCATCATCCAAACTACAATGGACAGCAAAATTTCAGTAAACCTAACCCTAGCCCGAATCATGGCACAAATGAGAGAGTAGAGAGGGAGAGGACAGAGCACTTACAGTACGCCACCCAATCCATGGCTCCAGTGATGGCTCGTGGTAGGGTTGGCCACCCAGATCTCAGCCAGCCGCAGCCGCTGCTCCATGGATAGCGGCGCCTCCATGCCCTCGTCGTCGTCGCTGTAGTAAGCAGACGAACTGGACTCCTCGCCGTCGACTTTGATTCCTCTGTGCGCATCGCTCCCGAGTCCGGGGAGGTCTCCGTACCCGCCCACAATGCCACCGCTGCTCCGCCACCGCAACCGCCGCCACCGTCGCCACCCGGACTAGCCATCGTGAGGAGAGGGAGAGGGAGAGGAGAGAACTGCTAGGGTTAGACCGAGCCAAGACCGACCGAGCCGTAGACCGGCCGAGCCACCCGAGCGACGCACCGGTTCGGCGGCTTGTGAACTGACTGGTGGGGCCGGGTTGTCAGATACAGCGTCAATACAGAGTTATACGCGGTTTAGCCCGTATTGCAACGACCAGCCTCAAACGTGGTACCGACTTGTAAAAAATCTGAATAGTGGTACTGATACGTTACAACTGCCCCAAGTGTGGTACTTCCCTGCAATTAACTCGTGTACATTACTTCTCTGTTGTCAATCTGAAGGTTGCATTTTCATTATCAGTCCGTGACAGAAAAAGTTGATGTCATGTTCATTATTTAGGAGTTGAATAAATATTAAGGTTAGCAAAACCACTCGATTCACAGAGCAATGTGTTTATTTTATTGTCTTTTCTTCTCTTTGTAGCATATGCAGATTGATAAATGGTTCACGTGATGCATCATTTGATAGACATACCACTAGATAGATCTATTTTTTGCTCTAACCAAATGGTGAACTCCAAGACCGTCGATTAATTACTATTCCATCGATCTAGAGTTAGCTGTCGTTGAAATGAGTGTATCTAGACGCATTTTATAGATTCACTCATTTCAGCGACAGTTATAGAATCACTCATTTCAGTGACAGTTAATTCTGGAGTGAGGTAGTACATCTAATTGTGCACTAACCGAAAGGAGGGCTGAAACAAAAAAAGGCTAGTCGGGAGATACCCTTTGAATCATGGGTGTATATACACAAGATATGGAAAAATATATATAATTTTTTTTAAAGTCAAAAAATCATAAACTTGTTTTCAATAATCTTCGCCTTTTGTTGTACTCGTATAAAAAGTTTCACGAAGGAAAAAATGCATGTTGACTTCAGGACAAAAAGACCAAAATCACTAGGACAAAAAGTGTGAATAATAACTTGTATATAATGTTGATTTTGTATGTTTACAGTATCATGAATATTTTTCTTAGACCAAACTTTTTATACAAATACAACAGAGAGTCATCTTTAGTTAAAAAAAGTTTCATTTTTTTTGACTTTTTTGTAATTGCTTTTTTTCATATAGGATGTATATACACCCACGAACCAAATGTGCTTGTTTTGTCTTACGGACAAGCACGTTTACCTCCTCGGTGTCTAAACACACGATATGAAAAAATAGCGATTGAAAAAAAGTCAAAAAATTCCAAAACTTTTTTTTTGTAATAAACTTGACCTTAAGTTGTATTCGTATAAAAAGTTTGTCCTAGGAAATAAATTACATGGTATTGTTGGTGAAAGAAACAACAACACTATATTCCTCAGCATCATCACCTACAAAGAACTCCATCTATGGTACCTGACAGCTGGAAGTTAGCAGGGAGAAGTAATACATACTCCTCCATGAAGATGTATAGGCACATCTTGGACAAAGAAAAGGCTCACAACATCTTCCATGGTCTCTGGTTAACGGCATGCAGACTTAGACACAAGATCTTCTTTTGGCTCTTACTCCATGGCAGGAATAATACAAGAAATATGCTGCAGCGAAGATCCATGCATCTCCAGAGCTATGGTTTTGCTCTATGTAATGATCACACAGATGAAAGCACAGAACACCTCTTCTGGAACTGTGCTTTTGCTCTTTCCTGTTGGGACTGCATCATACCAAACAGAAAAAGAGGCATATCAACTTATGATGAGATTCAACTAGCCATGGCCCATCTACCTCAAGATATTGCCCTGGAAATTATTGTCATGGGATGCTGGGCACTTTGGAGCATAAAAAATGATAAAATCTTCAAAACAGCAGCCATAAGTCTTGAGAATTGGAATTTCTATTTGCAAGGGGGACTCTGGGCCTGTCAGCTAAGAGCTAAGCAAGGAAAGGCAGACAAGATTCAGATTTGGACTGAACTAAACATGTAATTGTCTTTCATGATGTTTTTTCCTAGAGTTGGTATTGGCTAGAGGCCTATTTGAGCGTTTTCCTTTTGTTTACCTTTTTGTAGCTGCACCTTTACATATATATTTATTAATTAAAATACCGTAGAACAATTGTTCTACGTCACAGGGTCAAAAAAAACAAGTTACTATTGACACTTTTTCCTTGAGATTTTGTTTTTTAGCCCTGAAGTCGGCATGAAGTTTTTTTTCATTTGTGAAACTTTTTATACAAGTACAACAGAAGGTCAAGTTTATTTAAAAAAATGTTTCACATTTTTTTACTTTTCTTGAAATTTTCCTATATCAGTTGTATATACACCCGAGAGCCAAAGGGGATTTTCTAGTCTTACAGGAAATACCCTTTGGTTGTTGGGTGTACGTACACTTGATATGGGAAAAAGAATACAAATATTTAAAAAATCAAAAAATATGAAACTTTTTTTAAATAAACATGACCTTCAGTTGTACATGTATAAAAAGTTTCACGAATGAAAAAAAATCCATCACTTCAGTGAAAAAACAAAATCACAAGGACAAGAAGTGTGAATGATAAGCTGTATATAGTGTTGATTTTTGTTTTTTTAACCAACAATACCATGGAATTTTTTCTCTGGCCAAACATTTTATACGAATACAACAGCAGGTCAAGTTTATTTCATAAAAAGTTTCGGAATTTTCTGACTATTTTCATAGTTACTATTTTTTTTTTATGGCGTATGTACACCCAAAAACCAGACGTGCTCGTCCAGTCTTATGGGAAATACCCTTTTGGCCCTCGGGTGTATATACATCTGATATGGGGAAAACATAAAAATTTCAATAAAAAGTCAAAAAACTCTAAAACATTTTATGAAATAAAATTGACCTTCTGTTGTACTCGTACAAAAAGTTTCACGAAGGAAAAGATTTGCGTCGACTATAGGGAAAAAATTCAAGGACAAAAAGTGTGAATAGTAACTTGTATATAGTGTTGCTTTTGTTTGTTTTTGATCAACAATAAAATGGATTTTTTTTTGCTTGGCCAAACATTTTATACGAATATAATAGAAGGTCAAGTTTATTTTTTAAAAAGTTTCAGAATTTTCTGACTTTTTTGTAATACTTGTTTTTTCATATAAGGTGTATATACACTCAAAAATTAGGCGTGCTTGTCCAGTCTTACGAGAAATACCCTTTGGCTCTCGTGTGTGTGTGTATACACCTGGTATGAGAAAAAATATACAGATTTCAAAAAAGTAAAAAAAATCTGAAACTTTTTAAAAATACATTTGACCTTTTGTACTCATATAAAAAGTTTCACGGAGGAAATAATTCCCGTCGACTTCAAGGTAAAAAAAAGAAAAATTCAAGGACAAAAAGTGTAAATAGTAACTTGTATATAGTGTTTATTTTTTGGCACCAACAATGCCATGGATTTCTTTTTCCATGGCCAAACTTCTTATACGAATACAACAGAAGGTCAAGTTTATTTTAAGAAAACTCCGGTTTATTTTTTGACTTTTTTTGTAATTACTATTTTTTTCATATAGGGTGCATATACACCCAGGTGCCAAACTTGTTTGTCCTAAAAAAAGTGCAAATTGGAGCCTAAAGAGAACTGAAGACATTGATTATTACAAACTATGCACAAGGAAACTATGAGAAAAGGAAATGCATTGGTAAAAGAAAATTAAACTCCAAGCGGGCACTAGCATATGCCAATTGATGGGGCAAATAGCTCCCATGCGACGTCGTTGAGTTGAATTGTCCACAGAACGACGTCGTTGGTTGTAATGGCTCTCATGCGACGTCTCCCAACGCATAAATAGCTCAAGCAAGACAACCCGTTTATGCGGCTAGCTGGCTGTTAGTTAGGTTGAGATTTGGTTGGGACACTGGGGGTTATGTGCTCTGACTGGTGGGGTCCACCTAGGGCCACGTCGTCAAGAGTCAACCGTCCACGACTCGACCTGTGACTGTGTGACCGTGGGGCGCCCGTGACCGTGCTTGACTCGACCGTGCTGGACTGGGCGAGCGGCTCCGCCGTAAGCATCTTCTCCGGCAGCGGTTTCTTCTCCGCAGTGGTGGAGCGCCTTTCTCGGCAGCGGCAGAGCTATTGCGAGTGGGTATTTTCGAAACCCTAGTCCCATTCCCAAGAATTTTGGATAGATCTGTGGCCTCATGCTCTGTTTCTTTGCGATTTAGAATCTCGATTGGATAGGAGCGCGGGGGCTGTTTCTTCTCCGCGGTGGTGGAGCGCCTTTCTCGACAGCAGCGGAGCTATTGCGGGTGAGTATTTTCGAAACCCTAGTCCCATTCCCCAAAATTTTGGATAGATATGTGGCCTCATGCTCTGTCTCTTGGCGATTTAGAATCTCGATTGGATAGGAGCGCGGGGGCTGAATGAGATGGAGTGAGGAGACAGTGCTTCAAATCGGTAATGCCGCCCTCTTTTCTCTTTTAGCTGTTATCGAACTCGATTTGGTAGTGACTGTCGCTTACACTGCTGCTGCCCACCATGCCCTTGACAAAACAGGGGAGGTTCCGGTTCGGCCACCACATTCGCAATTATAGTAGAATTTTTTCCCTATAAAGCCAAGCTCAGGGATGGCAGTGTCCAAGACATTGATAGAGATACCACGGTGAGGTTGGATGTCGAACTTGCAGATGTTGATCCCCAGGAATTGGAGAGCATGAAGGAGAAGGCCGTGGGCAATTTGGTGGAGAGAATTGGGGAGAGTATTGTTTGGGGTCCAGAACAAGAGGTATCTCTGCAACGTTTCGACAACTATAATGGTGAATATGTGAGAATTGAAGATGGAGAATCCATGGTTGCTGAAATTGATCAGCAAGAAGGGTGGGCAGGCAAACAAGTAACATTTTATGCAGAGCTAATTGATCTGCAAACTCATTCCAGAGTTGGTTATGTGCCATCAAAGATGGCTGCATAGGTGGAAGATGATGAGTGGGTTTCACAAAAGAAGATGTTGGCATTGTTGACTGAACCGACTGTAGTAGCTGAAGATACATGGATTGATGCAGATGGAGAGGAGGGAACCCATGGTGCTAGGAAGATTGTTGTTGACTGGAATGTAGTAGAGTTGAATGAAAAAACAGATTTGGTCATTACACCAATATCTGACATTGATATGGCCAAAATGTTTGGCATTCAAGTTGATGACAAAGATAAGGAGAAGGATGACAGTTCTTTGCCTGCTGATGGTAACACAGGCCCTAGAAATGCAAATGAGGATGAAGAAGAGCTGATGAGAGAGGCTGCAGATGATGTGGATGATGCAGATGATAATGAGTTGGTTTGTTTGTATGACAAAGAGAACCCAGTTATTGAGGTGGGAAAGTTGTGGCCAAGCATGGATGAGTTTAGGATGTCTTTCAGGACCTATGCAGTGAAAAAAGAGTTTGATGCCAAGACTATGTGGACTGATCGAAAGAAATTTTATGCTCGGTGCAAAGGTTATGATGGTGGTGGCAATGCTTGCAAATGGTACATGTCTGCCAGACGACAACCTGATGGAAGTACAGTAAGGTTAAATCAAATACCATGCCAGCATACATGTATGACCACTTCACAGAGAGTTTCAAAGATGACATCACAACTTTGGATTACAGAGAAGATTACTCCTATTTTAGCCAAGACTCCAAACACTACTGCAAAGAGGCTTAAAGTTGACTTGGAGAAGTTGTACCCCATCCAGCTGCAATATACCACAGTGTGGAAAGCAAAACAAAGGGCCATGAAATCATTGTATGGTGACTAGGCAAATACATTTAGGATGTTGTATAGTTTTAAAGCAGAGGTGGAGAAAAGGTCACCTGGAAGTGTGGTGGAGATAGATACAGAGGTAAAAGAGGATGGCAAGGTTTTTTCAGCAAGTTTTTTATGTGTTTGAAGCCTTGCATAGATGGATTCAAAGCAGGTTGTCGTCCATATTTGAGCATAGACTCATCTTTTTTAACTGGACAGTGGAATGGTCAGTTGGCTGCATGCAATGCTCTAGATGGACACAACTGGATGTTCCCAGTTGCAATAGGAATGTTTCAATCAGAGACAGAGGCATCATGAATATGGTTCATGATGCAACTGAAAAGATGCATAGCGCCAGTTTCTCCTTTGGCCATCCACACAGATGCATGTAAAGGGTTGGAAAATGCAGTAAAAATGTTTTCCCCCATGCTGAGCAGAGGGGGTGCTTTGGACATATGTGGATGAATCTGATAAAAAAATTCAGAAGATGAATTTGGGCGCATGTGGCCAACAGCAAGATCCTACACCAGACAGACACATTCCTATCACCTTGGTAAGATATTGGCATCATGTACTGGTAATGAATTTGCTTCATGGTTGAACACCCACCATTCTCTGTTGTGGTACAGATCAGGTTTTAATACTGCCATAAAATGTGATCATATCAATAACAACTTGGCAGAAAGTTTTAACAACAAAGTGAAGGATTTGAAAGACTTGCTTATGCATGACATGGTGGAACAAATAAGGATCATGATCATGCGTTTGTGGGAGTTGAGAGGAAAAATTGCTAATATTTTGGAAGGGGACAAGCTTCCAGCAGTGGTACAACATGAGTAGAAATCTTTCACATCTATCTGTTGAGAAATCTTCCTTGTGGGGTGCTGAAGTTAGAGATACAAAGAGTGGCAAGAGGCATGTGGTAAATACTGAGTTGCATGAGTGCACTTGCCAAGAGTGGCAACACATTAGAAAACCATGTGAGCATGCCATACTTTTTTTGGCATCTACACCCAGGTTAAATATGCACCCATATTTGCGTGAGTATTATTCAGTACAAAAATTCAAAGCCGCATATGCAAGTCCAATTCCTGCGCTGACTGACCAATCTAAGTGGCCTAAGGTGGAAATAGAATTTACCTTGTGTCCCCCTGTCACTAGAAGAAAGGCTGGGAGGCCAAAACAGAGCAGATTCAAAGCTTGGTTTGAGAAAGGTGGTTGTAGTAAGAAGGGGAAAAAGGAAAAGGAAAAGAATGAAAATCCCAAAATGGCTCAAAAAGGTAACAAAAATAGGTGCAAGTTGTGTGAGGTACTTGGGCACAGAATTGGTTCATCCAAATGCACCTACACTCCTCAGAGGCCAAAGTATGTTTATGTTACTTTTTTGCACGTTTTTGATTTTGCTACTTGTTCTAGTATCTAACCAAGTGAAATGCTTTATTTTTTAGGAGGAAGCGTCCAGAAAAAGCCCCACCTCTTGTTGTTGAACAATGCTGGCGAGTGAAAAAAGCAAGACTCAATGGCTTTAGAAGGAAGAGAACTAAGCAGATAATGTTTGGTGACAAAGATATGGAGCAAACTGAAACTGTTACTGCTGAACATGAGCTAACTGTTTCTGTTTTGGATGATGTGATGCATGCTGAATCTATTTTGCAGGCGCTAGGGCCAGATGAAGCAACTGTTTTGCTGCCATGCGAATCTGCTTTGACAGCTGTGTTGCCATGTTTGGAGGTTGTGCTGCCAAGTGTTGAGTTGCAAACTGAAGAAGTTGAACAATGTGTGCCATCTACTCAATCTGCAGAAGTGCAAACTGAAGAAGTGGGACATGGTCAGGTGCAAAAGTTGAGGGGGCCTAGTGGAGTTGGCAAGAAAACCAAGAGCATCAACATCAGCATCAACAAACTGTGCACCGTGGAACCAAACAGTGGAAAAAAGGAGAAGAAATCAAGTGGTAGAAAGAAGCAAAAGAAATAGAGTCGAAATCATTCAAATGTGATGTGATTTGATGTGAAAACTTAAGTTTGTTGTCATTTGATGTGAAAACTTATGTTCTTTGATGTAAAACTTGATTGATGTAATAGTTTATGTCATTTCATGTGAAAACTTATGTGCTATGATGTTGATTTGACTTGAAATTCAAATTCAAAGTTGAACCGACATTCAAATTTGAACCTATCTCCAATATTTTTGGAGTTCATTTGTTTGTTCTGTGATGTTGCACTGTTTTATATACTACTATGCACTTTAGTTCATAAATCCAACCCTTTTTGCAAAGTCCAACTCATAGTCACTGAAAATGTTGTCCAAACAGGCTCCAAAGTAAGGGAAAACGACCCCATTTCTAAGCAAGTTTTTTTCGGCCTTCTCAAAACACTAGTAGAAAACAGGCCTTTGGTTCGGCCAGAAAAGAGCATTAATCCCGGTTGCATTACGAACCGGGACTAATGTGAGCATTAGTCCCGGTTCGAGCGGCTAGGGCACCGTACATGCATTAGTCCCGGTTGGTGCCACGAACCGGGACTAAAGGTGCGATGCCCATTAGTACCGGTTTGTGGCACCAACCAAACCCCATTAGTAGTTATGTTACTACATGTACTAGTTAGGAAAATTTAAAAACTTAAATTTGGACATGTTTGGCAAAAAGTGTAGGGAAAATGTAAAACGGCTATAACTTTTGCATACGATGTCAGAAAAAAACGTATAATATATCAAAATGTTCAGCACAAAAATCCGCATCCGATTTTGACCGCCTACGGCCTGTTTGCAAATTTTTAGACTCCTCAAATTCTAAAAGGAAAAAAAGTTATGCTCAAATTTCAGTTTTTTTTGAATTTTTTGTTAAATCTAGTCAAACTATGGTCAAACTACTTATTCAAGAAGTATTAGTGTTACTAAATAATTATTCAAGAATATTAGTGTTACTAAATAATTATTTCAGTTTTTTTGAATTTTGGTCAAATCTGGTCAAATTGTGGTCAAACTGTGGTCAAACAATGGTCAAACTAATTATTCAAGAAATATTAGTGTTACTAAATAATTATTTTAGTTTTTTTGAATTTTGGTCAAACTGTGGTCAAACTATGGTCAAACTACTTATTCAAGAAATATTAGTGTTACTAAATAATTATTGTTTTTTAGAACGATAGTTTCAAACTCAAACAGTGAAATGTGTGACTTCATGCTCAAGCTAAATTCCTGAGGGTTAATAGGATTGACATCTTACTATTGTCAGGAAAACAACAAGTGCAGACTTGGAAACAAGGGAGAATTGAACCCGGAAGTTAAGCGTGCTCAGGCTGGAGTAGTGAGAGGATGGGTGACCGTCCGGGAAGTTAGATGATTTGGAATGATGAGGGGTGATTAGAGATTAGAGGTTAAATTGAGCAGTGATGAGGGGTGATTAGAGATTAGAGGTTAAAATAATTCAAAAATTTGAAAATAAAAAAATTCAAAAGAAATTTTCAAAAAAAATTATAAATTTCCTTTAGTACCGGTTCGTGTTACCAACCGGGACTAAAGGTGGACCTCCAGGCAGCGGCCACGTGGAGGGCCTTTAGTCCCGGTTCGTGTAAGAACCGGGACTAAAGGCCCTTTTTCTACTAGTGAAATGACCCAAAAAGATTTTCTTAGCTTATATTATACCTATATAGGATCAATACGAAGTCTCACCTTTTTTTGAATAAGTATTCATATTATTTATTTATTTTGAAAAAACACCTTTAATACAAAGTCAGCAATAAAACAAGTTTAAAAATTTTAAATGCAAAAATAACTTCAGATCCTGCTTAGTCACTCCAAAATGAAGCTAAGGTGAGGTTTTTGATTTTTTGCATTTTCAAAACCTCAAACCCTCTTCTCGCTCCTTTGAACTCTATGCAACCTCAGTCGAGATAGTCCAATTTGTGAAGGTTTTTTCATGCAAAGATCATTAGATCAAGTTTATCATTTTATATCATAACTATGTAACATAACAAGACTATATGCGCAGGTTTTTTATTTTTTTAGATTTTTTTAATCAGTTATACACATTTGAATGTTCGGTTAAACCTTTCAAAACTCCGTTGACTGCCTCCAAAACCCATCTAACCCTGACGCCAAACGTCCACCGTCGATCTAACCCTAACGCCAAACTGCGGCCGTCGGATAGGCCTTCTAGAAGGATTCCGCGGGTGTAGCTTGGGCGATCCGTGGGAGCCCTGATTCTCCAATCTGATTGGCCACCTTTTTCTCTGACGAACATATAACGTTGAGCGGGGGGGCATCTCAGTGACCGTTGGGCCGAGCGGATCGGGCCCGGCAGAGCCTGGCGTGCGTGCGCACAGCCACGTCGTGCTCTGTTAGCATGCATGCAAGAGGGATGGGCTGCGCGCGACGGCCCCACCATGCATGCCATGCAACGGCGTCGCAGCCTAGCTATTCTGCTCGTGAACGCATCGACACAGCCTAGCCATTTGCATGCACGCAGCGACGCAGTAAAGCAGCGGTAGGGGCGCAGCGTATAGGTACGTCGCATCTAAGCTACTTTAACAATTGCATGCACGAACCTGAGACACGGGACGGACGCGTCGGTGGTGCAGCTCCTTTTTCAGTGTCACGCGCGGATGAACGGTCACTCACGCGGCAATTAATTATGCAATGGATGCTCTGCCGTTTTTGTGCTCTTTGGATGCTCTGCCGTTTTTGTGCAATTAATTATGCCACCACGAATGAAAGAGAGAAGACGATCGAAGGCAACGTGTACATTGACTACGGCTGCAATGCGGCTATAAAAGGGCACCATTTCCTCATCCCTCTCACACTCATCTCTCAAGCCTCATCCGCTTCTTCTTTTCGAGCCAAATCCACCACTTGAGCCACCATGCAGTTCCACGACCCTACCTACCATCGCCCTCGCACCGTGCCGGAGAGGGAGTACCCGCCCGGAGTCATCGTCGAGAATAGCCTGAGGGTGTGGGCCATCTCATGGTGGAGGGGGCCTAGAGAGTTGACTCACTTCTTCCTCCAAGCCGGCTACCGCCACCTCGCTCCGGGCACTCCGCCCATGTTCCACCTCCACGAGCTGTAGGATGGCGGCGTCAACGGCATCGTCATATCGGCCTCTATGTCACCTTCACCAACCCCTATGACGCTTACCACCTCCTCGGCCAGGTATTTTGGTGTGGATGCGAGTTCATCGCGTTCACCACCTACAACATCTTCACCAACTTCCACCATATCTTCCCCGAGCCCAACGGCATGCACACCCTCCCCTACCAGATGCCGGAGAACGACGAGTGAGGGGCGCCGGATAAGGAGGGGCCAAGGAGTTGTTCGAGTGTTCTGCTGGCCGAGTCTTTCTATCTAGCTTGTGTTGTGTTGGTTGGGGCGTGTGTGCCCGTGTCTTCTAGCTAGTGTCTAGTTTTAATTATTTTCCTTCCATATTTTATGCACTATATGTTGTAAGGGGATGCCCCTCTATATGTTGTAAGGGGATGCTACTAGGGTACCCGATGCCCCTCTATCGTGCTATCTACTAATGTTTTTTCGGGCCTAAAGTTTCTTCATTGCATTTTATTTATGTGGCCATGTGAACTAAAAAATGCACTAAAACACGATCCAATCATAAAAGTTGTTGTTAGCACGTGTCTAGTTAATTATTTTCCTTTTATGTTTTATGCACTATATGTTGTAAGGGGATGCCCCTTTATATGTTGTAAGGAGATGCTACTAGGGGCACACTAGATGTCTTCTTTTTTTGAGAGGGGCACAACCTTTTACGGTTGAAACACGCGAGTAAAAACTTTGAAAACACCATAGCACAAACCAAAAATAAAATAAAAATGGTGCTTGGTTGAAATAAACTAGAACCAAACAATTGCAATGTTTTTGGTTCACAAAGACTGCAAGTTAGACTGGTAACTAGAACCAACCTTTGTTTTAGCCGAACAACACGGGACCCTAACGGACATGATAGCTTGTGCATAAAAATAGCTCAAATAATTATCAGATGAGTTATCTCAAAAAAGATGACTGCAGGAAGCTTAAAATTTGTGAAATAACCTAAGCCGAAAAGATATATCGATGTCAATGACCGTGTCCACTTTTTTTTGCACTAGCTACACTTCTTTTATCAATGGGCCTGGATATGTTCTATTCGACCCTGCCTACCTTCTATATGGGCCTGGCCTTTTCGGGCAACTGTCGACGAACCTTTTTTTTCCTTTTCTCCCTCTACCACTGAAACTGAAACTGATGACGAACTGAAGAACTGAAAAAACGGGGCCGAAACAGAGTGGAGAAGACATGCCGAATTCGTACAACACAACACTTTTATTCAAACATCCATATCATTACGATTACAAATGATGCTCAATCTATTCACTAACGACTAATTATCATCACATAAACAAATGCGAGAGCAATTACACAAACATAAAAAAGTCCAGCCATCGAATTGCCCTGCTTCTTCAATTCGATGAGTTTCTTCATCTGCTTGTTCAGCTTCTTCAGCTCTGCCGTCACTCTTGCATCCCCCACAGTAGCACCAATGGAATTGCCAAATCCAGGGACAGCCCCAGATCCAAGGGCCCCAGATCCAGACGGGCCCGATCCAAACTTCTCCGCCTCCAACGGTAAATCGAGCTCCCCTGATGCACCCTCCAATTGAATCCGCTCTATGTACTCATCTAGCCACTCAAAATGGGCGCATTGCTTCAATTTCTGAAATCGGAAAGATGAACCCTAAATCCCAAATCCGATGAAAAATATGAAATTGGGAGACAAAAACCAAAATTGGCATATTGAGAAGTAAAATCTCACATTTCCCTGCTCTGGTTTGCTCTCGCATTTCCCGAATTCCCGCCCAAGGTTGTCATTCTTGTCGGTCGTTGTGACTAGCCGCTTCAGGGGTGCGGTACGTGGGCATGCAGGGCACCTTGTCATGGGCACTGCGCCATAGCGCGACCATGAGCGGCGGGAGGCTGAAGCGGAGCTCGACAATGCTAGGTCGCGGCCCGGAACGGCGTTGCTGCGCGTCGTCGCCGGAGAAGAAGAACAACAACGGTCGGGGGGGGGGGGGGGGGGGGGGGGGAGGGAGGATGGGAAGGTCGCGGTAGGGCTCAGGTGCTGCACGGCTCGGTGTCCTCTCTTGTACCAATGCTAAGCTGGATAAGTTAGTGGGTCCAACGTTCAGGTTGTTACGTAGGGGCTCACCTGATTCGAGTTTTAAACATGTGTCTTTGGATTAGGCAGCAGTGTCGCACGGCAGCTATTTTTTCCAACGCAGATGTCGCATGAGAGCCATTTGAACCAACGACGTCGTTCTGTGGACAATTCAACTCAATGACGTCGCATGGGAGCTATTTGCCCCAATTGATGGCGACTATATACATATATTACAGAGTGTGCACAAAGCAAATATGTCCAAAAAAGGAGATACAACATTATACGGCGTAGACCAACTGATGATGGTCTCAGCCCATTGGCGTACACCAGAGCTAGGCACGATCGACGTATTGCCAGTTGAGCCGGGCGACCTGTTTGGTGCTTCAACTGGTGGTGTGAACCGTGACGTAAGTACGTGCGTACACAATGCTTATCCCCGGAGCAACGACAGCTCCATCCGCGAGGCGAAGGGGCAGACCGTGAGCTGCCACGGCGAGCACTGTCGCCGCATGTAGAGGTAGCCGTTGGGCCCGACCCGTATCGGCCCCATGTAAGCGTCGGCGATGTAGAGGTAGTCGGACTCGTAGTGGAACCGTGGGCGACGCAGACGGTGGCTCTGGCTCGGGACGGCCCTCGTGTCGGTGTCGCCGATGGCGACGCACAGGGACATCAGTACGACTGCTACGGCGAGCCAGGCCGTCAGCCGCGCGAGCTTCGTTGCGCCCGCCATGTCTGCCCTAGTAGTAGTATTGTAGTACAATACTACGTAGTAATACTTGCGCGTGAGATTGCTCGTTCGTGAGGGTGAATCTGCTGTTATTGACGGGTTGCGTCGTGCTTCTTCCGCTAGCGCACGACGGTTCCTTTGAGCCACGCCGAGTCGGAATGTGTCTACGAGTCGGAACCGGTGACCCAATCCGTTGCGTAAATAGGCGGCCTTGAAACTTGAAAGGAGACAAGCATACTACGCCTCGGATGGAAGAAGAATCACGTGAAGTAATCACCGGTTTTGTTCCAGAGTTGGCCTACCACGAAGGTTGTGTGACAGCACGAGCTATACTCGTGACTCCATACAAAATGGTGCAGGCGTGCAGCTATATATACCAACATGCCCTGCCGTCCCATTGATAGTTCGATCACTGAAGCCGCAGACTACTTTTGGTTTAACAAATCTTGCCGTCCAAGGAGGTATATATAGGGGGACGTAGGTCTTAGAATTGTTATGTCTTCGTGAGATACTGGAGTAAGCCAAATAAATTAGACGCATTTTTGTGAATGGCAAGGCAGCCTTGATACTCTAGGACCGAGATGGTGGTTACCTGTTCAAAGTCACAGACGTGTTAGACGTTGACGGTGTAACCTTCATCTTGAATAGACACCTGCATACCTTGAAGAAGAATAGGAAGTTGCGCGAGATGATCAATCCCTAGAGAATGTCAGTTCATGGTGCTCAAAATTGGGGCAGAGAAGGCATTCTCGAATAGGCCAAGAGCCACGGATGTGCAGCCCATGGGAAGGAACAAGGCCCCGAAAACTGAAGGCTTTTCCAAGCGCTACAGGTCTTCAGCCCTCCAGGCTGACAAGCTCATAATCCCATTAGCGTCGGGCCTACAAATCTCTTCCTTCGAAGCAGACCTGCTAGGAAGGGAGTTTGTTCCTATGAAAATTTCTAGGGACCAGAATAGAGTAGCAGATCATCTGGCAAATCATGATAAAATTGATCATAGTACGGCTTGTTGGCTTCACAAAGGCCATCCATGTATAGCTGAACTTTTGTCGGCTGATTGTAACTCCACACTTTTGGAATAAAACTCCCATTTCACTCGCAAAAAAAAGCAGACCTGGTTTTTATATTTATCATGAATAGTGTATCCACCATCCAAACATGGGATAGACTTTGTTGATTACTACTGTATTATCAAAGAACTAATTGCATGTGTGTTAAATTAATAAATTAAAATTAAATGGCAAATATCTTAAATCATGAGGATACTGTCAGTAGCAAGGAACTAGGAAAAAGGATATTAGGAATGTAGTTGGAACCAGCATCATGCTTATTAATGCATATCATTTCCCTGAACTAGCTAATATAATGACACTATGTACTCCCTCCGTTCCTACATATAAGTCTTTTTAGAGATTTCAATACAAACTACATTCGGATATATATAGACATATTTTAGACTCTAGATTCACTAATTTTGCTTCGTATGTAGTTCTTTATTTTGCGATACACAACATGCCATATGGTATAGTACCATACGTTCATATTTTTGGATTTCCTATACCTTTTTGTAGTTGAGTCATAACACGAGGGGCAATGATTTATTGTGGTTGAACATGGGGTGTAGACTGCTGTACACGACTTGGTGCAGAAGTACAGCCGCAGAGGATCCTGATGAGCTGATGGATCCACTTTGCTCAATTGATCCCGAGCCAGACCTAGTGGCCTATGGTGTGGCCTATGGCGCGATTGTGTACAAGTCAAAAGCCATAGAAGATCCGGAACCATTGGTCCGTGTCGTTGGTGCCAGCCCGCGCGTGGGACGCGGGCCCGAGCAGACCGCTGTCGACCACGAGCCTGGCGATGTGGCATCCGTGCGCTGGTGGGCTGGACTCTTAGCGGGTGCGCGATCCAGAGGAGATCCCCACTCACGATCCAACGACGCTAGACGTACAGGAGTTCTAGGTGGCAGTGGATCCTCCTCGTGCGCCTGCCTCATTTTCTTCGAGCACATGAAATATTGCTTCATTTTCTCCAAAATCTTCATCATTTTCTGCACCAATTTCTTATGCGTTTTCTCCAAGCGCCTGAACAGGTGAAGGCACAATACCGGTAATGGTAGATTTATCAGTTTGGTCAGTACAACTGTCGCCCCCCGATCAATATTTTGGAGATTTGGTGGAAGAAGAAGAATCTCTTTTTCGAGAAGTGCTCCAGCATTAGGATGAAGGGACTCAAATGGAAAAAATAGATTCATCAAATAAGACATCTCAAGAGATATAGACCCTGCCACTAGAAACATCTAAGCATTTGACCCCTTTATGAATTGGACTATATCCAAAAAATACACACTTCTTTCACCGAAATGCAAGTTTGTGTGCATTGTATGGTCTAAGATTGGGCCAGCATGCACAACCAAACACACGAAGTGATTTGTAATCAGGAGTGGTATTGAAAAGACGTGTGATAGGGGTTTCAAATTTGATGACTTTGCTAGCTAGGGAGCAAGTTAATGAGATATGTGGCAGTCAAGAATGCTTCATCCCAAAACTTTAATGGCATGGATGCATTTGCTAGCAAGGCTAGTCCTACCTCAACAACATGACGATGTTTTCTTTCGGCATAACCATTCTGTTGATGTGCATGAGGGCATGAGGGCATGAAACATGGTGTGATATGCCAAGTTGTTGAAAGAAGGTGTTGAATTTCTTGTATTCACCTCCCCAGTCAGTTTGCATAGCAATGATCTTGGTGTTAAGTTTTCGTTCAACAAGATTTTTAAAATTCTTGAAAACATGAAACACTTTTGGTTGTGTAAGAAGATAAATCCAAGTACATTTGCTATAATCATCAATGAATCTTACAAAATATGAGTGTCTACTAACTGAAGTAGGAGCTGCCCCCCAAACATCTGACAATATAAGTTGTAAGGGTGCAATGGAAATACTGGTAGAAATAGGGTATGGTAGCTGATGACTTTTAGCTTGCTGACATGGATCACAAACTAACTCATTGCTAGATTCATGAGAGTGGGGAAGTTTATTCTCACTAAGAACAAGTATAACAATAACTGATGAAGGATGACCTAGTCTACTATGCCACTTGGCTAAAGATGGCTTGACTGCAACAAAATCTTGTTTATTGGATGACGATGATGAAGATATGAGTGGGTAGAGACCTCCCACGCTCTTGCCCCTAAGAAGGATTCTCCTCGTGTCCAAGTCCTTAACCAAAAAGAAATAAGGATAAAACTCAATGAGCACACGATTGTCAAGAGTAAATCTATGAACAGAGAGAACATTTTTTTGATATTTCAGGGACATATAGAACTCTATTTAGATAAAAAAATCATGGGGGTTTTGAAAATTGAACTACCAATGTGAGTAATTTTCATACCAGAACCGCTTGCGGTGTGCACTTGGTCACCTCCATGGTATTTGTCTCTGATGGTTAGCTTGTCCAACTATCCCATGATATGATTTGTAGCACCGGTATCTGCATACCAGTTTGTGTTAATGCCATAGGAGTTGGTGGCAGCGTTAGCCTCCTTTTCCTCATACTCATCCTCCTCATAGCGATTCCAGCACTCACGGGCGCCAACTCGATGATGCTTGAAGCATATTTGACATTCAGGGTAGTCCCTAGATGGTTGGTGATGCTGCCGTTGTTGAGGGCGGCCTCTGGAGTTCCTGTCGCCACCGCCAGAAGAGGAAGGAGATCGCCTCCCTTGACCACGCCCTCTGTTGCCACGAGCACGTCCTCTTGACTTGTATTGCCCGTGCCCCCTGTATGCCAGATTTGCTGATGAGTTGAAGCCGCCTTCTCCCCCATCACCCAACATCTCCATGCGCTGGTCAAAGGCATCAATCTTTCCAAAAAGCTCGTCCACTGTGATAGACGTTTTGACAGCACCGATGGCTGCCACCACTGGATCGTAATCCCGGTCGAGTCCAGCAAGCACGTAGTTGGCCATCTCAGGATTAGAGACGGGGCGGCCTGCTGCTGCAAGTTCGTCGCCGAGATTTTTCATCTTGGCGATGTAGGAGTTGCTGCTCATGGTGTCCTTCTTTGTGGTGGTGATGGCGATTCTAATTTGTGATTCGAGATTGGGACTGCGATGCGAAGATTGTTGTGACGGCAGTCCAGAGATCGAAGATGTTCTCCTTCCTCACGACTTGCGCGAGGATTTCCGTCGAGAGAGAATTCAACAGGTAGCTGGGAACCTGTTGATCCTTCGAGAGCCACGGTCCATAGAGCGGGTTTGGCACCATGACCATGGTCTTGTCCTGTTGCTGCTGCTCCGTTTGCTTTGGAGGGGCCGCATCGGTTCCGTCCAGGAGCCCTGTCACTTGCGCTCCTCGCGGGGCGGGCATAGCTGGGCCTTCTAGAGGAGATAGTTTCCCCTTGATAGTTTCTCGGACGGTGGCAGCCCGAGGTTGTGGACGATCGGAGTTGAAGAGGGAGACAGGATCGATGGCAGGTGGTTTGATTGTTTTCTGTAGCTAGATTGGAAGAGGATTGGCTCTGTATATCATGTAGGATTGAAGCGTTCCTACTCTCCAGGAGGAGAGCCGCATTGTATATATATATTGACGAGAGACAGAAAGATCCCCTGTCGTGGCTTACACGGTTTGTCGCCGATCGCTAGGATTCAGTGTTTACAGGAGATACGGGAGAGAAAACTTGCAGGAGAGAAAAGGAGGTTGAGATTACAAGCATATATCTCTTAACTTAAATGTGACGCCCCCGATTCGACCGTACACTAATCACACACGCAAATGTGTACGATCAAGATCAGGGACTCATAGGAAGATATCACAACACAACTCTAGACACAAATAAAATAATACAAGCTTTATATTACAAGCCAGGGGCCTCGATGGCTCAAATACAAAAGCTCGATACACAAGAGTCAGCGGAAGGAACAATATCTGGGTACAAACATAAGTTAAACAAGGATGCCTTAAGAAGGCAAGCACAAAAACAACAACGATCGAAGAGGCAAGGAATCCTGCCTGGGACCTCCTAACTACTCCTGGTCTTCGGTGGCCTCCATGTAGTAGTATCCGACGACGGTGGCATCTGGCTCTAGTGATCCACCAACTAGTTGCAACAACTGGAAACAAGAAGAAGGGGGAAATGGGATAGCAAAGCAACCGTGAGTACTCATCCAAAGTACTCGCAAGCATTGGATCTATACTAAGTATGCATTGGTACCAAATAGAAGGGTTGTATCTGTGGACCGAACTGCAGAATGCCAGAATAGAGGGGAAGGCCTAGCCTATCGAAGGCTAGCATCTTCAAGCAGCCCCAAGCATCTTGCAGCATTCAGAAGAGTAAAGAATAGCAGTTTAATTAACAAGCATGTTGTAGAAACAACGCCCAGAGATCCTTCCTTGACTCCCTGCGAGAAAGCAATCCCGGAGCCAACATATCCATCACATATCTCAAGTATCCAGCTCTAGTTGTAATAGATCAAGATACAAGTCTGAACGTCCATTACCATGGATATGGTATTCGAGTAGATAACTACCCTGCAGGGGTGCACCACGTTACCCAACATGCTTGATTACTCTGGCCGGACACACTTTTCTGAGTCAATGCCCGTCCTCGGAAGATCAACACGTCGCAGTCCTACCTAGCCTCAGCAGAGAGGTCCCCGCCGGTCTACATCCTAAGCACTCCGGGGTCTTGGGCCCATCGCCCGTTGCACTACGGGTCGTTGCGTGTAGGGCGGACCTAGGCACCACCTCTGGGGTGCCGGCCCAGCCGTGCCGCAATGCTGAACTGGACGTCTGACAAAGCTTCGGCTGATACTGCGACGCTGAGGCCCATAACTATTCCCGCGTGGTGGTTAGTGCGTAAAGGCCAGAGGCTAACTCAGAACAAATACCCAAACCTTTAGTGTATTAGAAGCTCGTGGAGACGAGCAGAACTCATGATCGATGTGACCCCGTCGCCCCGTCTCGTGGACATACGGCAAGTGCCCAGAATGCCCGGCCGTGCCACGTAATTATCTCGCGAGTGCTCTCCGGGCCTGCCCGACTTTCACGCCAACTCACGGGTACCCCTCAGGACCGACCCGACTTTAACAATGGTCTGAATTAAAGCGAGTGTAATTGTGTGTCCAAAACATCAAGGGGGAATCCGAGGAATCACCCTCGGTGGAATCCACTTGATGTAATCGTCAAGGTGAACGTATGAAGAATCACGCTCGAGGTTCACACTTGAGGGGTTGCACGACAGAGTCGTATTGGGAGTGGTGAAGGAGGAATCACCCTCCATGGCCACGACCGAATAGCTACACTACAGAGTTATCATCAGGAGTGCATTACGAGGTATCACTCTCGGCACTCGATGGTACCTCTGCACAGTCGAGCAACAAAGGGGGTGAGGTGATGTGTCGGTCTCTGGTCGTCGATCACGTTGATCGAATCGATGATGAAGTGTAGCGACCAGACCTCAAACAGTCTAGTCTCTGTGCATCAGTGTCATCCCTGGATCGGTAATGCTGACACGCATAGTACTTTGAAGAATTTATAACAGAGTAGCAATCACACACTTATTACATCAAATAGTTCAAGAGAACTCAATACAATAAATATGGCTTAAGGCCATCTAAAATACGATAACATCGGAAGACTTGGAAGATAAAGTGAGTCCATCAACTCCAACGGCATCACTGAGTATAAGACCACGACCTAAGGCTCCTTACTCGTCGTCTGAAAAGTCTGCAACATGATACCTTACTGCCCAAAAACGGGCCAGCACATGGAATATGCTGGCAAAGTAACACATAGAGAGTAATGAACAGAATAATGCTATCACTACATGCATATTTGGCTGGTGAAAAGCTCTATGGTTACAGTTTTGCGAAAAGCCAATTTTTCCCTACCACAAAGGAATAAATTTTATTTAACTATCATTGTGGTTGTTAAACATTGAGAAGGTACCTCCAACTCAATCCCAATTAAGAACGGGATTAACCCAATCAAATTAAATTAAGTAACATGATGATGAGATTCACATGATAATCCAAGAACTAGATACTCAAGATGTCCATAACCGGGGACACGGCTAATCATGATTAGTTTGTACACTCTGCAGAGGTTTGTGCACTTTTCCCCACAAGACTCGATCGCCTCCGCTTGATTTCTCGCACTACATGGTGTTTGAGAAACGGATGACCGAGACACAATCTTTCAGAAACGGATGGACAGTTACACCTACTTTCCCCTACATCTGCTAGCCCACCTCTTCAAGAGGTCATGTAACCTACTCAACTATGCTAGAGCCCATAATAGCTTGTGGTTCCACACGAAAGTTTCTAGCATGAATAATCTCATGATCCCTTTGAGTCTGGGTGGCGGTCCATAGGATGATCACACGGGTACTCCGAGATATCCAAAAATACAGACAACACTGGTTTCTCCAGGTGCCTCAATCCACCCAGATGTAAATTAAAGTAGCCACATTAAGTTGAACCATAAATTAATAATCTCACATCTGTCATGAAGAATTCACTCAAATCCAATCCACGTCTACGAGCATAGCATAGCGATATAAGCAAACATAGAAGTAACTCCCAAAGGTTTGATAGTAAACAGGACAATAGGCACTACCTCATCTACTTCCCAAAACCCACATATAAATCAGATCCTAATCATGCAACTGTTTGAGGATTGATCTAATGCAATAAAACTGGGTGATGAAAAGTATGATCAAAGTGTTACTTGCCTTGCTGATGATCCATGAAACCTAGAGACTCGTAGTAGCACGCTTCGCACTCCGGGTACTCTATCGCAAACAAACAATACATACATAAGCAATCAAGCAAGGGTGCACGAAATAAAACTCAAAATAAGAGATCTAACCAGAAAGTTCAACTTAAGAACTCCGGTTTGCAAAAAGAATCAATTCAAACGAAGCAACGAAGGTCAAACGGCAAAAGAAACAAGCTTCGTTTACTAATCTGGATCTAAGTCAAATTTTACAGTAGCAAAAACTTGTTTGAGTTGGCTAAACGGAAAGAGAATTTCGAGACGAAACTCTAGGCGCTTGAATCGCCTGATTCCAATAAACGAGCGAAAAGTTATACTAAAACGAAAAACAGATCAGAAATCGCGATCAGGAATAATCGCGGAAAATCCGAGAAAATGAAAAACTGACGAACAGGCTAACGATCGAACGTTCGCTGTCTGTAAAAAACGAAAACCGTTCGTTAAAACGAACGAACGAACGGGCATTCGCTATTTAACTAAACCGGAAAAAAATAAACCGATCTAATATAAAAAAACGCATCTCGGTTTCGAAATAAAACCGAACGGTTTTTCAAGAAAAACCGGCGGCTACCTCGGTTCGCGTGATGGCGGCGGCGGCGAGCGGCGGCGGCGGCGAGCGGCGTCGGGCGAGAGGCGGCGGGGCTCCGGCGGGCGGCGGCGGACGGCGGCGGGGCTCCGGTGGGTGGCGGGTCGGGCAGCGGGGCGACGCAGGCGGCGGGCGGCGCGGGGCGGCGGCGGCGCGGGCGGCGGCGACTTGGGCTGAGGCGGGGCTCGGGCCGCGGCTTTAAAGGCCGGCCGGGCTGAGGTTTCTGGGTCGGACACGGCTCGTAAGGCGGTTGACTTTTTAAAAAAAAATCGGACGTGCAGAAAAAGTAAGAAAAGAAATACTAAACGGACTCCAAAAATCCCGAAATAAATGTTCCCCGTCCTCTAAAAATAAGCCGGACAAGATGAACATTTATTTGGGCCTAAAATGCAATTTCGAAAAACGCGTATTTTTCCTAATTCGAATAAAATCAAATAAAATCAAATATTTGTTTTTAATATTTTCCTCCAATATTTCATTATTTGTGGAGAAGTCATTTTATCCCATCGCATATATTTTGATATGAAATATTTTCGGAGAGAAAAATAATTAAAACAAATGATCCTATTTTCAAAATTTGAGAAACCCAAATATGAAAATAACGAAATCCCCAACTCTCTCCGTGGGTCCTTGAGTTGCGTGAAATTTCTAGGATCGCAAATCAAAATGCAATAAAATATGATATGCATGATGATCTAATGTATAACATTCCAAATTGAAAATTTGGGATGTTACAAACCTACCCCCCTTAAGATGAATCTCGCCCTCGAGATTCGGGTTGGCTAGAAAATAGGTGAGAGTGGTCCTTCCGTAGATCTTCCTCTCACTCCCAAGTGGCTTCATCCTCGGTATGGTGACTCCACTGAACTTTGCAAAATTTGATAACCTTGCTGCAGGTGACTCGGCTGGCATACTCAAGAATCTTAACTGGTTTCTCCTCATAGGTCAAGTCACTATCCAGCTGAATCGCTTCCAATGGCACTGTATCTCTCAGTGGTATCTCAGCCATCTCTGCGTGGCACTTCTTCAGCTGGGAAACATGGAACACATCGTGAACTCCCGACAATCCTTCGGGCAATTCCAACTTGTAAGCAACTTCCCCCATACGCTCCAAAACTTTGTATGGTCCTACAAAACGTGGCGCTAACTTTCCCTTAACTCCAAAGCGCTTTACTCCTCGAAGTGGTGATACTCGAAGATAAACTCTGTCTCCGACTTCGTAAACTGTCTCCTTGCGTTTAGAATCCGCATAACTCTTCTGCCTGGACTGGGCTACCTTGAGCCTATCACGAATCAGCTTCACTTTCTGTTCAGACTCTTTAATCAAATCTGGTCCAAACAACTGGCGGTCTCCAACTTCGTCCCACAAAAACGGTGTCCTACACCTCCTTCCGTACAGAGCTTCGAAAGGGGCCATCTTCAAACTGGATTGATAACTGTTGTTGTAAGAGAACTCTGCATATGGCAAATTGTCGTCCCAACTAGATCCATAATCTAGCGCATAAGCTCTCAGCATGTCCTCCAAAATCTGATTGACTCTCTCGGTCTGTCCGTCTGTCTATGGATGAAAAGCTGTACAGAACTCTAGCCTGGTACCCAAAGTCTCGTGCAACTGATTCCAAAACTTTGAAGTAAACTGGGTTCCTCTATCTGATACAATGGTCCTCGGAACTCCATGCAGACATACGATCCTGGTCATGTATATCTTTGCCAACTTAGCACTTGTATAAGTGGTCTTTACTGGGATGAAATGAGCTACCTTCGTCAAACGATCGACTACAACCCATATCGTGTCATAGCCTGAACGAGTCCTGGGCAATCCTGTGATAAAATCCATGCCTAGCTTATCCCACTTCCATTCGGGTATCGGCAATGGTTGTAGCAATCCTGCTGGCTTCTGATGCTCTTCCTTTACTCTCTGACATACATCACAAACTGCTACATACTCCGCAATATCCTTCTTCATTCCGGTCCACCAGAAAGTATCCTTCAAATCCAAATACATCTTGGTATTTCCTGGGTGAATCGAATATGGTGAATCATGGGCCTCTTGCAGAATCAACTTCCTGATCTCCGTATCATTGGGCACATAAACGCGGTCCTCAAACCATAAGGTATCGTGGTCATCCTCACGAAATCCCTTGGCTCAAGTGGACCATATGCAAGGCAAAGGTTTGCTCTTGATAGGTTTTCTATTTTACCGGTCTCGTGATGGTAGTTGGGAGACCGGGTTATAGGATCGATTGCCGTACTATCAAGGGGGCTCTCGATGAGTAGCTTGATCGTATCGTTCATAGAGAGCTCAAACCATTGCATCCTTGCATCATCTTTATTGGTTCTTGTTTGGTTCTTCTCTTTGTGACAAGCTCGAGTTCATCGAAAACGGAGTTCACTCGCATCTTCTATGATGTTTTCGATGTTGGAGGTTATGCCGGTTCTTCTCGGTTGGAGGTTTTACTCCTCTATTTGTTGGCATACCTCACCTGCCTCTTCTTACTATAACAAGCTTGAGTTTGCTCAATTCGGAGCTCATATGAAGAAGTTATGGCAGCTCTGGTTTTCTCCCTGCGGTAGTACCGCGGCCAGAGCGGCAGTACCGCTTATCGCCCCAAGCGGTAGTACCGCTGTCCAAAGCGGTAGTACCGCCTATGGCCATAAGCGGTAGTACGGCTACGGTTCCGCGCTGGTACCGCCTCGATTTTGGGTCTTGCATTTTTCGTGTCGAGTTTTGCAGTAGTTGCACGGCAGTAAGGCACGGCAGTTCCGCCTATAAGCGGTAGTACCGCCCCGATGGGCGGTAGTACAGCCTGTAAGCGGTAGTACCGCTCCGGTCGGGCGGTAGTACCGCTACTGCATTTTTGGTCCCGTGTTCTGCTCCTCCAGCGGTAGTACCGCTGGGGTGCACGGTAGTACCGCTTATATGCGGTACTACCGCCCCATGGTTCATGTTTGGTTGCTCCTTTTCCCTGCTTCTTCCGCCAGAGCGGTAGTACCGCTCGTGGAGCGGTAGTACCGCTCGTGTGCGGGCTGAGCACATAACGGTTGGATTTTTCCCCTTCTATAAAAGGGGGTCTTCTTCCCCAATGAACCTTATCTCTTGAGCTCGTGTTCTTCCCCCATTGTTGACCTTCTTCGAGCTTGCTAACTCTCAATCCCTCCATGGATTCTTGCTAGTTTTTGAGGGAAAAGAGAGAGGAGATCTAGATCCACATTTCCACCAATCACTTTCTCCTCTTTGTGAGGGGAACCCCTTGGATCTAGATCTTGGAGTTCTTGGTGTTCTCCTTCTTGTTCTTCCTCTCATTTTCCTCCCTAGCATTAGTTGCTTCGGTGGGATTTGAGAGAGAAGGACTTGGGCACTCCGTGTGCCCTTGCCATTGCATTTGGTGCATCGGTTTGAGTTCTCCACGGTGATACGTGGAAGTTACAAGTTGAGAAGCTTATTACTCTTGGGTGCTTGGTGCCCTTGAGCTTGTTCCTCTTGGGTGCTTGGGCGCCCTAGACGGTTGGTGGTGTTCGGAGCTCAATCATTGTGGTGTAAAGCTCCGGGCAAGCGTCGGGGTCTCCAATTAGGTTGTGGAGATCGCCCCGAGCAATTTGACGGGTTCCGGTGACCGCCCCCAAGGGTTGCCAAAGTGTACGGGTTCGGTGACCGCCCCCAAGGGTTGCCATTTGTACGGGTTCGGTGACCGCCCTCAAGGGTCCCTTAGTGGAATCACGGCATCTTGCATTGTGCGAGGGCGTGAGGAGATTACGGTGGCCCTAGTGGCTTCTTGGGGAGCATTGTGCCTCCACACCGCTCCAAACGGAGATTAGCATCCGCAAGGGTGTGAACTTCGGGATACATCGTCGTCTCCGCGTGCCTCGGTTATCTCTTAACCGAACCCTTTACTTATGCACTTTACTTTGTGATAGCCATATTGTTTCTTGTCATATATCTTGCTATCACTTAGTTGTTTATCTTGCTTAGAATAAGTTGTTGGTGCACATAGGTGAGCCTAGTTGTTATAGGTTTTGTGCTTGTCAAATTAACCGCTAGGTTTATTCCGCATTTGTTCAAGCCTAAACCGTAATTATTTTAAAGCGCCTATTCACCCCCCCTAGGCGACATCCACGATCTTTCAGCAGGGGTCTGGGCCCATCGCCCTATGCACACCTGCACGTTGCGTACGCGGCCGGAAGCAGACCTAGCCTAGTGGCGTTCCAGTCCAATCCGGCACGCGCCACTCAGTCGCTGACGTCACGAAGGCTTCGGCTGATACCACGACGCCGGGATACCCATAACTACTCCCGCGTAGATGGTTAGTGCGTATAGACCAAATGGCCAGACTCAGATCAAATACCAAGAACTCGTTAAGCGTGTTATGTCGAAGTAACCGCGGACGCCGTCCAGGGCCAGGCCCACCTCTCACCTAGGCGGTCTCAACCTGCCCTGTCGCTCCACCATAAAGTAACAGTCGGGGGCCGTCAGGAACCCAGGCCCACCTCTACCGGGGTGGAGCCACCTGTCCTTTCAGCCCCCTCATCAGAATCACTTGCGGGTACTCCTCGAGCCGACCCGACTTTAGTCACCACATGTGTCATGTATAATGTATATAGAATATACCCGTGATCACCTCCCAAAGTGATCACGGCCCAGTAGTATAGCATGGCAGACGGACAAGAGTGTAGGGCCACTGATGGAACACTAGCATCCTATACTAAGCAGTAGGATAGCAGGTAAGGATAACAACTGTAGCAACAATGACAGGCTATGCATCAAAATAGGATTAACCGAAAGCAGTAACATGCTACACTACTCTAATGCAAGCAGTATAGAGAAGAATAGGCGATATCTGGTGATCAAGGGGGGGGGCTTGCCTGGTTGCTCAGACAAGAAGGAGGGGTCGTCAGTGACGTAGTCGACCACAGGGGCATCAGCATCGTCACGGGGTCTACCGAAAAGAAGAGGGGGGAGAAACAGTAAATACAAAGCAAGCAAGTGCATAACAGGACAACAGGCAGAGCTAGACGTGTTCTAACGCGGTATGAGGTGATACCGGTGAAGGGGGGAAACATCCGGGAAAGTATCCCCGGTGTTTCACGTTTTCGGACAGATGAACCGGAGGTGAAATGTTGCAGGTTCACTATGCTAGGGTCGCGTGGCGAACGAACGGACTGCGTATTCGGATTCGTCTCGTCGTTCTGAGCAACTTTCATGTAGAAAACATTTTCATCTGAGCTACGGTTTATTTTCTATGAATTTCTAAAGGTTTAAACATTTTCTGAAATTATTAAATTAACAGAAAAGGAATATGACGTCATCATGACGCCATGCTGACATCAGCAAGTCAACAGCGGCTGTACAGGTCAAACCTAACATGTGGGTCCAGTGGGACCCACATGTCAGCCTCTGTTAGTATTAAACAGAGTTAAACTTAAACTAATTTACTAATTAAGCTACCGGGCCCACCTGTCATAGGCTTATTAGGGTTTTTAGTTTATTTTTTATTTACAAAAATCATTTAGTTAACTAGAAGGGCCGGTGGGGCCCGCGTGTCAGTGACACCGGATGGCCACGTCAGCGCGTTGACTGGTCAACCCAGCCAACGGGGCCAGTGGGGGCCACTGGCAGTGACCCAGGGCTGGTCCCCACGCATTGCCACGTCGGCGGCCGGCGTTTAAACGCCGACGCACGCTCCGGCGACCACCCGAGACGGCGGCGTTGCGCGGAAACGGCGCACAGGGGGCCATTTGGCCCGCGGTTTCTTCCTACGGGACGGGCGCGACGCGACGCGTCCGTTGGTGGCCGCGAAAAGCACGGGGATGGCCGGAAACGGCCGCTACCTCGACGGCGGCGGGTGGTGCATTCGGGTGAAGCTCGGGGTCGGCGCTACGGGCTCGACGGAGTGCGTGGATGGGTGCATCTGGCCCGCACAGACGTGCTGAGCACGAAGCCGGGCTCAGCTGAGCTCGACGGCGAGCATGGCCGCGACGGTGAAGCGCCTGGCGGCGACCGGAGCTCGGCAACGATGGCAGCTATCTACGGAGCGCTAGGGGGCCAACGAGGAGCAGCAGGGGGAGGAGAAGCTCACCGTGCGGCACTCACGTAGGCCCTCGACGGATTAGTAGCTGCAGATCGGCGCCGGGGAAGAAAGGGATCGCCGGCGACCGAAGTTGAAGACGAGCTTGGTGTGCTCGTTGCAGGGGCTCCCAAGTCCAACTGGTGGTGGCAAGCGGTGTAGGGGACGGTGGCGGAGCGAACAGGCATGTTGGAAGGACGCGTGGAGGATGGTGGCTGCGAGGGCGACGGCGGCCATGGTGGCCGTGGCGTTCGGATGCGATGGGGAGGGGATCTGGGGTGCGAGGGAGAGAGCGAAGCGGGCGAGGGGAAAGGACTGGCGCGAGTGGGGTGGCAGAGCAAGTGGAAGGGGAGCCCGAGGCGTCGCCCTTATCCTCTCCCGGCGAGGCCTGCGAGGTGGTCGGGTGTCGCCGAGGTGCCCGGTCGGTCGAACAGTGGGAGGTGGGAGACGAAAGGGGAGGGGTAGTGGGCCACATGGCCTGTTGGGCTTAGCCCGGAGGGTTAGGCCGAGGGGTGGGGGGTCAGGGGCCTTTTCTCTCTCTCCCTTTTTCCTTTCTTGTGCTCTTTTCTTTTCACAGAAAAATGCTATGCAATATTTGTGCTGCCAAAAGGAGTTCTGAAAAATGTGGGACTAGGCCAAATAAATACATTACAATATTTGGCACCTGCCACAAAAAGTTTGGGAGGAGTTTGAAATGATTTGGATTTTTCACAATTGGAAAAACATTTAAAAATGCTGATTTGGAACTGCTTTCATTCCCAGGGGAAATTAGCTACCTCAAATGATGTTGAATCACTCATGACATTTAGTCAATGAGTATTTTCAACCCAACGAACATTTTTGTTTTACTGTTTGGAGGAATAATTTATTTGACTTTATTTTAAAATTGAATTTGAATTGGTTTTGAATCAACGTGAGATTAGCAACAGTAACAGTGATGACATGGCGCCATTAACAGAGATTACTGTAGCACGACACTGGGGGTGTTACAAATCTCCTCCACTACAAGAAATCTCGTCCCGAGATTTAGGTGGGGAAGTAAAGAGCAACTTCAGAAGAACTAACACTTATAGGGTTAATTATCTGGAGAACAATTCAGGGAATGTGGCAGAAGTATCTCTCGAGTTGAAACTTAAGAAAACATCGAGAGCAAAATATGAAGGTACAATAGGAAGTTTCAGGCGAATGGACAAACGATCAATACCTGAACAGAGTGTGAGAAGGGGGTTCAGAGCATCGGGAATAGATCATCTCTCGGAAGGTGGCTCGTGACATGATACGAAGCCAAATGCAAGAATATTTCAGAATCAAAGATATACAGGGGAGTCAGGTTTCGATCCTGTGGAACTGTGGGTTATGGGCCCACCATGTGGGCTTTTTTTTTAGGAGCAGTGACATCTTGCACGGACATGATAGCAAGGCATGTCAGAGAGCACCCTGTCAGTTATGTCGGCAACACGTTGGTACCAAGGGTGAGGGACGAAGAGAACCATTTTCCTGCTCGTTGAAACGAGGCGGACCAATAGGCAAAGTTCTCGTCCATCAGGGGTTACCGGAATGTCATCAACAACATTAACAGGGTCTTACTGATAGAGTTGTACACTGAGGTGTTTGCATAAGCCGGAGAATATTACTGCTTAGATCATATAGATCACAAGAAACATTAAACCAACCAATGGAAAGGAAAATACGATTATCAGATTAAACAGAACAATGGAAAGGAAAATGTGTTTAAGCACATATTTCAGGGATATTTCCTTCCCAAGGACAAGCTGAGCATGATATCCATGACGGAATATAATGTAGAAAACTCTTTAGGTAGGGGAGAGAAATTTCATGACATTACCCATACAACGGTGTTTGGATAATTGAGCGAGAAACATTTAGCATTGGGCTTCAAATGTTCCTGTTGAAAATCGGAGTACCATAGACATGCTTCGAGATAGCATTGACATGGTCAACAGGTGAAGATCAGACTTTGGAAACAAAAAGGATCCATCAGGAACAACTTATAGAATAAGTCTTACGATTTCCTCATGGAAGAATAGCTAACCTTGCTAAAAGGGAAAACTTATAACAATAGGTCCTCCGGCCAGGTGTGTTTGGCATGTCATCACCTTACCGGGTCATAAATAGGCCAATGTTATAACTCTTGGAAATATGTTCCAACCATCATATCTGACCGAGATTCAGATCTGATTGGTGTCAGGATAACTCAGACTCAGGATGCCTGAGAAGGAAGGTGCAACACAAATTGTCGAAACGACATCGAAGATTCTCGGGAGATGAACTATGGAAGCGAGTTCCGAACAAGGGTTCATCATTACATCAAGGAGAGGCGAGGAGGTGACTGATTGACTCAGCGACAATCCATTGAGATTTCCAAAAGATGGATTTACACAACTATGTGAACAAGGAGATAACATTAGCTAGATCGAATGACTTAATGATGTATGCTCGAGGAAAACAGACACAGTTAAACATTGGTTGAAATGTGCACCCGAAATATGGGCTAGGTAGCACAATCAATGTTCGAATGATGATTCATTAAGCCATAGACGTAGAATGAAACTATAGGCCAATAACTTCAAAGCATTAGGGTTACTAGAAGTTTAGAATTTACACATCACAGACCATTTGTCGGTATTTCGTTTAGAAACAACACAGGGATCAGAAAACAAATGGAGATGGCGAGAAGTATTACTATATCAAGAATTCTCAAGAGGTGGAGAAATTCTCACAATATCCTTGACATAAAGGATGGTAATACTCCAAGGTAGAACATAACATAGGCTGGTTAGCAAGGAGCTCCATAACTTGATCAAGTTTGTGATTGAAGGAATGAAAGGTTGTTGTCGATGGTAACTCAAATTACCAAGGAACGAGGATGGCACTTATCATCAAGAATTCCATTGATATCCTGGAAGGAGTCAAAATGTTGATGATGTTCACGGCAAATTTTGTCAAGAGGCTCCACGAAGATGTAATCGATCGGCGATGACATCAAGTCAAAGGAATGATGAAGCGATAGGTTAATGGAACCAAGGGGAAGGCACAAACTTGAAATCAAGCTTGTTGTTCAAGGCGAACTAATATGACGAGGAAGATCGACGTAAGCTTAGCTCATCATCGAAAGTTGTGTTCCGGGAAGGACCGGGTAGCACAGTTAAAAGTTTGCACGATAATGATATAGCCGATAAGGCTAGGAATGACTTGAGGGATTATTACACTCGTAAGCAACAAGAATTACTTACAGTTATTGAATCGGAGTGCGGAATCGATTCGCTTATCGGTGTTCTCGAGTGACTAATAACTCAGAGCCCGTGGAAAATTGGAATCAGTGAGAATGTAGCACTTGATGAAAAACTCATAAGAAGTTATGCAGTTCCATGATAATCTCGAGATACCAGGGGGTCATACTCGACGACAGATCAAGGTAAAGGTTGGACTAGGGTATTGCCCTGCAGAAGACAAGTGCTCAAACTTGCACGAGAAACGGAATCAAGGAGAAACATGGTCGGAACCACGTCCACGGATACCAGATGAACTTATTACAAGGGGGTAATTATTATAAGAGAAGCTTCCATGATAGGATCTACATCGTGTCCATGGTCATGAACACAAAGGTTCAAGGTCGACTCCCACTTCTTCAATGCATAACCTTCCATTCGCCTCTCGTATTTTGATAATGACATTAGTTGTCGAAAGTTTTACCTGGTGCAATACCAGATAAGTATGTCCCGCGAAATCTTTCGGGTTCACACAGATTAAGGAAGGCATAGGTTCAACCCATCGGGGCATCGTAGAAAGATATACTACAAACTTCAGGAGTAAATAACACAAGCTCAGAAGTAGAGCATGGTCGACAAAGCAGAGGATACAATTTACCAAAGGCATTATGTATCCTAGGAAAAGCTCACCAGCTTATTTAATATGGAGGACATTGTCGGATAAAATCCGACAAAAGGGTCTGGTGGTCCACAAGGGATCTGATGTGAGCATCAGTACTCAACCAGAGGAAGAAAGAATGTAAGGAGATCAGACTATAGAAACAACTGACTAACTCACAAGCTCAAATGCAAAGGAATTATGAATTCCAAGTCAAGGGATCAGAACAATGCTCTGATTAGGGATGGATAAGTTGAATAGCCTTAGGGGTACAATCGATGACGATTTGATTGGTCGAGATCCAGCTCATGTTAAAGATGTCTGAGCCGGAAGGATGAATTCTAGGATCTGATTGAGGATTGCGAGCATTCGCAACATATTGAATCAATGGACTCAAAAAGATAATGACAAGAGATGCCAATAAGATTACGAGACTTAAGATTAATCATAATGCAAGTAAGCAAGAATTTCAAGAGCAAAAAGGCTCCTGAAGATTTTCGGAAGATCGAATGATATCTTGAACACTTTTGTGAAATACTTGAATCAACTAGGGATGACCGGATACTCGGTAAGTGCTAGAAATTATCCGTAGTGGTATTCATGCGGCAAAGAACAGCAAGGCAGTAAGCTCAAAGGATTCTCGGAGCAGCAAAGAGAATTTCGGGGTATCTTGTAATAACAAGATCAACTGGGAAGCATTGTAGGAATGGCGAGTATACGTGGTTATCCACATGGGTTTATCGATGGAAGGGAATTGCAAAAGCAATTAACACAAGTTCTCGGGTTATCAGCGGAGAGTATCTTCAGGGTCTTCACGTGCAGCAGACGATCATCAGTAATAAGGGGCTCTCCGGGTGAAAGTGATAACGAGATCCTAATGTTAGATTTAGTAAATTCACTTAACCCGAATAGAAGAGAGATCAGAGTCCCGGAGTATAGACAAGGAGTAAAAGATCCTAATACCACCCAATGGCGACGTGGGCCCGTAAGCCACACAGCCATGTTAGTAAAAGTTTTTGTAATGTCTAGACTCGACTTCGGCCAAGGAGTGTGGAAAGGGGGATTCCTACAGGCAATCAGCTCTGATACCAACTTGTGACACCCCCGATTTGACCGTACACTAATCATGCACGCAAATGTGTACGATCAAGATCAGGGACTCACGGGAAGATATCACAACACAACTCTAAAACATAAATAAGTCATACAAGCATCATAATACAAGCCAGGGGCCTCGAGGGCTCGAATAACAAGTGCTCGATCACAGACGAGTCAGCGGAAGCAACAATATCTGAGTACAGACATAAGTTAAACAAGTTTGCCTTAAGAAGGCTAGCACAAACTGGGATACAGATCGAACGAGGTGCAGGCCTCCTGCCTGGGATCCTCCTAACTACTCCTGGTCGTCGTCAGCGGCCTGCACGTAGTAGTAGGCACCTCCAGTGTCGTAGGAGTCGTCGTCGACGGTGGCGTCTGGCTCCTGGGCTCCAACATCTGGTTGCGACAACCGGGTAGGAAGGAAAGGGGGAAAAAGAGGGAGAAAGGCAACCGTGAGTACTCATCCAAAGTACTCGCAAGCAAGGAGCTACACTACATATGCATGGGTATATGTGTAAAAGGGCCATATCAGTGGACTGAACTCCAGAAAGCCAGAATAAAAGGGGGATAGCTAGTCCTGTCGAAGACTACGCTTCTGGCCATCTCCATCTTGCAGCATGTAGAAGAGAGTAGATTGAAGTCCTCCAAGTAGCATCGCATAGCATAATCCTACCCGGCGATCCCCTCCTCGTCGCCCTGTTAGAGAGCGATCACCGGGGTGTATCTGGCACTTGGAAGGATGTATTTTATTCAGTATCCGGTTCTAGTTGTCATAAGGTCAAGGTACAACTCCGGGTCGTCCTTTTACCGAGGGACACGGCTATTCGAATAGATAAACTTCCCTGCAGGGGTGCACCACATAACCCAACACGCTCGATCCCATTTGGCCGGACACACTTTTCTGGGTCATGCCCGGCCTCGTAAGATCAACGCGTCACAGCCCCACCTAGGCACAACAAAGAGGTCAGCACGCCGGTCTAACCCTATGTGCGCAGGGGTCTGGGCCCATCGCCCTATGCACACCTGCACGTTGCGTACGCGGCCGGAAGCAGACCTAGCCTAGTGGCGTTCCAGTCCAATCCGGCACGCGCCACTCAGTCGCTGACGTCACGAAGGCTTCGGCTGATACCACGACGCCGGGATACCCATAACTACTCCCGCGTAGATGGTTAGTGCGTATAGACCAAATGGCCAGACTCAGATCAAATACCAAGAACTCGTTAAGCGTGTTATGTCGAAGTAACCGCGGACGCCGTCCAGGGCCAGGCCCACCTCTCACCTAGGCGGTCTCAACCTGCCCTGTCGCTCCGCCATAAAGTAACAGTCGGGGGCCGTCAGGAACCCAGGCCCACCTCTACCGGGGTGGAGCCACCTGTCCTTTCAGCCCCCTCATCAGAATCACTTGCGGGTACTCCTCGAGCCGACCCGACTTTAGTCACCACATGTGTCATGTATAATGTATATAGAATATACCCGTGATCACCTCCCAAAGTGATCACGGCCCAGTAGTATAGCATGGCAGACGGACAAGAGTGTAGGGCCACTGATGGAACACTAGCATCCTATACTAAGCAGTAGGATAGCAGGTAAGGATAACAACTGTAGCAACAATGACAGGCTATGCATCAAAATAGGATTAACCGAAAGCAGTAACATGCTACACTACTCTAATGCAAGCAGTATAGAGAAGAATAGGCGATATCTGGTGATCAAGGGGGGGGGGCTTGCCTGGTTGCTCAGACAAGGAGGGGTCGTCAGTGACGTAGTCGACCACAGGGGCATCAGCATCGTCACGGGGTCTACCGAAGAGAAGAGGGGGGAGAAACAGTAAATACAAAGCAAGCAAGTGCATAACAGGACAACAGGCAGAGCTAGACGTGTTCTAACGCGGTATGAGGTGATACCGGTGAAGGGGGGAAACATCCGGGAAAGTATCCCCGGTGTTTCACGTTTTCGGACAGATGAACCGGAGGTGAAATGTTGCAGGTTCACTATGCTAGGGTCGCGTGGCGAACGAACGGACTGCGTATTCGGATTCGTCTCGTCGTTCTGAGCAACTTTCATGTAGAAAACATTTTCATCTGAGCTACGGTTTATTTTCTATGAATTTCTAAAGGTTTAAACATTTTCTGAAATTATTAAATTAACAGAAAAGGAATATGACGTCATCATGACGCCATGCTGACATCAGCAAGTCAACAGCGGCTGTACAGGTCAAACCTGACATGTGGGTCCAGTGGGACCCACATGTCAGCCTCTGTTAGTATTAAACAGAGTTAAACTTAAACTAATTTACTAATTAAGCTACCGGGCCCACCTGTCATAGGCTTATTAGGGTTTTTAGTTTATTTTTTATTTACAAAAATCATTTAGTTAACTAGAAGGGCCGGTGGGGCCCGCATGTCAGTGACACCGGATGGCCACGTCAGCGCGTTGACTGGTCAACCCAGGCAACGGGGCCAGTGGGGGCCACTATGATTGTGCGAACTTCCTCCATTGTGATTGTGACCTCCATGGTTATGCTGAAGGTGTCCTCCCGAGTTCGGGGTAAAACGAGGCTTCTGGTGAGCTCCTGTACTGTACTTTCCTTGTCCATACTTCCTCTTACGACTCTCAATCTGCTGCTGCTTCCCTTCAATCATGAGAGCTCTATCTACCAACTCCTGGTAGTTGTTAAAAGTTGCCACCATCAACTGCATGCTCAGCTCATCATTCAGTCCTTCCAGAAACTTCTCCTGCTTAGCTGCATCCGTAGCAACGTCATCTGGGGCATAACGTGCTAACTTACTAAAATCCTCCACGTACTGGCCAACGGTACGTCCTCCTTGGCGTAAGTTGCGAAACTCACGCTTCTTCATGGCCATAGCTCCTACTGAAACATGGGCAGTACGGAAAGCTTGTTAAAACTGGTCCCATGTGACAGTGTCAATGGGGTGAGTGGCTGTGTAATTCTCCCACCACGATGCTGCGGGTCCATCAAGCTGATGTGCGGCAAAACGCACTCTCTCCGCATCTGTGCATCCTGCAGTGGTCAGCTCCCTTCCAACCTTGCGGAGCCAATCATCTGCCACAATCGGCTCGGTGCTACTGGAAAACACCGGCGGATTCAGCCTAAGAAATCGGGCTAAGTGATTAACAGGTGGTGGTGGTGGTGGGTTGTTGTTGTTGTTGTTGCCTTGGTTTTGAACTAGCACTTGCATCAGGGCATTCTGCTGCTGAATCAACTGAGTGATCTCCGGCGGGAAAACAAATCCGGTGTCGCGTCTCGGAGGCATCTGAATAGAATAGAATGAGGTCTAGAGGGAAAACACTACCCATATGCACATGAGATAAACACAATCATATCACTCCAATCAATTCAAACAAGGCATACAATCGATCTAACTATCGTTACAAAGTGCTTGGACTATAATATATACATGGTGGAATACTACTACTAAATTTGGTGGTCTACTAGAAAAATTGCTCAGTCGAAGACTCCATGATATATGCTCCGGCTTCATCCTCCAAATCATCCTCACTAGGGTCCGAGTCGGTGTCGTCAATGATGATGTAATTCTCCGGGCAAGTAGAATCGTCATCATCTCCTCCTGGTGCTGGGTCTCCCATGAAAACTCCTAGCTTCTTTGTCAGGTCGTCATTCTCCTCCACTAGTGCGACGATTTCCTCCATATAATCCTCGCGTGTAGCCTTGAGTTCTTCCTCCAGTTCCATGATCCTAGTCTTTGCCTTCTTCAGTTCTATCATGTCTGCGCACATCTGGTTTTCCTGGCGACGAATGTGCTGGTTTAACTCCTGGATGAAAGCTGCAATAGATCTATCCTTCCTGGTACTGATCATCTCCCATTGCTCGTCTCGGCGCCCACAAATCTGATAGATAGTATCCTTGAGACCATTGTGGTACACTTCTTCAATGCGTCCCATGGTGATGTGGGCTGCCATGCTCTTTCCTAGACTCCAGGTTGGTGCATCAAAGGAAAACTCTATGGGCTCAGTGATTGGCGTGAACGTCCTTCCTGGAACTTGAACTTGGATCATCCAGCGCTCCTCTTCTGGTAGTGTGGCGTTGTAGGTTCCGGTGAAGCTTGGTATTCCGATGTTCAGGTACTTAGTAACTTCCTTCAAGTGTAGTCCAAAAGGTGTATCCTCATCTGGTTGCGCGAACTTGTTCCTTGCATCCGCCATCCTAAAAGAGTGGAAGAAAGGAGAGGAGTCAGAAATGAGAAGAGAGTAGTGATCTAGGGCTTTAGCTTAGTGGTCGTGTCCTACAGTCAGCGTGTGCTCTGATACCATCTCTGTAGCGACCAGACCTCAAATAGTCTAGTCTCTGTGCATCAGTGTCATCCCTGGATCGGTAATGCTGACACGCATAGTACTTTGAAGAATTTATAACAGAGTAGCAATCACACACTTATTACATCAAATAGTTCAAGAGAACTCAATACAATAAATATGGCTTAAGGCCATCTAAAATACGATAACAGCAGAAGGCTTGGAAGATAAATTGAGTCCATCAACTCCAACGGCATCACTGAGTATAAGACCACGACCTAAGGCTCCTTACTCGTCGTCTGAAAAGTCTGCAACATGATACCTTGCTGCCCAAAAACGGGCCAGCACATGGAATATGCTGGCAAAGTAACACATAGAGAGTAATGAACAGAATAATGCTATCTTTACTCCGGGTGGACAGTTACACCTACTTTCCCCTACATCTGCTAGCCCACCTCTTCAAGAGGTCATGTAACCTACTCAAGTATGCTAGAGCCCATAATAGCTTGTGGTTCCACACGAAAGTTTCTAGCATGAATAATCTCATGATCCCTTTGAGTCTGGGTGGCGGTCCATAGGATGATCACACGGGTACTCCGAGATATCCAAAAATACAGACAACACTGGTTTCTCCAGGTGCCTCAATCCACCCAGATGTAAATTAAAGTAGCCACATTAAGTTGAACCATAAATTAATAATCTCACATCTGTCATGAAGAATTCACTCAAATCCAATCCACGTCTACGAGCATAGCATAGCGATATAAGCAAACATAGAAGTAACTCCCAAAGGTTTGATAGTAAACAGGACAATAGGCACTACCTCATCTACTTCCCAAAACCCACATATAAATCAGATCCTAATCATGCAACTGTTTGAGGATTGATCTAATGCAATAACACTGGGTGATGAAAAGTATGATCAAAGTGTTACTTGCCTTGCTGATGATCCATGAAACCTAGAGACTCGTAGTAGCACGCTTCGCACTCCGGGTACTCTATCGCAAACAAACAATACATACATAAGCAATCAAGCAAGGGTGCACGAAATAAAACTCAAAATAAGAGATCTAACCAGAAAGTTCAACTTAAGAACTCCGGTTTGCAAAAAGAATCAATTCAAACGAAGCAACAAAGGTCAAACGGCAAAAGAAACAAGCTTCGTTTACTAATCTGGATCTAAGTCAAATTTTACAGTAGCAAAAACTTGTTTGAGTTGGCTAAACGGAAAGAGAATTTCGAGACGAAACTCTAGGCGCTTGAATCGCCTGATTCCAATAAACGAGCGAAAAGTTATACTAAAACGAAAAACAGATCGGAAATCGCGATCAGGAATAATCGCGGAAAATCCGAGAAAATGAAAAACTGACGAACAGGCTAACGATCGAACGTTCGCTGTCTGTAAAAAAACGAAAACCGTTCGTTAAAACGAACGAACGGGCATTCGCTGTTTAACTAAACCGGAAAAAAATAAACCGATCTAATATAAAAAAACGCATCTCGGTTTCGAAATAAAACCGAACGGTTTTTCGAGAAAAACCGGCGGCTACCTCGGTTCGCGTGACGGCGGCGGCGGCGAGCGGCTTCGGCGGGTGGCGGCGTCGGGCGAGAGGCGGCGGCGGACGGCGGCGGGGCTTCGGCGGGTGGCGGGTCGGGCGGCGGGCGGCGCGGGGCGGCGGGGGCGCGGGCGGCGGCGGCGGCGCGGGCGGCCGCTAGGGTTTCGGGGCGGCGGCGACTTGGGCTGAGGCGGGGCTCGGGCCGCGGCTTTAAAGGTCGGCCGGGCTGAGGTGTCCGGGTCGGACACGGCCCGTAAGGCGGTTGACTTTTTTTTTAAAAAAACGAAACGTGCAGAAAAAGTAAGAAAAGAAATACTAAACGGACTCCAAAAATCCCGAAATAAATTTTCCCCATCCTCTAAAAATAAGTCGGACAAGATGAACATTTATTTGGGCCTAAAATGCAATTTTGAAAAACGCGTATTTTTTCTAATTCGAATAAAATCAAATAAAATCAAATATTTGTTTTTAATATTTTTCCTCCAATATTTCATTATTTGTGGAGAAGTCATTTTATCCCCTCTCATATATTTTCATATGAAATATTTTTGGAGAGAAAAATAATTAAAACAAATGATCCTATTTTCAAAATTTGAGAAAACCCAAATATGAAAATAACGAAATCCCCAACTCTCTCCGTGGGCCCTTGAGTTGCGTGAAATTTCTAGGATCGCAAATCAAAATGCAATAAAATATGATATGCATGATGATCTAATGTATAACATTCAAATTAAAAATTTGGGATGTTACATGAAGCAGGGGCAACAAGGACAAGGTGGGGTCACTGATGGATCAGTAACCAACCTATACTAAACAGTTTAGGATAAGGAGGTAGAACAATGAGCAGGTTACAAAAGCAGGCTATGCATCAGAATAGGAGCAATCATTAACAATAGCAAAATCTAATGCAAGCATGAGAGAGAATGAACTAGGCGATATCGGAATGATCAAGGGGGTTGGCTTGCCTAGAAGCTCTGTCGAAAGGGAAGGAGGGTCGTCGGTGACGTAGTCGATCACAGCGGCATCAGCAGCGGTCTCGGGGTCTACCAGAGAAGAAGAGGGGGGAGAAACAGTAAATATATAACACACAGATGCATGACATGACTACAGGCAGATCTAGAGGTGTCCTGGCGTAGTGCTACATGATGCCGGCAAAGGGGGATAACATCCGGGAATGTTTTTCCGAAGTTTGGCATTATCAGACAGACGAACCGGAGGGGGATGGTTCCATGTTCGCTATACTAGGGACGTATGGCGGACGAACAGACCGCATATTCAGATTCGTCTCGTTGTTCTAAGCAACTTTCATGTATAAAACTTTTTCATCCGAGGTGCGGATTATTTTCTACGAATTTCTAAAGTTTTATTTTTTTTTTGAAATTATTATTAATTTGAAATTAATGCTTAAAACGCTATGGTTACCCAGCCCTGTGTAGATAGATTGTAGACAGAGGCTGACA
The DNA here is from genome assembly GCF_002575655.3 of Aegilops tauschii subsp. strangulata. NCBI lineage: Eukaryota > Viridiplantae > Streptophyta > Magnoliopsida > Poales > Poaceae > Aegilops > Aegilops tauschii. The sequence continues at coordinate 510,491,062 of NC_053041.3, forward strand.
GTGGGCCAGGGGGTCATAGTTGACCAGTCAACGTTGACTGGTCAACAGGGGTGGGGCCTCCTGTCATAGGCTCATTACTTAATCATCTAGTTAATTAGGTAATTAAGTTAAACTAGTAAGCTTGCACGTGCAATGCACGTCTCAGCTGACACATATAATCATATATATGATAACCTTACCTCTCCCCCACCCAAAAAAGAGATATAGGATAACCTTCTTGAAATTTTGAATTTCACACAAGTGTATAGTACTTAATTCTTGTCTCATACATAATTCAAAACATCATTCTTCATGAATCAATATTTTATGTACAGATCAAGAAACCGAGTTATTCCATGTATAAGCTTTCTCATCTAAGGAATTAACCATATTAAAAGATCTTAAGATTTGCTCACTACTCTAACTTTATGTACCTGAACATTCCAAACGGAAATCAACCATTGTGCAAATACAAAACGTAAGAGCGTAAAAGAAATTACCATGTTTCAAGTTGCGTCTCTTCACCCCCTCGCGTCACCTCCCCTGGGCAACGCCAGGGGACCCCAACCCTATCACCGCCAGGTCCATCCCATATCCCCTCCTGCCGCCGGCCTAGTCCGCGGTGGCGGCAGCTCGACGCCAAAGGGAATACATATTTATGTACATACATGGTAGTCCATAACCATGTTGATATCACGTCCATCACCCAATTCTTTTTATGTTGAAGCAAGGTTACTTGCAAATTGCAATGCAACACGTAGTTGAGCGTGAACAGTTGGATGAACTGGCATGACCTGACTCAAAGCAGAAAGCGGTAAAAAAGAATCAGAGGTTCGTATGAAAGTCCTAAGACAACAATAGCATCCCAAAGATGAAAAAAGCGATCCGCATATTGTAGATATGAATATTTGAGAGCAGTGCTGCTGTTAGTCTACCATTCAAGGGCATGATCATAACCAATGTACTGTTAATAGGCTTGTAAATCATTTTTATTGATTTTTTTGTATTAGTCAAGAGTTCTAGACATGCATTGCGCAAGAAGACAAGACGACATGGTGTATATATAAGTATGCTTCAAATATTATCCAACATCATGTCTTTGTAACAATTCATGTCTGCAGTTAGAAGTTTCGCAAGTTGCCAATGCAAGTGTGGGCAGTAATCTGTTTCCACATTATCCAACATCATGTCTTTGTAACAATTCCATAAAACGATGGCACCAACCCGAATACAATATGTTTTCACATTAAATATTTCAGAATCGAGTGCAGTGCTGCACTCAGCATAGCCATGAAAAAATAATGAGTGAACTACGGAGAAAATACCCCCACTGGGCTTCGTGTTTAAAATGATGACAAAAATTTAGAAAATAATATTTAGATGATGACTACTTCAATAATATTTAAAAGATGACAACAGGGAGGCATGTATCTTCACAACTTCACCACCCAGAATTTTTTTACAAACTACTCCCTCCATTTCTAAATTTAAGTCTTTTTAGAGATTTCAATAAGGTCTGCATACGGATGTATATAGACACACTTTAGAGTGTAGATTCACTCATTTTGCTCCGTATATAGTCCATACTGGAATATCTAAAAAGACTATTATTTAGGAACGCTTGCTAGTTCCTTATGTGACTTCGTCTATGTAACAAAAAACTGTAGCTGGTCTAATTTTGGGAATCGGAGAAATGATAGTCAACATGGGATTGCAAATCACGATGACGAATTTGATCTGCCTCATCAAACACCAATATATGTTCCCTACGAAAGAAGTAATGATTTTAGATTGTCTACATCACATAATTTGGAATTTAAGATAAATTATAAATCAGGTTGTGTCCAATAATTTGGTCCTATGAGAATTTGAAGTTTGGAGTCTTGTCCAAGTGCTGGACTCACTGAGCAGAAGTGCGAACTAAGATATTCAAATTGTTCCCATTATTTTTCTTGCTAAATTCCGGTGCACTTAACAATAGCACCGCCACTAAAACTATGTTGCTTTCCCCACCTTCTTGATCACATCCCAAGTTTGACCAGCAAAATCATTAGTGGGAAAGAGAATAATGCACAACCCACACCATCCTCAGACTCCATTTGTCCCATTACAGCTACCAAAACTGAATGTGGTAAGATGCACTATCAGGGAACTGGAACTTTAATCATTGTTACCGGCGACATTTCTTTGCAGCGGCACTTGAAATAACCATATGATGTGCTAGACAGTCAAGATGTAACGAATACCAATTCTCATATCACAGTTTGCAGAGCTAAAAATCAAAATGAATGGAATCTGGCTTAACAGAGTGTGATGATTTTTTCAATAGAACCGACTGATCCATCAATGTTAGTGCTTTTTTTCTCTAATACGCCGGAGTGTGCGTATCATTTTATATAGAAGAGGGGGAACATCAATGTTAGTGTTAATCACACCATTACTTCATTTATTTTAGGAATACTGGAAACACATTACCGTACTGATTCCTTTGGACTGGTTGCCTCTGCAGCTTTGTGTGCTCGCTTTCAATGGTTCAACATGAATAGGATTTGAACAAAGGCCAATGTTAAATCTAGCAAAAAACTGAAACAAAATAAGATCATATATGGATGAACAAGGCACGCAGTATAAGATCAGGGAGAGGCTACGCCATGTGTATCACCGTCGCGTAGAGGAACAGCGACAGCGGCTTCCCTCACGCAAGGTCGAGGAACAGAGGCGAGGATTCGTCGACATATCGACATTTTCAAATGCCCCGCCGGAGAAATCCATCTTCGCGGCCGAGCCCGCTGTGTCCCACGCCACCACCGCTGCTCCAGGGAGGAGATGGACCCCGCCGCCGCCGCTGACGCAGGCCAAGCGCGTTGCGTCCGAGCTGTCGCCGCTGCTCTACATGTATCAAAATGAAATTTGCACAAGAAATTGGAGTAAAATCTAGCAGGTATTGTTTACTTCAGAAACCACAAGCTTCATCTCGTTAATACGTTTTTCTAGAATTACACTACATCAGGCAGACTCGGCTAGCTACTGATCTGTACGACGGCAAAACTGAACCGAACCCCTAAACACATGGAGAAGATGAACAGAAATAGAAAGGGGATTGCATCACCTTACTGCTGTCGTGTTGTCCACGGTAAGCACTGGTCGACACCAAACCCATCCAATCAGCCAGAAAAGCACCTAATCCAAACCCCAATGGTCTGCATCAACGGCAACACGTGAAGATGCATACAGAAGCATCCACCACTACGGTCCCTACCATGTAATCCCCGCATCCAACCAACCGGCAAATCTATCAAACAACACCAGAACACAAAGGAAGGAAGAATGAAGGAGGGAGCAAATAGATCGTACCAATCCATCGGTAGACAGCCGCATCAACCAAAACAAAACCGAACCACAACGGGCCGGCCGAACAGCGAGTCCGCAATGGCGCCGGCGCCGTCCATCCCACCGCTACAGCCGCACACAGGGAGTCGTGAGAACCAGGGCAAACCCTAGACCTGAGACAGCCGATGCCGTCGGTGAAGACGCGGGGTGATTTGCCCCGTGCTCGATCTGGATGGCACCTATGGCGCACCACGATGTGGGGGCAAGCGGCAGGAGACACGGGAGGAGAGGACGGCGGGCGGCGACGGCGCGGGAGGACGGGTGGCGGCGGGGCGGCGGGGCGGCGAACCACTTGGGCGGGGAACGGCGCGGGCGCGGGAGGAACGGCGTCCCCGCCCGTGCGCTGGCGTCGGATGGGAGGATGAGGATGGGGCGAGAGGTCGTGCGGGGGGCGTGCGTGCGTGCGTGCGTTGTTGGTAGTTTTTTTCTTTTTCGAACGGCAGCGGGGTCAGCGATCGATGCATTATTTAGTTGCTTATAATGCGTGTTTGCAGCGTTAAACACGGGAGGATTAAGAGCCATTAGATTTTGTAAGTGGATGGGTGTGATTGTCTGGTTCTCCGCCCTCTCGTTCTTTTATAGTGATAGTAGATAGATAGATAGATAGATAGTAGATAGATAGTAGATTAAACCAAATTAATTAAGTTAATTAGTTAATATATATTTTTAAACAATTTTTTGTTTTATTTACAGGGGCGGGCCGCACTGGTCGGTGGCCCAGGCCGACCGGGGCGGGTTGTCGGGCGCTGGGCTAACGGGGCTGCGGGCTGGGCAGCCCCGGGCGCTGCCAGCAGGCGAGGTCGGGGGAGGGGCGCCCAGCGCCGGCGAGCGGCGGGGACGGACCGACAGGAAGCGACGGCGGCTGGCAACGAGCGCGCGGCAGGTTGAGAGGCTGCAGGCGCGCGCCAGGTGCAGGGTGCGGCGGCCGGGCACGCGGAGCAGCGGCGCGGGGCGGGGCGGTCTGCGACAGTTGAGCGCACAGTTGCGGGCGGCGAGCGAAACGGCTGGCCTGGCGGGAACAGAAGGAAGCGAGGCGCGCGCTGGTAGGGCGCGGCCGAAGCAGAGGAGGGCGGGTGGCGCGAGGACTGGCGGGTGCGGCAGGGCGCCGTCAGGGTGGGCGAGCAGCAGGCCCGTAGCAGTAGAGCAGCTTGCAGCGACGCAGCAGCAGGCCCGCGGGCGTGGGCGCGCGCACGAGGCCCAGCCAGGGGCACGACTAGTGCGCGGGCAGGGGAGCCGAGGGTGCGGGCACAGACCGCAGCAGCGGATAGCGGGTGCGGGAGCGGAGTTCGATCGCGGCATCGGCGAGTGTAGGAGCGGCGGCTATGGCGACGGAAGAAAGAGGGGGAGAGCGGGGAATCGGTGCGGCTCACCGAGAGGGCGCACGAGGGCCCGACGGTGGGTTTAGGGGCTGCAGTGGGCGTCGGCGTTGAAGAAGACGGTGGCGACTGAAGTGGAGGAAGAAGGCGATCCGGCGAGGCAGAGGGGCTCTGAGGTCGAAGAGGTCCGCGCGGTAGACGTAGTCGACGACGGCGATGTGTACGGACAAGCAGCTGGGCCGCGGGGAGGCCGGAGGGCGCGCGGGCGAGCTCGGCCATGACGACGACGGCGCGGGTGGATCTGGGGAGAGAGGGGGAGAGAGAGAGAGCGACGAGGGAGAGAGGGGGAGGCGGAGTGGATGAGAACGGGAGAGGGAATCGAGGGGGCGAGGGGGGTTCCTTATCCCCTCGCTGGTGACGGCGAGCTGGCTCGGTGGCGACCATGCCCCTGTAGCGGCACAGTCGGCCGGACAGGGAGACGACTGGTGGGTTGGGGGAGTGGGCCGTTGGGCCGGCCCGGGTGGGCCGACAAGGCCCGGGGGTTGCTCCTTTTCTTATCTCTTTTGCATTTTCTTTTTACTTATTTGCTTTTACTGTTTCTCTACTGTTTTGTATTAACATTTGAAACTCATTGACTTTTTTTGAATATGATATTTGCCACATAAATAATAGCCATTATTTCGAGAATGCCCACAAAGTTTGGAGGGGATTGGAGTTAATTAAATAATTATTTACTTTGAAAAAGGCCATTTTATTTGATGTTGGACCATTTGTTAATTTACTAGGAATTTATTTGTGAGTCAATTTAAGTTGGTCCAACATAACAATGATCAGGGGAATTTATAGAATAAAGTGACCATTTTAGTTCTGATAGTTTGAAAACTTTAAAATTTGACTTTATTTTAAATTTGAATTTGAACCGGATTGAATCTAAGCGGGTTTTAGCAATAGTAAAAGTGATGACATGGCATCATTAGAAGAGGATTACTGTAGCTTAATTATCCGGGCGTCACATTAAACTACCTCTATCTAAGAGCATCTCTAACAGACGCGCGCTTGCGCGGCACGCTAAAAAAACTTTTACAGCGCCAAAATAGTGTTTTCACGCGCTGGGCAGGTGTTCTGCTTTAGCAGAAGCGCTATATTTCGCCCCGCGGGTAGCACGCTAGCAGGCGCGCTAAAATTACAGCGCGTGCGCCCAGCACAAACAACATTTCCCACTCAACATAGAAACAAAAAGATCAAACACACAACAAATAAATGAACAATAAATAGTTCAATTATTACTACAACTCAAACAAATAGTTTATCGTCCAATACAACAAATAGTTAAACAATACAATATCAAACTAATTTTGTCGCTCATTCCATGCCGACCACTCCTCGATTAGATTCTTTTGAAGATCATCATGTGTTTCGGCACGTCGAATGGCATAATAGGAGGCAATAAATCGGGCCACCCTCGCAGCCCTCCTCCGCACTCGCACGGGATGCCCTAACAACTCATACTGAGGATAGTCTAAATCCTGCCCACGCTCATTCTCGATGATCATATTATGCATGATCACACAAGTGTTCATGATGTACCAAAGAATCTTTTGATCCCAAAATTTAGCAGGTCCTCTAACAATAGCAAATTGGGCTTGCAAAATCCCAAAAGCTCTCTCCACATTTTTCCTAGCCGCCACCTGAGCATTGTAGAAATCAAGTTTTTCCTTACCTTGTGGTGCCGTTAATGGCTTCACAAATGTTTGCCACCTTGGTTAGATGCCATCCACAAGATAGTAGCCATAGTTGTATGTATAATCATTTTCTACAAACTCGACCGGTGTAGTTTCACCATTTATAATCTTATTCATGAGTGGTGCCTGATTAAGAACATTGATGTCATTCAAAGATCTAGGCATTCCGGAAAAACATGCCAAATCCAAGTCTCCTGGTCGTCCACTGCTTCAAGGATTATAGTGGAACCCCTTTTCTGGCCGTGGAATTGTCCATGCCATGCCTTAGGACAGTTCTTCCAACTCCAATGCATGCAATCTATTGAGCCAAGTATACCTGGGAACCCGTGAGCTTTGTTCATGTCCAAAAGCCTTGTAGTGTCTTCAGCATTGGGAGCCCTCAAATATTCCGGGCCGAACACTTGCACAATTCCGACTGCGAAGCGCTTGACACACTTCATGGCTTGACTCTCACCCATGGCCAAGTGGTCATGAACGAGATCCGCCGGAATACCGTATGCCAACATACGCAAAGCAGCGGTCACCTTTTGAGAGGTGTTATGCCCGGGTTCTCCGGCAGCATTCCTCCTTTGCTGAAAAAAACGATCATGGCTTGCCAGTTTCTCCGCAATGCGTTTGAACAACTCGATGCTCATCCTAAAACGGCGCCGAAAGTAGGACTCGGGATATGTGGCATTCTTCGCAAAATAGTTGCTCATCAATTTGTTGTGGGCATCGATCCTATCCCTCCATAATTTCTGATGACCGATAACCGAACCACCGTGCTTTGGCTTTTTATTGACGTGCATAGCTAGGATCATTGCGATGTCCTCCTCCTCTTGAATATCAAATTCTTCGTCGGAAGAATCTTAGGACGAACTCATCTACAATATTGAATTTAAACTAGTTTAAAACTACAAACAACCACTACTATGGAAAACTTTATACACAGAATCTTACCAGCAGCGCAGTTTAAAATAAGGCGCTACTGCTACTTAGCAGTAGCGCATGACAATAAACCACGCTACTGATATCCACATAGCAGTAGCACGTCCGGAGGAAACAGCGCTACTACTACAATTTCCACGACCTTGCCGCCAGACTAGGTATAGCAGTAGCGCATGTTCGTAACCGCGCTACTGCTATTGAACTTAGCAGTAGCGCTTTTCGCCAACCCTCGCTGCTGCTAAGTTTAGTCCACTCCTTGCAACTAAGTTTAGTCCCACCTCGCTCCGCGAACAGGGTGTTTACCACCTTAAATATGTTACTTCTCAAACTATCACAACCACTTAGTCTTCATTGAACTTTATGTGTAGGATTTGTGGCCGCAATATGAGTCTTCGCCGGTTCCTAAACCGGGGAGGACTCATATTGACAATTCAGATTCTACACAAAAAGATCATTGATGACCAATGTGTTTTTTATGTTTATTTTTACATGCTTAGCCTTAGCAGTAGCGCGTTTTCTCAAAAGGCGCTACTGCTGTAGGTATAGCAGTAGCGCATCTGGAGTAAAAGGCGCTACTGCTATGGCGTTTAGCAGTAGCGCTTTATCCTAACGTGCGCTACTGCTAAAGCCATCCTATCTTCTACAACTGGCCGCCCCTCACTCTCCCCTCTCCACTCCACTCTCATTGTCCCCCGCACCCCCTGTTGTCCGCCGCCGCCGTTCCCCGACCACCATCGTCGCCCTCCTCGACCACTGTCGTCGCCCGCCGCCGCCAACGCTCCTGCTCCTCCTCCACTGAGGTAGTTCATCCCTCCTCCTTCCACCTCCCTTCCCTCCTCGTCCCTCTCCCGATCCCTCCCTCCCTCCCTCTCCCTCCTCACTCCCGCCTCCTCCCTCCCACATCCCTCCCTGCCTCGTCCCTCTCCCGATCCCTCCCTCCCTCTCCACCCTCACTCACCCCTCCCTTCGTTCCTACTCCCTCCACTTAGTGTAGAAATTTTTAGGTATTAAATTTAGTAATAGAAGTAAGAAATTTAGGGTAGAACTAGGGTAATAGAATTTTTAGCAAGTGTTTAATTGAAATAGTTTATTTAGTAAGTGGTTAATATAACTAATTTATTTATAGTAAGTGCTTAATAATACTAGTTTATTTAGTAAGTAGTTAATAGAACTAGTTTATATAGTAAGTACTTAATAGAACTAGTTTATTTAGTAAGTGCTTACTAGAACTAGTTTAGAGAGAGAGACCTATATTGGCAAATTTAATTATGTTAGGATTATATATAAGATATTTTGAAATGTTTTTGTTTATATTTTCAACCATTGAAATGCAATGACCATCAAGTTTGAATGCTCATATGACGTAGATATAAACATGTCTATCTAGTGTTGCTCAAATAGGATATGTGCTTGCCCAAGTGGCCATGTTTGCAGGGAACACCTCCGAGTGGCCTATGTTTTGCCGGAGTGTTGATTAATTTCTGTTCCGGCAAATTTCAGGCGCTCGATATGTCCTTTTTTAGAAAAGGTCATGCCGGATTTTTTCATGAATTTTTGCATGGCTTGTGCTATAATATAGGAAATATCGAGTGCGCTGGAAATGCCGGAAAGAGAATTTCACGCCATTTTGGGTTTTGCCGTCGAGTTATAATCTTTGAATTTTGAACACAGGAGATGTCTGATGACGATGGGATCCCAGAGTGCGGGTACTGCTACGATGACCGGGGTTTGTGCGACAGGTTTCCTCACTTGCAAAATGATAGGTTTTTCACTGTGAAGCTGGAAGAGACCTTTGATGTTTGTACGGTACGCAACGACAAGAATTTCATCGTAATTAATATCATCACTTGTGTTTCTTTTGTTCAACGTGTAATTTCTAGTTTTTTTCAATTCGATTAGTACATTCCGTGCCATGCTAGACCATATGTATTGGAGAAGCTTGGTTTAGGTTTAGAAGACTTTGAGAATATGGATACGAGGAGGGCTCACTTAAGAACTAAACATGGTTATGAGTTTCTGGTTAAGCTATACAATGTGGTCAATAACTCCCATTTTGGTTGCTCTAATTGGGAAGCTCTCTGCAAGGCATATGGATTTGAGGAGGGTATGCAAATAAGATTTGATATTCGTCCCGAAGATTATGATGATGATGATAATATCGACATCTGGGTGGATGTGGATATGCCTGCAGTTTTGCCTAGATGTGAGTTTGTCACACTAATTTGTTAAGTTAAGTAATTTATATTGTTAATTTAAAAATATTTGGTGTTCGTCGGTACTAAAGTTATTTGTTTATAATTTTCAGCTTATTTCTTATCTTCAAGAAATACTCGGAAGCTTGTAGACAACACATACTACAGTTATGACTCCGAGCTTAATTGTGAGGAGAAAGGTTATCTTGTCTCATTCGTAGAAGATGTTGAGGCCGTTAAAACCAATCACTCTATCAGCCCAAATTTTACTACATACGTGCCACTAGTCCATAAATTGCTTGATGGTAACTTCATTGCCAAAAACTTGGTAAGATTTTGTTAATGATGGTAACTTCATTGCATACATTATTCTTAAGTAAACTACATTGCTAACTATATATGTTACTATTATGTTTCTCAACAGAGGCTCCCGAAGGAGGTTGTGTCTGACTTGATATTTCTCGACGGTGATATGCATATGGTTAGCTTACGACCAACTCCTTCAAAGGCTTACCACAGTGCACTAAATTTCTTCAAACGATGGAAGGCTCAAAATCAAAGAATGGAGCAAAGTGATGAATGCGCACACACAACTAATTAGAGACAAAATGAATGTGCGCAAGCCACAAGTTGGAGATAGGTTTATCTCCATTCTCCATTATGGACATGGACCGGTTTATCTGTTTTATGGTATTTTACCTAGGAGAGAGAAGTAGGTCCTAGGTATTAAGAACAATTAGTTAGTGTTGATTATATATGACTATGATGATGAGGAGAAGTTATTATTATGTGCTACAATGTGTTAGAGTTGATCATGAGGAGGAGGAGGAGTAGTGATTATGAGTACTATGGTGATGAGGAGGAGGAGTTGTTATTATAACTAATGACCAAGTTGTTATATGATGTCTCATGGACGAAAATGATGATGATGAGGAGTTGTTATATGGCAATGATGTACTATGATGAAAAATTGTTAATGATATTATGATGATGATGATGATGAGTTATTATATCATTGGGTGAAAGAACCGCGGATTAGTTTCAAGTGGATGGATTGGTCACTTTGGATCCATCCACTTGAAACTAATCCGCAGTTCTTTCATCCAATGATGTAATAACTCATTATGATATAATAACAATCTCTAAATTGCTACTGTATGAAAACTTGTATAATGTTGTACGAATACGACATAAAATAAAAAAGAAATAAAATACGTAATAATAGTAGTAGCGAGGGTAGAGCAGCGCTGCTAGTAACTACCAGTAGCGCGTTATTAATAAAGCGCTACTGCTAAGTAGGTATAGAGTAGCGCGGGTGAACCAGCGCTACAGCTACCCTTTAGCTGTAGCGCCATAGCAGTAGGGCGGTCCCCCGGGCTACTGCTAGCCAAAAAACCAGCGCTACTGCTAGGCTTTTCCCTAGTAGTGAACATGCACCAAATTTATCTACAAATATAAAGTTGAAGCAATACATACCTTGCAAATATTTTGTGAAACACCTTGTGGGCGCCGAGCTGCAAACGGCCGCCGGGCGCTGTTCACCGGAGGAACGGTGCGCTCGAGGGGCGACAACGAGGAGAGAAGGTGGAGGAAGCAGCGATGGTGTGCGCGGATAGGCGGGGGAAGCGCCGACGGGTCGTCGGAGTGAATGGGGAAGGTGCGGGCGGCGACGCCAGCGCCTGGAGGTTTCAGATCTGGTGGTTGGTGAGAGTCGCGCGCTCGATTGCCATGTCTAGCGCGCGAGAGCGGGCGCAACAAATACACCACGCGATGCTATTTTTCTCCGCGCGCTGAACCAAGTTTACCGCGCGCGTGATTATTGCGCGGCTGTTGCAGCGCCCGTTTCGGCCTCGCACGCAATAAAAGCGGATTTTTCCAGCGCGCCTATTGGAGATACTCTAACATGATTACACGTCGCGAAATCGTCAAAGCAAGTGTTTGCATCAGAAAAAAACAGACTGCCCATCAACAAAACTCAGGAAATATCAGTTCAGAAACTAAAAGCACACAAATGAAGAACTGTTTAGTGCTTGTAAACTTTATTACTCCATAGTGAACAAGGAGACGCATGCCAACGTTTGCCCCTCAGTCGATCAAACCCTAGAAATGGGCGGAATGGAGGGATCGAACCCGGGTGTCTGGGATAACGCACACCGCGCTAACCACCACAGTCAAATTCCATGGTAAGAACTAGGGCCACATTATACTTGAGGCTACTACAGCCGTTTTCTTCGGGTTTTTCCGCTTTCCTTTTTGATTTTGACAGGGTTTTCTTTGTTTTTCCTTCTTTTTTTGGTTTTCCTTTTTATTCTCCATTGTTTGGTTTTATTTTTCTCTCTTCAATTTTTTGTTTGGTTTTCTTTTTTTCTTCTCCATTTCAGATTTTTTTTGTTTTCTTATGTTTGTTTTTTTCTTTCAATCTAAATTTTCGTATATGTCAGAAACATATTTTTAATAAATGACCATCACTTTTTGTATACACGTTCAACATTTTTTGAATGCTTGCTTAAATCTTTAATACTTATTCAACATTTTTAAAATACGTGTTCAACATTTTTCAAATACCCGTTCAACATTTTTTAATACTTATTCAACATCTTTAAATACTCCTTGAACATTTTTAATACTTATTCAACATTTTTTAATACTTATTCAACATCTTTAAATACTCCTTGAACATTTTTAATACTTATTCAACATTTTCAAATGGTTGTTCAACATTTTTTGAATACTCATTCAAGTTTTTTAATACTTATTGAACATTTGTCAAATACTTATTCAAAAATTTCAATACTTGTTCAACATTTTAGAAATACTTGTCCAACATTTTTCAAATACTCGTTTAACATTGTTCAAATACTTTTCAACAATTTTCAAAGAATATAGATTGAAAACAAAAACAAACAAAGAAAAAACCAAAAAATGTTGATCACTTATTAACAAAAATGGTTTTGACATATACAAAAATGTTGATTGAAAACGAAAACAAACATAAGAAAAAAAAATATGTGGAGAAGAAAAAATAAAACCAAATAAAACATGGAGATGAAAAAAAAGTATCAGAAAAAAGTGAGAAAACAGGCTCTAGTTGCCTTAATATGGACGCTTCCTACAACTATTTACCAAGTCCAGTTGGGTGAAGTGGCTAGCAGCGATGCACTTCTTACATGATTTATCGGGATCGAAGCACTCACGAGTGCATTGTGTTCTCTTTATTTCTTTTAAAAAGAGTGCGGTCGGCCTTGTACAATGTTAGGTATTTAGATAGGTGCTTAGAAAAATAAACCGAGTTTTTCTGAAACACCGATGCCTATTTTCAAAGGCAAGACGCTTAGGGAACATTTGGTTATTCGGCAAACGCTTGCTTAGCCTGGCCAAGCAAGGGACCATCGGATTTGGTTCCGGAGCTAGCTTGCCTTGTTGCCAGCGGTTGCAAGCCTTTTGTTCTATGGAGTGAGCGAAATAAATCGGCTAGCCTCCGTCGGCAAGGCTAGCTTTGCCTAGCGAGGTAAACCGGCAAGGGATCCAAATGCACCCTTAGTTAAGCGTCTACCCTGTATAAATAAGCATCAGTGCTTAAGAAAAGTCCGGCTTATTTCTCTAAACACCTCACCTAAGCACCTTGCATTGTACAAGGCCTCATGGGTCAGCCGAGCTGCTCACGTGCTTCAGTGAGAGTAGCTCTCTGTCTCGCTTAATGCGACACATAGGGCACCCCGTAAACCTGGGGAGCTCCGGGAGCCTGCAGCGCCCCGTGCTGGGCTGGCCCACGAAACATGCAGACAAATGAACGCAAAAAAGGAAACATATTGCTCTCTACAGGTTTCAAACTAAGAACATCGTGTTAACATACAGGTGCCACTACCACACGAGCTACATGCCGCTTGTGTTTAGTAATAGAGGCAAACACATAATAACAAGGCCGCAACGCTATTTTATTGAATAGAACCATTCATAAATTGTACCACTTAATTTTTTTGAATTATTTGTAAAAATGTCGTGATTTTGAAAAAAGTTCTTCATTTTGGAAGAAAAAGTTCACTGATTTTCAAAAAAAGTTCATCGATTTTGCAAAAAAGTTCATCAATTTTGAAAAATGTTCACAGATTTTTAAAAGAGAAAAAAAAAATCTAATTTCAAAAACACTCACAGAATTTGAGAAAGGTTCATCAATTTTGATAAAGAGTTCAGTGATTTTGAAAAACGTTCATTGAATTAAAAAAAGTTAATCGATTTTCAAAAAAAGTACATCGAATTTTCAAAAATTCATCATATTTGAAAAAAGTTCATCAAATTTGAAAAAAATTATCGATTCTGAAAAAAGTTAACCAACTTTAAAGTATTCATTGATTTTAATTTTTTTACAAAAATTGGGAAAAGTTCACGCATTTGCAAAAAAAAAATAGAAAAAAGATAAGATAAAAAGAAAACCAGTCGCGATGTGGAGAAAGAATAGAAGGGGTAAAATGAGTAATCTATCACATTTGGTGGGTTGTCCCAAGTGGTTGCTGCGTTGCTAACCATGGTCCACGTTTGAATCCTTCGCCACTGATACGTCTACAACGTATCTATAATTTTTGATTGTTCCATGCTATTATATTATATGTTTTGGATGTTTAATGGGCTTTATTATGCACTTTTATATTATTTTTGGGACTAACCTACTAACTGGAGGCCCAGTGCAAATTGCTGTTTTTTTTGCCTATTTCAGTGTTTCGCTGAAAAAGAATATCAAACAGAGTCCAAACGGAATGAAACCTCTGCGAGGATCGTATTTGGAACAAACGCAATCTAGGAGACTTGGAGTGGACGTCAAGGAAGCAACGAGGCGGCCACGAGGTAGGAGGGCGCGCCGGGGGGGGGGGGGGTAGGCGCGCCCCCCACCCTCGTGGGCCCCTCGTAGCTCCACCGACCTACTTCTTTCGCTTATATATACTCATATACCCCGAAAACATCCAGGAGCACCACGAAGCCCTATTTCCACCGTCGCAACCTTCTGTACCCGTGAGATCCCATCTTGGGGCCTTTTCCGGTGCTCCGCCAGAGGGGGAATCGATCACGGAGGGCTTCTACATCAACATCATAGCCTCTCCGATGATATGTGAGTAGTTTACCACAGACCTTCGGGTCCATAGTTATTAGCTAGATGGCTTCTTCTCTCTCTTTGGATCTCAATACAAAGTTCTCCTCGATTCTCTTGGAGATCTATTTGATGTAATACCTTTTGCGGTGTGTTTGTCGAGATCCGATGAATTGTGGGTCTATGATCAAGATTATCTATGAACAATATTTGATTCTTCTCTGAATTCTTATATGTATGATTTGTTATCTTTGCAAGTCTCTTTGAATTATCAGTTTGGTTTGGCCTACTAGATTGATCTTTCTTGCAATGGGAGAAGTGCTTAGTTTGGGTTCAATCTTGCGGTGTCCTTTCCCAGTGACAGCAGGGGCAGCAAGGCACGTATTGTATTATTGCCATCGAGGATAAAAATATGGGATTTATATCATATTGCTTGAGTTTATCCCTCGACATCATGTCATCTTGCTTAATGCATTACTCTGTTCTTATGAACTTAATACTCTAGATGCATGCTGGATAGCGGTCGATGTGTGGAGTAATAGTAGTAGATGCAGAATCGTTTCGGTCTACTTGTCACAGACGTGATGCCTATATACATGATCATGCCTAGATATTCTCATAACTATGCGCTTTTATATCAATTGCTCGACAGTAGTTTGTCCACCCACCGTAGAATTTGCTATCTTGAGAGAAGCCACTAGTGAAACCTATGGCCCCCGGGTCTATTTTCCATCATATAAGTTTCCGATCTATTTTATTTTGCAATCTTTACTTTTCCTTTTATACCATAAAAATACCAAAAATATTTATCTTATTATCTCTATAAGATCTCACTTTTGCAAGTGCCCGTGAAGGGATTGACAACCCCTTTATCGCGTTGGTTGCAAGGTTCTTAATTGTTTGTGTAGGTATGCGGGATTTGCGTGTAGTCTCCTACTGGATTGATACCTTGGTTCTCAAAAACTGAGGGAAATACTTAC
This sequence comes from Aegilops tauschii subsp. strangulata, assembly GCF_002575655.3. Lineage (NCBI taxonomy): Eukaryota > Viridiplantae > Streptophyta > Magnoliopsida > Poales > Poaceae > Aegilops > Aegilops tauschii. The sequence continues at coordinate 510,506,668 of NC_053041.3, forward strand.
GCTACTTTGCTGCATCACCCTTTCCTCTTCAAGGGAAAACTAACGCATGTTCAAGAGGTAGCAAGAAGGATTTCTGGCGCCGTTGCCGGGGAGGCTCACACCAAGTCAAGTCAAGATTTGATCTCCCGCCAACGTGCAATTTCTGGCGCCGTTGCCGGGGAGATCTACGCACAAGTCAAGACATACCAAGTACTCATCACAAACTCTTATCCCTCGCATTACATTATTTTCCATTTGCCTCTCGTTTTCCTCTCCCCCACTTCACCCTTGCCGTTTTATTCGCCTCCTTCCGTTCGATCTTGTGTTACCATGTACCTTCTTTTTGCTTGCATCTTCGCTTGCTAAAAGTTTATGGATCCTCATCGACTTGCTAATCTCTTTAAGAGATCCAATTATGATGAACCTATTGCTAGTGACTTGAGTGCACTAGATTATCTTTATGAGGTTTTGCTTGAAATTCGTGAATCTGAAAATTGTGATGAAGTACTTTATGAAGCGATTCACGATAGATCTTTGAATAAAAAACATGATTGCAATGATTTTATTATAAATTCTATTGATGTAAATTGTGCTAATAATATGCAAAACCCTAATCTTGGGGATGCTAGTTTTTCTATGTCTACTACTTGTTGCAATGATCATGATTGGGGTGATTCTTCTTATGATCTTGAAAATTTATTTAAGCCCCATGATGAATATGAGATTGATTATAGTGTTTGCAATAATATTGAAAGTGGGTTTGGAAGAGTGTCAACTTTAGATCCCACATATTTGGAGAATGTTCAATCTTATGAAGTTTTTGATAAAAGTGGGTTTGGAGAGGTCATGACTTTAGTTAATGATATTCCCACTATTTTGGAAGAGTGTCAACTTTGCATGCATGTGGATCATGTAGAGAAACTTTTATGTGATAGCTACTTTGTTGAATTTGCCTATGATCCTACATGTAATTGTTATGAGAGAGGAAAATATGGTTGTAGAAATTTTTATCTTACTAAATTACCTCTCGTCATGTTGAGATTGCTATCGTCTCTTTCTTCTTCCTTGCATATGTTAATTTTTCCTTGCTATGATAATTTGTTTGCTTATAAAATGCCTATGCATAGGAAGTATGTTAGACTTAGATGTGTTTCTCACGTGTTCTATGATGCTCTCTTTGTGCTTTAATTCTTTCTTTTCATGTGAGCATCATTAAAATTATCAATGCCTAGCTAGGGGCGTCAACCGATAGCGCTTGTTGGGAGGCAACCCAATTTTATTTTTGTTCCTTGCTTTTTGTTCCTGTTTAGTAATAAATAATGCATCTAGCCTCTGGTTAGATGTGGTTTTATGTTTTAATTAGTGTTTGTGCCAAGTAAAGCCTATAGGATCTTCTTGGGTGATAATTATTTGATCTTGCTGAAAAAGACAGAAACTTTCTGCTCACGAAAACAATTGTTAAAAATCACCAGAAAGTGATAAAATACTGATTCCAATTGAAGTAGATCAATAATCAAATTATATAGGTCGCCCTATTTTTGTAGAATTTTTGGAGTTCAGTAGTTTGCGTTTGATACAGATTAGCACGGCGGCGGAACAGGGGATCGAGGAAGTTGTTTATTTTTGGCAAGGAAAGAGGAAAAGAGGCACGAGATCGTGGGAAAGAAGGAGCGGAGGAAACAGAAAGAAAATGATCAAAGGAAAGGGGGAGGAGATCTCGCGCGGCGCAACCCACCAGACGCGCGTCTGATCCATCGCGCGAGCTCCTCCCTGAAGCTCTACTGGATCGTGAGTTCGCGGGACGTCACCGAGTTGAACGTGTGCTGAATGCGGAGGTGCCGTACGTTCGGTACTGAGGATTGGTCAATCGTGAAGACGTATGACTACATCAACCGCGTTGTCATAACGCTTCCGCTTATTAAGCGATGCATAACATAAGCAGACACAAAAGAGTGCGACCTCTCTTGCGGACCCGTGTAGTCCTCGAGGTCATCTGCTCGGTTGATGATGGTAATGCAGTTTTCATGGCTGCCAGCGGCGGGGAAGAAGATCTGAGGCGGCGAAAGACAGTCTGGAGGTCGGATCCCTGCTGTGCTGGACCCTTCTGTCGTTGGAGCAGCTGAGACATAGTTCGGCCAATGGTCTCCTGACAGGGAGAGAGACTTCAACGAGTTTAGTATGTCGCCAAAAGGTGAGTGCTGAAAGATATCTGCGGAGGTAAACTCCATTCCCATCTGCCTCATAACCGCGGGCACGGCTTTCGAAAGATAATACCCTGCAGGGGTGTCCCAACTTAGCCCATTATAAGCTCTTCTGCTCCTCGTTGGGTTCGACACTCTTACTTATCGAAAGGACTACGATAGATCCCCTATACACTAAATATGGACTTGACTCTGAGATAGTAGCTTCTTTTTGTGATACAGACTGTTCTGTTTTTGACAGATTCTGTTTTGCGTGTGTTGTTTGCTTATTTTGATGAATTTATGGATAGTATCGGGGGGTATGAACCATAGAGAAGTTGGAATACAGTAGTTTTAGCACAAATATAAATAAATAATGAGTTCATTACAGTACATTAAAGTGGTGGTTTGTTTTATTTCGCTAACGGAGCTCATGAGATTTTCTGTTGAGTTTTGTGTTGTGAAGTTTTCAAGTTTTTGGGTAAAGATTTGATGGATTTCGGAAAAAGGAGTGGCAAAAGACTAAGGTTGGGGATGCCCAAGGCACCCCAAGGTAAAATTCAAGGACAACCAAAAGCCTAAGCTTGGGCATCCCCTCTTTCGTCTTCGTCTATCGGTAACTTCACTTAAGGCTATATTTTTATTCACCACATGATATGTGTTTTGCTTGGAGCGTCTTGTATGATTTGAGTTTTTCTTTTTAGTTTACCACAATCATCCTTGCTGTACACACCTTTTGGAGAGACACACATGAATCAGAATTTATTAGAATACTCTATGTGCTTCACTTATGTCTTTTGAGCTAGATAATTTTGCTCTAGTGCTTCGCTTATATCTTTTTAGAGCACGGTGGTGGTTTTATTTTATAGAAATTATTGATCTCTCATGCTTAACTTACATTATTTTGAGAGTCCTTTAGAACAACATGGTATTTTGCTTTGGTTAAAATTTTAGTCCTGAAAGTGATGAGCATCCAAGATAGGTATAATAAAAACTATCATAAAAAGTGCATTGAATACTATGAGAAGTTTGATTCTTTATGATTGTTTTGAGATATGAAGATGGTGATATTAGAGTCATGATAGTTGAGTAGTTGTGAATTTGAGAAATACTTGTGCTAATGTTTGTGATTCCCGTAGCATGCACGTATGGTGAACCGTTATGTGATGAAGTCGGAGCATGATTTATTTATTGATTGTCTTCCTTATGAGTGGAGGTCGGGGACGAGCGATGGTCTTTTCCTACCAATCTATCCCCCTAGGAGCATGCGCGTAGTACTTTATTTCAATAACTAATAGATTTTTGCAATAAGTATGTGAGTTCTTTATGACTAATGTTGAGTCCATGGATTATACGCACTCTCATCCTTCCACCATTGCTAGCCTCTCTAATACCGCGCAAATTTCGCCGGTATCATACACCCACCATATGCCTTCCTCAAAACAGCCACCATACCTACCTATTATGACATTTTCATAGCCATACTGAGATATATTGCCATGCAACTTACCACCGTTCCGTTTATTATGACACGCTTCATCATTGTCATATTGCTTTGCATGATCCTGTAGTTGACATCGTATTTGTGGCAAAGCCACCTCTATAATTCTTTCATACATGTCACTCTTGATTCATTGCATATCCCGGTACACCGCCGGAGGCATTCACATAGAGTCATATTTTGTTCTAAGTATTGAGTTGCAAGTAAATAAAAGTGTGATGATCATCATTATTAGAGCATTGTCCCAAGTGAGGAAAGGATGATGGAGACTATGATTCCCCCACAAGTCGGGATGAGACTCCGGACTAAACAAAAGAGAAGAAAAAAAGAGGCCATAAAAAAAAGGGGAGAGAAAGGCCAAACAAAAAAATGAGAGAAAAAGAGAGAAGGGACAATGTTACTATCCTTTTTCCACACTTGTGCTTCAAAGTAGCACCGTGATCTTTATGATAAAGAGTCTCCTATGTTGTCACTTTCATATACTAGTGGGAATTTTTTATTATAGAACTTGGCTTGTATATTCCAATGATGGGCTTCCTCAAAATGCCCTAGGTCTTCGTGAGCAAGCGAGTTGGATGCACACCCACTTAGTTTCTTTTGTTGAGCTTTCATACACTTATAGCTCTAGTGCATCCGTTGCATGGCAATCCCTACTCACTCACATTGATATCTATTGATGGGAATCTTCATAGCCCGTTGATACGCCTAGTTGATGTGAGACTATCTTCTCCTTTTTGTCTTCTCCACAACCACCATTATATTCCACATATAGTGCTATGTCCATGGCTCACGCTCATGTATTGCGTGAAAGTTGAAAAAGTTTGAGAACATCAAAAGTATGAAACAATTGCTTGGCTTGTCATCGGGGTTGTGCATGATTTAAATATTTTGTGTGATGAAGATAGAGCATAGCCAGACTATATGATTTTGTAGGGATAGCTTTCTTTGGCCATGTTATTTTGAGAAGACATGATTACTTTGTTAGTATGCTTGAAGTATTATTATTTTTATGTCAATATTAAACTTTTATCTTGAATCTTTCGGATCTGAACATTCATGCCACAATAAAGAAAATTACATTGAAAATTATGCTAGGTAGCATTCCACATCAAAAATTCTATTTTTATCATTTACCTACTCGAGGACGAGCAGGAATTAAGCTTGGGGATGCTTGATACGTCTCCAACGTATCTATAATTTTTGATTGTTCCATGCTATTATATTATATGTTTTGGATGTTTAATGGGCTTTATTATGCACTTTTATATTATTTTTGGGACTAACCTACTAACCGGAGGCCCAGTGCAAACTGTTGTTTTTTGCCTATTTCAGTGTTTCGCAGAAAAGGAATATCAAACAGAGTCCAAACGGAATGATACCTTCGCGAGGATCGTTTTTGGAACAAACGCAATCCAGGAGACTTGGAGTGGACGTCAAGGAAGCAACGAGGCGGCCACGAGGTAGGAGGGCGCGTCCAAGGGGGTAGGCGCGCCCCCACCCTCGTGGGCCCCTCGTAGCTCCACTGACCTACTTCTTTCGCCTATATATACTCATATACCCCGAAAACATTCAGGAGGACCACGAAACCCTATTTCCACCGCCGAAACCTTCTGTACCCATGAGATCCCATCTTGGGGCCTTTTTCGGCGCTCCGCCGGAGGGGGAATCGATCACGGAGGGCTTCTACATCAACACCATAGCCTCTCCGATGATGTGTGAGTAGTTTACCACAGACCTTCGGGTCAATAGTTATTAGCTAGATGGCTTCTTCTCTCTCTTTGGATCTCAATACAAAGTTCTCCTCGATTCTCTAGGAGATCTATTTGATGTAATACTTTTTGCGGTGTGTTTGTCGAGATCAGATGAATTGTGGGTTTATGATCAAGATTATCTATGAACAATATTTGATTCTTCTCTGAATTCTTATATGTATGATTTGTTATCTTTGCAAGTCTCTTCGAATTATCAGTTTGGTTTGGCCTACTAGATTGATCTTTCTTGCAATGGGAGAAGTGCTTAGCTTTGGGTTCAATCTTGCGGTGTCCTTTCCCAGTGACAGCAGGGGCAGCAAGGCACGTATTGTATTGTTGCCGTCGAGGATAAATAGATGGGGTTTATATCATATTGCTTGAGTTTATCCCTCTACATCATGTCATCTTGCTTAATGCATTACTCTGTTCTTATGAACTTAATACTCTAGATGCATGCTGGATAGCGGTCGATGTGTGGAGTAATAGTAGTAGATGTAGAATCGTTTCGGTCTACTTGTCATGGACGTGATGCCTATATACATGATCATGCCTAGATATTCTCATAACTATGCGCTTTTCTATCAATTGCTCGACAGTAATTTGTCCACCCACCGTAGAATTTGCTATCTTGAGAGAAGCCACTAGTGAAACCTATGGCCCCCGGGTCTATTTTCCATCATATAAGTTTCCGATCTATTTTATTTTGCAATCTTTACTTTTCCTTTTATACCATAAAAATACCAAAAATATTTATCTTATTATCTCTATCAGATCTCACTTTTGCAACTGGCCGTGAAGGGATTGACAACCCCTTTATCGTGTTGGTTGTAAGGTTCTTAATTGTTTGTGCAGGTACGAGGGATTTGCGTGTAGTCTCCTACTAGATTGATACCTTGGTTCTCAAAAACTGAGGGAAATACTTACGCTACTTTGCTGCATCTCCCTTTCCTCTTCAAGGGAAAACCAACGCATTCTCAAGAGGTAGCAGCCACACACCTTTTTTGTAGTTTTTCTCTGAAAGAAGAGAAGGAAGAAAATGTTGGGAGTCGTTGCATGAAAAAACAAAAAATTCTACGCACACGCAATGATCTATCCATGGAGATGCATAGCAATGAGGGGGAGAGTGTGTCTACATACCCTCATAGACCGTAAGTGGAAGCGTTTCACAACGCGGTTGATGTAGTCGAACTTTTTTCGTGATCCACCGATCGAGTACCGAACGTACGGCACCTCCGAGTTCTGCACACGTTCAGCTCGGTGACGTCCCTCGGCTTCTTGATCCAGCAAGACGTCAAGGTAGTAGATGAGTTACGTCAGCACGATGGCGTAGTAACTATGATGGTGAAGTGATCTCCGTAGGGCTTCGCCTAAGCACTATGAAAATATGAGCAGGGGAGTAAACGGTGGAGGGGGCGCCGCACACGGCTAGCCAATTGTCTGGTGTGTGCTAGGGGCGCCTCCCACATATATATAGGTGGGAGGGGGAGGGGAGAGGCCAGGAGGTGCCCCAAGTAGGACCGAAACATACTTGGGCTCCACCCAAGCCGCGCGCCCTCCCCTGCCATATATATCGGAGGGGGAAGGAAAGAGGGGGAAGGGGGAGGAAGGGGGAATCCTATTCCCTTTCTTTCCTTTCCTCCTTCCCCTTTCCTTCTCCACCTTGGCTGGCCCATATGGGGGACGCACCAACCCCTTGTGGGTTATGGCTGTTGCGTTTCCCCTCTTGGCCCATAAGGTCCATATCTTTTGCCGGAGGTGCCAGGAACCCCTTCCGATGACCCAATATGTACCCGGTACCCTCCGAAACACTTCCGGTGTCCGAATACTATCGTCCTATATATCAATCTTTACCTCTCGACCATTTCGAGACTCCTTGTCATGTTCGTGATCTCATCCAGGACTCTGAACAACATTCGGTCACCAAATCACATAACTCATATAATACTATGTCATCATCGAACGTTAAGCGTGCGGACCCTATGGGTTCGAGAATTATGTAGACATGACCGAGACACCTCTCCGGTCAATAACCAATAGCGGAACCTGGATGCTCATATTGGTTCCTACATATTCTACGAAGATCTTTATCGGTCAAACCGTTATGACAACATACGTAATTCCCTTTGTCCATCGGTATGTTACTTGCCCGAGATTCGATCGTCGGTATCTTCATACCTAGTTCAATCTCGTTACCGGCAAGTCTCTTTACTCATTCCGTAATACATCATCTCGTGACCAACTCCTTAGTCATTTGCTTGCAAGCTTATGATGTGTATTACCGAGAGGGCCCAGAGATACCTCTCCGATACTTGAAGTGACAAATCCTATTCTTGATCTATGCCAACTCAACAGACACCTTTGGAGATACCTGTAGAGCATCTTTATAATCACCCAATTACGTTGTGACGTTTGATAGCACACAAGGCATTTCTCCGGTATCCGGGAGTTACATAATCTCATAGGCGAAGGAATATGTATTTGACATGAAGAAAGCAATAGCAATAAAACCGAACGATCATTATGCTAAGCTAACAGATGGGTCTTGTCCATCACATCATTCTTCTAATGATGTGATCCCATTATCAAATGAAAACTCATGTCCATGGTTAGGAAACCTTAACCATCTTTGATAAACGAGCTAGTCTAGTAGAGGCTTACTAGGGACACTATGTTTGTTTATGTATTCAAACATGTATTAAAGTTTCCGATCAATACATTTCTAGCATGAATAATAACATTTATCATTAATAAGGAAATATAAAATAAAAACTTTATTATTGCCTCTAGGGCATATTTCCTTCAGTCTCCCACTTGCACTAGAATCAATAATCTAGATTACATAGTAATGAATCTAACACCCATGGAGTCTTGGTGCTGATCTTGTTTTGCTCGCGGAAGAGGCTTAGTCAACAGGTCTGCCACATTCAGTTCTGTATATATCTTGCAAATTTCTATGTCTCAATCCTTGACTTGTTCACGAATGCAGTTGAAGCATCTCTTGATGTGTTTGGTTCTCTTGTGAAACCTGGATTCCTTCGCCAAGGCAATTGCTCCAGTGTTGTCACAAAAGATTTTCATTGGACCCGATGCACTAGGTATTACACCCAGATCGGATATGAACTCCTTCATCCATACTCCTTCATTTGCTGCTTCCGAAGCACCTATGTACTCCACTTCACACGCAGATCCGCCACGACGCTCTGCTTGGAATTGCACCAACTGACAGCTCCACCATTCAATATAAATACGTATCCGGTTTGTGACTTAGAGTCATCCGGATCAGTGTCAAAGCTAGCATCGACGTAACCATTTACGACGAGCTCTTTGTCACCTCCATAAACAAGAAACATATCCTTGGTCCTTTTCAGGTACTTTAGGATGTTCTTGACCGTTGTCCAGTGATCCACTCCTAGATTACTTTAGTACCTCCCTGCCAGACTTATGGCAAGGCACACATCATGTCTGGTACACATCATAGCATACATGATAGAACCTATGGCTCAGGCATAGGGAATGACTTTCATTTTCTCTCTATCTTCTGCAATGGTCGGGCATTGAGTCTGACTCAACTTCACACCTTGTAACACAGGCAAGAACCCTTTTTTTGACTGATCCATTTTGTACTTCTTCAAAACTTTATCAAGGTATGTGCTTTGTGAAAGTCCTATTAAGCATCTTGATCTATCTCTATAGATCTTGATGCCCAATGTGTAAGCAGCTCGCCGAGGTCTTTCATTGAAAAACTCTTATTCAAGTATCCTTTTATGCTATCAGGAAATTCTATATCATTTCCAATCAACAATATGTCATCTATATATAATATTAGAAATGCTACAGAGCTCCCACTCACTTTCTTGTAAATACAGGCTTCACCGAAAGTCTGTATAAAACCATATGCTTTGATCACCTCATCAAAGCGTATATTCCAACTCCGAGATGCTTGCACCAGTCCATAGATGGATCGCTGGAGCTTGCACACTTTGTTAGCACCTTTAGGATCGACAAAACCTTCTGGTTGCATCATATACAACTCTTCTTTAAGAAATCCATTAAGGAATGCAGTTTTGACGTCCATTTGCCAGATTTCATAATCATAGAATGCGGCAATTGCTAACATGATTCGGACGGACTTAAGCATCGCTACGGTGAGAAAGTCTCATCGTAGTCAACCCCTTGAACTTGCCGAAAACCTTTTGCGACAAGTCGAGCTTTGTAGACAGTAACATTACCATCAGCGCCAGTCTTCTTCTTGAAGATCCATTTATTCTCTATGGCTTGCCGATCATCGGGCAAGTCCACCAAAGTCCACACTTTGTTCTCATATATGGATACTATCGCAGATTTCATGGTCTCAAGCCATCTGTCGGAATCTGGGCTCATCATAGCTTATTCATAGTTCGTAGGTTCGTCATGGTCTAGTAACATGACTTCCAGGACATGATTACCGTACCACTCTGGTGCAGAACGTGCTCTGTTCAACCTACGAGGTCCAGTAGTAACTTGATTTGAAGTTTCATGATCATCATTATTAGCTTCCTCACTAGTTGGTGTAGGTATCACGGGAACGGATTTCACTGATGTGCTACTTTCCAATTCAAGAGAAGGTATAATTACCTCATCAAGTTCTACTTTCCTCCCACTCACTTCTTTTGAGAGAAACTCCTTCTCTAGAAAGGTTCCATTCTTGGCAACAAAGATCTTGCCTTCGGATCTGTGGTAGAAGGTGTACCCAATTGTTTCCTTAGGGTATCCTATGAAGATGCACTTCCGATTTGGGTTCGAGCTTATCAGGCTGAAGCCTTGACATAAGTGTCGCAACCCCAAACTTTAAGAAACGACATCTTAGGTTTATTGCCAAACCACAGTTCATACTGTGTCATGTCAACGGATTTAGACGGTGCCCTATTTAACGTGAATGCAACTGTCTCTAATGCATAACCCCAAAATGATAGTGGTAAATCGGTAAGAGACATCATAGATCGCACCAAATCTAATAAAGTATGGTTGCGACGTTCGGACGACCATTACGCTGTGGTGTTCCAGGTAGCGTGAGCTGTGAAACAATTCCACATTGTTTTAAATGAAGGCCAAACTCGTAACTCAATATTCACCTCCGCGATCGGATCGTAGAAATTTTATTTTATGATTCTCCACTTCACTCTGAAATTCTTTGAACTTTTCAAATGTTTCACACTTGTGTTTCATTAAGTAGATATACCCTTATCTGCTCAAATCATCTGTGAAGGTCAGAAAATAACGATACCTGCCCCGAGCCTCAACACTCATTGGACCGCATACATCGGTATGTATTATTTCCAATAAGTCATTGGCTCACTCCATTGTTCCGGAGAACGGAATTTTAGTCATCTTCCCCATGAGGCATGGTTCGCAAGTATCAAATGATTCGTAATCAAGTGATTCTAGAAGTCCATCTGCATGGAGTTTCTTCATGCGCTTTACACCAATATGACCTAAATGGCAGTGCCAAAAAGATGTTGCACTATCATTATCAACTTTACATTTTTTGGCATCAATATTATGAATATGTGTATCACTACAATCAAGATTCAACAGAAATAGACCACTCTTTATGGGTGCATGACCATAAAAGATATTACTAATATAAATAGAACAATCATTATTCTCTGATTTAAATGAATAACCGTCTCGCACTAAACAAGATCCAGATATAATGTTCATGCTCAACGCTGACACCAAATAACAATTATTCAGGTCTAAAACTAATCCCGAAGGTAGATGTAGAGGTAGCGTGCCGACGGCGATCACATCGACCTTGGAACCATTCCCGACGTGCATCGTCACCTCGTCCTTAGCCAATCTTCGTTTAATCCGTAGCTCCTGTTTCGAGTTACAAATATGAGCAACCGAACCAGTATCAAATACACAGGCGCTACTACGAGCATTAGTAAGGTATACATCAATAACATGTATATCAAATATACCTTTATTCACCTTGCCATCCTTCTTATCCGCCAAATACTTGGGGCAGTTCCGCTTCCAGTGACTAGTCCCTCTGAAGTAGAAGCACTCAGTTTCAGGCTTGGGTCCAGCTGTGGGCTTCTTCCCGGGAGTGGCAACTTGCTTGCCATTCTTCTTGAAGTTCCCTTTCTTTCCCTTGTGTTTGCACACGAACACGTCACCGTGTACCTCCAACATCCAAGGTGATGCACCGCAGCTCACGTCGAAGGAGACCCATCCAGAAGCGCGATACGCAAGCAATCCGGTGGACGCTTTTGAAGACCCGAAACCCCACACGCCCGGGAGGGACCCCGTCAGGGCGCGCGGCGGCTATGGGCTGCCCTAGGTCGACCTGATCGCCCCTAGGTCCTCGAGGTTCGCCGCCCTGCAACAAGAAGAACAGATGAAGAACAAGGAAGAAGAAGAACTAGGGTTAAGGAGAAAAGATAAAAGATAAAAATTGGTAGATGATTTTGTCGATTGTGTGTTGTTCAATCGGCCGTCACCCCTTAGGTATATAAGAGGCGGCTAGACTTCCGGTGCAAGAAAAAGTCTTGGATTCACGTCCAAAACCTTTGTCAAATTCGGATTGGTTTTGTCCGAACTTTCCAAAATTGTTCGGTTTAAAACTAGCTGCACCTTGCGGGTCTTTTTTGAGGTGGTAAACGACCTTGGATGAAAACGAGCCCAAAAGCAATCTTGACCGATTCGAAGTGACGAACAACTTTCATGTTGATTTTTTTATCAGAGGTCATCTTGAGGGTCAAATTGCTCGCGCAAAAAAGGCTATTATTCGCGCTACACATCAGACAGGGTGTCTCGTGAGGTGCGCCATTTTTTGCCTCCTGACAGGGCTGCATTCCGATGGCTCTAACTTTTGCATACGAACTCGGATTGGGACGATTTTTATACCAAAATCGATTGTTTGAACAAGACGAAGACAATTCATGTAGATCATGTTTCCATACGAGGCCATCTTGGGTGCGTAATCAGCCCGAATAGTATTCTGAATACAAAATCTGAGTACTTCAAACACAACTTCGGCCTTAGAGATGAGATCGGATGGCTATGACCCAAATATCAAAGTTTCTCCTTTTGACGATACATAACTTTCTTGCTTTGAGCACTTTTTCATTTGAGGCCATCTTAATTGTGTTTTTGACAATGCCAAAATCTAGTGTCAACACATGCCCCCCTGTTTTTCGGCAAAGCTTGTGTGCCGAAAAATAACTTGCACTAGCTTGTTCTAAGGACGATGCCAATACTCCATCGGCCATTTTGCCTGTTCTTAGGATGATAAGTATATATTGGCCATTGCTTGTTTGAACCTCTTGATGCAAACTTGGGTGCAAACTTCTCAACTTCTATAACAATCCGGTGATAAGGTTCCATAGATCAAAACCATCCTCCGAACCATATTGTTCACCCTTTTGCTAGGATTTCGTAGATAATGAAGAATGAACTTCCTCCAGTCGTTACTTCGCCTGCATAAAAGTTTCATTAGTGGCCGAGGTGGTGAGCTCCAACTCGGCCTTACCTGTGTTGGCAAGAACAAGCATCGGCTATTGATAGACAGGCAATACACCATGACCAACATGGTAGCCGTATGTTTGCTATGCCAACTCTCCAATTTTCATGCCTAGATATATGATGAATATTAAAACAACCCAAGGAAATTTTTATGTCTAGACATATATACCTCAAGATAAACTAAAAGTGATTCGTCAAAACATTGATAACCATTGGATATTTGTTGCACTACTAATAACAAATCACCAGAAGCCTCAATATGTACATCAGCTATAGCAAGGAAAAGCTCCAATCCAAATAACAATGCATATTCGGTTTTGATCATTTGTGCATAAATATTTTAAGCGGCATGAGGCTTCACAGAATAGCACCATAAGGAGATATATAAACAACACCAACACCTTGGCCATTGCTACAAATTTAACCATCAATATATAATCACCATGGTAATATGATGCTCAATAATAAAATCAACCACGATTTGGCTTCATAAATTCTGAAAACTAATAAGCCAAAGCACACCCAATCAAAACATAAGTTCACTTTGTAGTTTTGGTGAATTGTTCGATGCATAATATCTTCAATGGCATCAATTTGACAAATTTCTATGCAAGCACTTATCTCAATCTCTACTCAAACTAAGAACGATGTTAAAATACCACACCGGCCATTCTTAGATATATTCTCAGGGCGATAGTTAAGTATCGGCCATTACCATGAGGTCCATGTAGAATTCATCCACCAAATCATGAATAGCCGAAATAAACAAATGAAATAGCAATAAAATATTTTGGCCCCTTTGTATTAGCAACAAAAATGTAACTAATCAAATGTATAGTGATTTGGCAATACCCTCTCATGATATAGAAAATTATGTTGCATCCATGGATCAAAATAAATCCATGGAGGGTAATTGATCATACCTATGGATGAATTCCATGGCAAGGGCATCAATGGCATTGTTGAAGAAAATTGATGATGTGCTAACCGAAGATTTTGATGTTGTGATGCACACCTTTGGCTTAATTGTTTGTTGCTTCCATTCTTCCCCTTCTTCACTTTTATTGTACTTATTGCAATAGAAGTATGCACATCATTTTTGTTATGATTGATCCTCTTGGGAACCCATGCCATGTTCTTCTGTCTCAGCTCTTGTGTGCTAAGATTTCGTAATTTCTTCTTTTACCAATACGATAAGCCGAGTGGGTATCTCGGCTGTGATTCTGTCTTGACTAATGGCAATTCCTTTTTGGCCTTGTGCACTCTCAACTTCTTTTCTTCAGATTTGGTACTTTGACTCTCAATAATTGGTTGCTTCATCTCATTGCCTTTAGTAGCCAATGTCAACACTATGATTGGCTCCTTTTCATTTGAGATCTCTGAAGTTGCACTCTTATGACCATCTCTTTTAACACGGTAAACTTGCTTCACCACCTCTTTCTTCTTCCTTGAGCTCCGGCCTGATTCCTTATGATTGAAACGGTCTTTAACATGTGATTGTTCAAATGTTGATCTTCTCGGAACTGCATAATATTGGTGAGATGGTCTAAAAATAAGATGGAGAATGTGCCCTTGTATCATACATGTCCCATGATGGATATGGATCTACATGAGCATAGGGAGGCATCCGCGGCTTTGGCATTGGCGGCCCAAAATAAGGATATGAATATGTAGCATGAAGATTCTCACTTTGCCAATACCGGTCCTCATATTTGCGCCTTGGGGGTGATCTTGGTTTCTTTGCATGATTTGGCCGATAAGCATTCTTCTCTTCTCTCTTCTTTTCATATTTATCCAATAGTTCAGCAAAAGGTATTTTTGATTTCTTACACTTGCGCTTATTCTGGCCTTTGTTTTCTTTTGGTTTGGTTTCCTCGATCATTGGATTTGCTTGTTGCCCCCCAATCCTTGGCGTCTTCATTGTAACTTCAATGGAATTCTCACCCTCAAGTTTATGTTCATTGTGCTCTTCAACAGATTCTTTACTTGAAAGCTTGATCCCGTCATCTGTAGTTTTTACCTTCTCTTTAGATGGATCGGTTTGAAGTAGCCGATGCAAAAACTTTTTGCCATCTAGACCAATCGGAATAGACTGGTCATCCTTTGGTGTTTCAACAATTCCCAATCATCCTTTATCAATGGCCGATTTAACTATTTGACGAAACGTATTGCAATCCTCAAAATTATGTTTGAACGAATGATTCAACCTACAATACATTCATCCTTGAATTGATGGCTTGACATGGTGAGCAAGAATTCTATGTAATTATTTTTCAACAACAAATCAAATATTTGATCACACATGCTTGAATTGAAGGTAAACTTTTTATTTTCTAGCCGATCTTGCTGTGAGAACGGCTTTGGAGTTAAGCAAACGAATGGTTCAGATTTTGCATCACCCCATTCGGCTATGAATTTTATTTTGCATTCTCTTACCGATGTCATTGGATAAGTTATTATACTAGCATCGGTTTTCTGAAAAGAATCTAACCTTGGCTTTAAGTTTCTGAAACAGAAATAGTTAGAACATGCATGCCTCAATTGAGACCAAGAGTAAGCCAAGTATGAAACAAGCAAAGCTAACCATGTAGATACGAACTTTAAATAAAGCAAGGAGGAAAGCTTTGGCTGCAACAATAAGTCATTATTGGTCTTTATAAATGGCGCAATGGGTTGACCGATATGTTCTATAACGATTTTACTGCTAACAATTAAATTACCCTTATTTATTGGTCTTTCAAAATTACTTAAGAGGATTTTTCAAATAGATGCATCAACAATAAAGTTTTGACCAAATCTGAAAATAGGTAAATTACTTGCTAAACATACCTCTTCAAATATGTTGGGAGAGCATGATGGTGGTGTGACTTGAAGAATATCTTGCTCCGCCTTTGGATAGCTCCCCAACGCCTTGTCATCATCTTTTTCTTGATTTCGTGCATCATTAGTTTGAGGATCCTTGTCAACCAAACTTTTTTCGGCTACTTGGTCTTGTCCTTGAGGCTTGTCTATGGCACAAAACTCATAGGGTAGGAAGTAGGTTCCATTAACTTCAGAAAAATCAAGCATGGTTGTTTTCCTATGCTTGCCATGCCCTTTCTTTATGATGATTGCCTCTTTAGATTTGATGAATTCAAAATATATACTACTTGATTCGGCTTTTTCAACCGAAGCACTTTCATGTTTCGAATCATCCTTCTTTTTATGGGATTTTTACATCTGTGCCCCCCGGTTCCTTAGCTCTACTCATTCATCCCCGCGCTCTTAACTTTTGCTCAATTTTCCCCACTCCCTTGCCAGAAACCCTCATAACTGGGCACAACGGACGTTGCCGTCGGGTCAAAGGCTTGACCGTTAACTCTGACTAGTGGGGCCATGCTGGACTATGCCGCGTTGGGTGGTGTCGCTGTTCGACTATTGGGCCGTGGTTTTGTTGGGCCGTCCCTTGCATTAAACATCTGCGCGAGCCGCCAGGACAGAAGCCTGCTATGCATGCACCCAGCAAACCCTGCCTGCATGCGTCGATCGAGCCTGCTTGCGCCAATGCCAATATGTAGCTTAAATAGCCGTAGTGCTACGTATTATTTGGCCGTGGCAATAACGGGGTCAAATGTGAAGTTAGTAGCCCATTTTCAAACCCACCGCAGCATCGGGAGTGTACACGCGTGGGAAACGGTGGTTTGAAAAGAAGAAGAAAAATAAGCTAATTGCACGCGTGGGAATCCGTGGTCATACCCTATATTATATGAACAAAAAGAGACAATTTTTGAAGAGCTTGTGGTCATTTTGAATGATAAAAATAAATTTGGCCCTTAAAAAGTTGGTCATTTTGCATGATAAAAAGAGATAGAGGGCTTGTGGCCATTATACAAATGCAAAATGACCAATTTTTTGATAGTTTGTGGCCATTTTACATGATAAAAATAAATTTAGCCCTTATAAATTTGGTCATTTTACATTTGTATAGAACAAAAAGAACGATGCAGAAAACAAAGCAAACGATGCAAAAATACAGAGCCAACACGTTCACAAAAAACAGAGCAAACGATGCAAATTGGGCCAGCACGTTCACAAAAAAAGAGCAAATTGGGCCCAATAACAACGTTTTTTTCACGGAGTCAGTGGTGGGCGAGCAGCCGAGCACAACCAATAGGATCGCCTCTCGTGGATCGCCCCACAATCCAACGATGCGGAGCCGTCCTTGTGATCCAACGGCGCGGAGCCTGCACACAGCCAGCCCACCTAGTTCCTTCTAGAATGCTAGATCTGAGGGTTGTGGCTTGGCGCGAGGGTATGATCGGATGGCTGACGTTGGGAGCTAGGGTTAGGCGAAACCCCGCGGGGTTTAGAGGGGTTTTGAGCTGGTCAACGGGGTTTCAAAGGCTTTGACTGAGCATAACTAATTAAAAAAAATCAAAAAAATATGAAACCTTCGCCGTTCGTCGTTTTATAAGACAAACTAACGAGGAAAAATACTAACCTTGGTCTATGGTAATTTTCATGAAAAAACCCTAGCTGGCACGATCGAGGTCAAATGAGCACCATTAATTTTATAAAAAATAAAAAAAATATAAAACCTGCGCACAATGTTGTCTTATGTGACATGTTACCAACCAAAAATCATAAACTTGCTCTATGGTCATTTTCATGAGAAAACCTTCACACATATGAGCTATCATGTACATGATTACATAGAGTTCAAGGAGAGGAGGTGGTATTACCTTCTGTTTTTGAATTTTTTTAAAAAAATCAAAAAATAGTGAGACTTCAAATCTACACTATGGAAAGTGAATATGTGTTAATAAAAAAACATTTGGCTCATTTAGAGTAGGTTCAAAATAACTTTATTACAAATGGGTTGTTTACCCTAGCCTGGGAGCTCATTTGGAGGACATTTTCTCAAATTCACGTTCATTTGACCTCCTCTAAATCACTTCAAATTTGCGCCCCAAATGCGTCGGCGTCCCCACCTGGCGGCCGCCCACTCGCGGTCAACTTAATTTATGACCATGGGCCCATGTTCAGCAACGGCGGTCGCCCTATTTTAAGCCGACCGTGCGGCGGGGCCATCCTCATCCAAACTCGCCGTCCCCATCTAGGCACGCTCGCTCCCCCGTTGCCGGCAAACCCTAGCAAAAACCCTAGCCAACCCTTGCCAAATGGGGCTCTTCTCCGGCGCCGGCAGCAGCAAGTCCAAGGGCAAGGCCCCCGCCGTCCCTTTCATCTCTGAGTTCGTACCGCCTCCGCTGGCGCCGGCTCGCCGGCAGAGGGTGCGAGTGAGCGCGCCAAGGCACCAGGCAGAGTGGCCCTGGCAGCACCGCGCCCCTCTGCCGTACCCCGACGTCACCCTGCCGCATGACTGACATCTGGATCCAGAGAGGATCCCAGTGCCGGCGGCGCCGCGGTCGACTAGGGCGCACGCGGAGGAGGTGTGGCGCCGGCGGGCAATGCTGACGCCGAAGCAGCGTCGCGACGCCACCTACGCCACCGACTCGCCTAACTGGGCGAGGTGGTTCTCCTTCGAGCACGAGGAGGCGAGGCGACGCGGCGTGCGGGAGGTCGACCGCAGCGTGCCGCCGCCCCCGCTCGTCGTCCGGGAGGAAGACCAGGCGGCGGAGGCCGCCTACCAGGCGGCCCTTGAGGCGGTCTACCGCGAGAGCGAGGAGGACGAGCGGTGCAGGGTGGAGGCGGTGGAGGAAGAGGAGGCTCGCTACGAGGCGGCCATGGCGCAGACCCTCGCCCTCTCCGCGGCCGGCGATTGCGTCGTGCCGCCGGTGGCCCCGCCGTCCCCTTCCCGGCGGCTCGTCAAGGCCGACCCGAAGCCGCAGCCGGAGCCCGAGCCGGAGCCGGAGCTCATCGCGCGCTTCTCCTGGACGGGAGTGGTGCGCGAGTGGGTGTCCGCGCCACCGGTTTGGATGGGGGCGATCCCGGAGCAGGAGGCGGCGTACCTCAAGGTGTGGCGCCAGCGACGGCTCGCCGAGGAGCGTCGTCGCGGTGAGTACGAGGAGATGCTCGAGTGCAACCTCGAGGAGGAGGCGTGCCAAGCCACGGCTGCACAGGCGGCCACACAGCCCCCCGCGCCGGCACTGCCCCCGCCGGAACAGCTGCCCGCGGCTGACATCGCCACCGCCTAGAACACGGCGTTCCCCTGGGCCGGCCCTGCGCCGGCGCTCGTCGACCTCACCTACCCCAAGGACGACGACGACGACGCCTAGGGCGCGCTGGGCAGCGCGCTGGGCAGCGCGCCGCCTCGTAGTTAGGTTGTTTTGAATTTCTTTTAATGCTAATGTGGACGCGTGGACTCTCGCCGGCCTTCCTAAGGCCGGCTTTAATGTTTAATTAAGTTGTTTTTATTTCAAATATGCATGCACAGTTTTTTTTGCCGGTGCCGTTAAAATGGGTCGGGCCAGCGTTGGGCGCACGAGCCGACCCAAACGCGTTGGGCGTAGCGAGGGGATTTGGGGAAAATGGTAGGGGCGATGGAGGTGGTTGCCCTCTTTATATGATGTGCTACCCCACGACCGTGGTCTTGCATGTGCCCACGTATCCGCGGCCCCACTCGTCAGCTAACAGTCAAAACCTTTGACCCGACAGCAACGTCCATTGTGCCCAGTTATGAGGGTTTCTAGCAAGAGAGTGGGGAAAAATGAGCAAAAGTTAAGAGCACGGGGATGAATGAGTAGAGCTAAGGAACCAGGGGCACAGAAATAAAAATCCATCTTTTTATTGATTCTACAAATTGGCAAGGCTTGTTTTCTTTGGGCCAGTTCCCTATTAATTCTCTCTTGGCGAAGAACTGTACCCTATCGCGCAAAGCTTTAACTCCCTTCTCAATTTCAGCCCGCTCTAGATCAGTTGCCCCCCCCCAATGCTTTTAGGATCTTTCGGCAATGAATTGTTATTATTGTTGAAATTTTGCAATTTTGTAGGGGGTGTACAATATGTTGCGATACAAGGTAGAGGTGTATGCACTGCTGTATAACCATATGTTCTTTCACCAATTCTATCAATCGATGAAGTTTCATCTTCTTGCAAAACTCTAGCCTTTATTGCAGCATAATCAGGAAACAACCCCTTTTCATATTGTTCAAGGCAATGAGCACCAATCTCTTGTTTTGTGTCAAGCTCTTTTTTAACGCAGCCACAACCGCTTCTGGAAGGGATTGCTCCACAATACTTTCAGATTCTTTCGGCAATGATTCATGAGTGTTGCCGAAATTCTTGAATTGCATAGAGCATGCATTATATGCTACACTATTAGATGATGACACGTGTGTTCCTACCAAATTTTCACTTATTCGGCTATGACCATGAAGATGCGGGGCCGAATTATGAACATCTACAATTGCAGACGGTGCTAAAAATTTACTAACATGAGGTGTAGCATATGATGGTTGAGAGTAACTGGCCGAATAGCTAGTAGTAGCATGACCAATTCTCCCATCCACCGGCAAGGTTGGATTCACATATTGCAAATTAGTTGCCGATGAATAAAAGGGTGAAACACTTTCTTGTATGATATTGGAAATTTTGACATGAGGTGTTTCAAATGGATTAACCAAACCCATCATGTTGTTCATCGACATATGAATTTGTGGGGTTGCCGATGCATGAGAGTTTGGATACATATGTTGTACGTTGCTAAAATCATAAGAATTTGAAGCATAAAGATTCTTTTGCATCGGCCCTTGCGCATAATTAGATGCATAATTGATAAAACTAGGGTTAGCCAATACATTATGCTCATTAGGTGATCTTGCAACAACATATGGATTATTTGCATCTACAAAGAGGAATTGGATATTCATATTACCTTTGTAGATTACAGTAACTTGATGACAATCTCTTCATAGCAAGAACGGGCTGGAGACCATTCAAAGCTTTGTCCCCAGCGGAGTCGCCAAAAAGTGTATTCGCACACGAACACGTCACCGTGTACCTCCAATGTTGAGGGTGATGCACCGCAGCTCACGTCGAAGGAGACCCGTCCTGAAGTGCGATACGCAAGCAATCCGGCGGACGCTTTTGAAGACCCGAAACCCCACATGCACGGGAGGGACCACGTCAGGGCGCGCGGCGCTATGGGCTGCCCTAGGTCGACCTGATCGCCCCTAGGGCCTTGAGGTTCGCCACCTTGCAACAAAAAGAATAGACGAAGAACGAGGAAGAAGAAGAACTAGGGTTAAGGAGAAAAGATAAAAGATAAAAATTGGTAGATATTTTTGTCGATTGTGTGTTATTCAATCGGCCGTCACCTCTTAGGTATGTAATAGGCGGCTGGACTTCCCATGCAAGAAAAAGGCTTGGATTCACGTCCAAAACCCTAGTCAAATTCGGATTGGTTTTGTCTGAACTTTCCAAAACTGTTCGGTTTAAAACTAGCTGCACCTTGCGGGTCTTTTTTGAGGTGGTAAACGACCTCGGATGGAAACAAGCCCAAAAGCAATCTTGATCATTTGGACGAGACGAACAACTTTTCTGTTGAACGTTTTTTTATCAGAGGTAATCTTGAGGGTTAAATCTCTCGCGCAAAACAGACTGTTATTCGCGCTACTCATCAGACAGGGTGTCTGGTGGGGCGTGCCATTTTTTGCCTCCTGACAGAGCTGTATTCTGATGGCTCTAACTTTTACATATGAACTCGGATTAGGATGATAATTTATATCAAAATCAATTGTTTCGACGAGATGAAGACAATTCATGTAGATAATTTTTCCATACGAGGCCATCTTGGGTGCGTAATCATCCGAATAGTGTTCTGAATACAAAATCTCGTACTTCAAACAAAACTTCGGCCTTAGAGATGAGATCTGATGGCTATGGCCCAAATATCAAAGTTTTTCCTTTTGACGATACAAAACTTTCTTGCTTTGAGCACTTTTTCATTTGAAGCCATCTTAATTGAGTTTTTGACCATGCCAAAATCTAGTGTCAACACCTTGCCCTTTTTTTTGGAACTAGTGGTCTTGTTAACCATCAACACGTGATGTTCCTTCTTGATTTCTACCTCCGCAGCCTTAAGCATTGCGAAGAGCTCAGGAATTGTTTTGTTCATCCCTTGCATATTATAGTTCATCACGAAGCCTTTGTAGCTTGGTGGCAGTGACTGAAGAACTTTGTCAATAACACAATCAACTGGAAGATCAACTCCCAGCTGAGTCAAGTGATTGTAATATCCAGACATTTTGAATATGTGTTCACTGACAAAATTGTTCTCCTCCATCTTGCAGCTATAGAATTTGTTGGAGACTTCATATCTCTCAAGCCGGACATTTGCGTGAAATATTAATTTCAACTCCTGGAACATCTCATATGCTCCATGACGTTCAAAATGTCTTTGAAGTCACGGTTCTAAGCCGTAAATCATGAAACACTGAACTATCGAGTAGTCGTCAGATCGAGCTTGCCAGACGTTCAAAACATCAGTATCTGCTCCTGTAGTAGGCCTTTCACCTAGCGGTGCATCAAGGACATAATTCTTCTGTGCAGCAATGAGGATAATCCTCAAATTACGGACCTAGTCCATGTAGTTGCTACCATCATCTTTCAACTTAGCTTTCTTTAGGAACACATTAAAATTTAGGGGAACGGTAGCACGGGCCATTGATCTACAACATAGATATTCATATACTATCAGGACTAAGTTAATGATAAATTAAGTTCAATTAATCGAATTACTTAAGAATTCCCACTTTAATAGACATCCCTCAAGTCATCTAAGTGATACGTGATCAAAATCAACTAACCATGCCCGATCATCACGTGAGATGGGGTAGTCACCAATGGTGAACATCTCTATGTCTCGCCAACTATTGCTTCTACAACTATTGCTAACTCATAGCGATAAAGTAAAGCAATTACATGGCGTATGCATTTCATACAATAAAGAGACAACCATATGGTTCCTGCTGGTTGCCAAATATCTTTACAAAACATGACCACTCATACAATAATGTATATCTCATCATGTCTTGACCATATCACAACACAACATACCCTGCAAAAACAAGTTAGACGTCCTCTACTTTGTTGTTGCAAGTTTTACGTGACTGCTACGGGCTTCTAGCAAGAACCGTTCTTACCTACACATAAACCACAATGGTGTTTCATCAAGTTTGCTGTTTTAACCTTCTTCAAGGACTGGCCGTAGTCAAATTCGATTCAACTAAAGTAGGAGAAACAGACACCCGCCAACCACCTTTATGCAAAACAAGTTGCATGTCAGTCGATGGAACCGGTCTCATGTGCGTGGACATGTAAGGTTGATCCGGGCCGCTTCATCCCACAATACCGCCGAATCAAAATAAGACGTTGATGGTAAGCAGTATGACTATCACCGCCCACAGCTCTTTGTGTTCTACTCGTGCATATCATCTATGCATAGACCTGGCTTTGATACCACTGTTGGGAATTGTTGCATGAAAAACAAAAAATTCTACGCACATGCAATGATCTATCCATGGAGATGCATAGAAGCGAGGGGTAGAGTGTGTCTACGTACCCTCATAGACCGCAAGCGGAAGCGTTTCACAACGCGGTTGATGTAGTCGAACTTTCTTCGCGATCCACCGATCGAGTACCGAACGTAAGGCACCTCCGAGTTCTGCACACGTTCAACTCAGTGACGTCCCTCGCCTTCTTGATCCAGCAAGACGTCGAGGTAATAGATGAGTTCGGTCAGCACGACGGCGTGGTGACGGTGATGGTGAAGTGATCTCCGCAGGGCTTCCCCTAACACTACAAAAAAATACACTTCCGTGATGATACGTGTTTGTCACAGTAGGTCGCGTTTTTTGTCATGCATGTACATCCATGACGATTTTATGACAGAATCAAGATAGTCATACCTGTGCTGTCGTAGAAGTGTTCCATGACATTACCAAAATTATCATCACGGAAGTGTCCACTTCCATGACGATAAATCGCGCGTCACAGAAGTGCTTTCGTCAAGGGTGACCGACACGTGACATCCACCGTAACGGAACGCCGTTAAGCTATCGGGTCAAATTTTGGATCTGATAACCCGTTAACAGCCCCGACCAATGGGGATTTTCCACGTGTAAAATCATCATTGGCTGGAGGAAACACGTGTCGGCTCACCGTTGGGACAGATGTCATCCGCTCATTGGACCGAAGGCGCCTATGATACGGCGACACGTGGCACGGCCCAACAGAGGCCTATTCCTGTGAAAAGGCCGACCCGTTTGACTTGGTCAAAAGGTGGCGGGCCGGCCCACGGAAAGCCTGTTAACGGCCTGTTCGCATATAGCCCATTTACAGCCCGCTAACCCAGGGCCTGTTACGCCCTATCCGAATTAGGCCCAGTAGCGTCATCTGGGCCGTCCAATATGATTCAGCCCGTTTTAACTTCCGGCCCATGTGTGGCCCATGACTTCTTTCGGCCCATATGAGGACCTTTGTAACTCTTGGCCCATTAACGGCCCGTGGTGAAACTGGCCCGTAATGAACAGTGTATCACTTTATACCCATTAACGGCCCGTTATTCCATTGGGCCGTTTCCAGCCCAAGTTATCTTTCGGCCTTCTCAGGGCCCATTGATTCTTGGGCTCATTTGCAGCATTCGGTTACATACGTCCTGTTACTGTCATTTTCTGCTTGTGGGCCAAATTCAGCCCGTCGTTACAGTCGGCCCGTTTGCGGACCATTAATACGTTGGGCCGTTTTCATGTCAAAAAAACCCGTTGGGCTGTTTTCATAGAGTTATCAAATACGGCCTATTAACGGCCCGTTATGGTCCACGAATAGTACGGCCCATGATTGGCGAAATGATGATATGCCCCATAGAAGGCCCATGGATCCTACGGCCCGTATGAGGCCCATGGATAGTACGGCCCGTAGAAGGCCCATGGATCGTACGGCCCGTAGAAGGCCCATGGACCCTACGGCCCGTAGAAGGCCCATGGACCCTACGGCCCGTAGAAGGCCCATGGACCCTAAGGCCCGTATAGAAGGCCGATGGATCCTACGGCCGGACGAAGGCCCATGGATCATACGGCCTGCAGGAGGCCCATGGTTACAACAGTCCGTGTGTTGCCATGATTATTTTGGCCTAGTTACCAAAAATAGGCTATTGTGGCCACTAGAAAAAAACAGAAAAAGAACTGCAGTGACTACAAGCAAACAACTAAACAAGACAATAAGGAAATAAATAAGCAAGCAATTAACGCTAGCCTATTACCGCTATTACACATATTACATCCACTGGGCATCAAAGTTCGCCACCAGTGCAAATATAGGGAACAAAGCAGCACATTACATACACTGGCCGTCAAAATTGGCCACCAGTGCAAATAAACGCGGCAGCAAAACAAGAGCATAACTGAAACAACTTCAGAAGAGCTCAAGAAACGTTATCCTGGGTATCCACCATGCTGTCAATAAGCTTAGCAAGCTGATTAGCTTTGTCCTGTTTGGCGCTAAAATCCTCCAACGCTTGCTGTTGCACCAGAAAGTATGCATCTGAATGCTCTAGGGACTTCCGCAGTCCTTCCGCTTCTTGTCGCAGCACATCTGATCGATGTCTTTCAGCTTGTAGTTGAGACTCAAGAAACCGAACTGATTCAGACAGTGAGTTTGAATAGCTTGTGCAAGCGGTAGTGGCCAGTAACTCGAACACTAAACCAAGACAGGACTTTGGGGTTGTCTCGCTGTCTTCAAGATAGTCTTCCTTAGCTGTTTTATCAGCTTTGTTGGAGACCAACAAGGATGTGTCACTATCCTGAACCTTATCTGCATTACTTCCTTTACCATTGCTTAATAAGGCACTCTTCCCCAATATTCTGTCAGCATTCTAAAAGAAGAAACAAGCAGACACATAACAAGCTTAACATGTACTAGTATATGAAACTCATTTCGGTGAACCAGTTCATTAGTAAGGTGGACAGGATTAAACTACCAAGTCTTCTATTGCCAAGTACTAGTACATAATAAAAGCATCAAACAAACATATATCTATGTCCTATGGTCACTGCATTGTCTTGCCAAATCAAAATAGAGACACGGTTCAAATCATATCAGTTCAAGACAAAGCAGCAATGAAAGAATACAAAGCGTGGGAAACTACACGGCACAACAAGATTTCAGATGGGTACCACGGGTCTACATGTACAACAACACTATTGGCTCTGTTGTGATGCTAGTAATGTGCATGATATGAAAGTCAACTGTATACACAATTGAAATTGAAATCAACAGAGCTATTGATAAGAGCAAACATGTTAAAGAAACATGCGTGAACATACCTGCTGTGCCATTGGAGTTTCGATTGGATCCTTCATTTTAAAAATAAGTTTGTATGAGTAAATACAGTGATACAAGAGCAAAGCAATCATAGTTAAAAAAGGCGCGCCTAAGCGAGCGCTTAAGCGCGCCTAGGCTCTAGGCGTTGGCAAAACGTATTGCGCATAACCTGTGCATAACTGCGCATAAGCATGCGCTTTGGTCAGTACAGCGCAAGGCGGTGGCAAAACGCACAATTAACGCCTAGCGCTTTTTTGAACTATGATAGCAATGGAATCTTAAATTAGAACAGTTGTTCTTCAGGTTTAGGCACTTGTTCTACATGAACAGAGTACAGTAAGACGCAAGAATATAATACCTAAAAATAGAAAATGAGCTCATAGACCTTACCACATTCTTGGTTCGGGACCAGTACAGAACAAGGCGTTCCCAGTCATCGTCCAGTAAATGTGTCTCAGGAGAACGTAAGGGAATTTGATGAGTTTCTTTGCCGGTGAAGTACGTTTTCTTCAGGTAATTCCGATACTGCCACCAAGCATTCTTGAAGATAGCAGAGGTATTAGCACAGGTTACCTCATCCTGGGTTTCCAAATCGGTCCTTCTCTATAGAGAAAAATGGGAAAATTTGCTGTATTATAACCATCATGGAGGTAGGATGTATGGGACGAAGCAAAGTAATTGCCATGAATAACATTACTTACACATAACTCCTGGACAAACACCTGCAACTGGCATTTTCCTTCATCTTCAGTATAATATTTCCAAGATGGGAAGATACACACATACGATTTAACAACATCAAATGCGATAGATGCTAAACTACGACTAGCTGGTTGTGCTTCCTCCACAGGAATAGGCGTACTAACTGGTGGAGTTGGGGTTCGCTGTGATAGTACTGGCCCTTTGGGCACTGGAGCTGCCTTACTAACTGCTCTTGTTTGGGAGCTCTGTGGTGGAGATGGTGCTGTGTCAACAGGAACTGGGTTACTATCGGCTGGGGTTGGGGTTAGATTGGGTGAAGCTGGTTCTCTGTCCATCGCAGTAGGGGTACAATCTGCGGGAGTTTGGGTTATGTGTGGTAGGGCTGGTTCTTGTGCATGTACAACCGGGGTGCTATCTCCACCAAGAGGTAGCACTGTTTTATTTGAAGACCGTGTTTTTAGTCCGCTAGATACTGGCATCACCCGCTCCAATTCAAATGGCTGATAAACAGGAAACATAGTTGAATGTACACACATTGTATGAGAGATAGATGCAATAGATAGTGTGGAAAAAAGAGGGCATGAAATAGTTGACATGTATATTGTTTAACTAAAACGGATAGCATGACATAATTTCACATATATGATGTCTATCTAAACTGGATAGCATAGCATAACATAATTCAAAGATATGATGAATAACTAAACAGGATCGCATGACATAATTAACCTACATGTTATCTAAGTAATCAGGATCGCATCATTTAATTCACATATGTGATTTATATGCTAAACAGAGGGCATTCAATATGATGTCTGAACTAAGAACATGGTGTTGAATATTGTGTATATGATGTCTAAACTATGCAATGCAAGACACCGTATGCATGATATGAGCAGTATAACCGTGCCAAGTTAGAGCATACACCTCAGTGGGGGAATAGGACTGGTCATCTGTCCCTGAATCCATCTCTGAGGAGCTATCGGGACCCAACAAGAGATCTGCTTCGACAGGTAGCACTGTCTGCTCTGAAGGCCTTGTTTTCACTCCAGATTTTTCCATCTCCCACCCAAATGGCTGATTCACAGGAAGAGTAGTTTAATGTACAAACATTGTCGACAAATGGAAATGTAATGAAGAAAAGGATGGGCAAGATATCATTCAAATATATGATGCCTGGTTAAACAGGATGGCATCGCACATTTCACATATATTATGGCTGGCTAAAAGACATGAGACTGCATAATTCCCATATATGATATAGAAACTAAACAGGTGGCATTACAGAACATGTCTAAACTAAGCAAATGACATATATGATGTCAAAAGTAGGCACTGCAAGGCAACATATGCATGATATGACTAACATCATCATGCCAAGGTAGAGAAAACACCTTGGGGGGTAAATAGGAGTGGTCAGCGGCGTCTGAATCTGCCTTAGAACAGATATCTTCCTCTGGATTACAATCTGGAGAGGGGTGGGGAGGGTTTGCCATTGAGCCACCATGGAGCGATGTCTGCATGACATTGTATTGCCGCGCAAAACTCTTCTCTTTTTCTCTACATGTTCAGCATGACTGTGTACAATATCTGACATGCATACGAAAAAAATATGGTGAGATTATGTAAGGAGAGCATGCAGAAATTTAGAGTGATGGTAACAACCAGTGGATCGACGTTTTTCCGTTGAACCAAAATAGCCCTAATGGATCGACGTGAATGTATAGTAATAAGTGATGCAACAAGTGTACAACCTCTTTGCCGTAGCCGTGTCGACCTCAGCATCATTGGTTTGGTCGCTGAAGAAGTTGAGGCAGAGGTGGCTGTCGGAGGTGTGGAGGAAGATCTGAGGAATCTGTAGATGGCGTCCAGGGCACTGCTCTGTTGTGATGGATTGTTCTGTCGTTGGAGCAGCTCCGGTGAGCCGTAAGACGTCAAGGCTGAAGCAGCACAAGACAGACATCGTCAATCTCAAGTGGGATTCTAATAGCATCTCCAATAGATGATGTAAAATGGATGTAAAATTAACATCACCAAAAACCACCTGACTACAACAGATGAGGTAAAAACTGTTGACTCTGAACTTAACTGTCGAAACTGAAATTTACTGTGGAATCTGAATGCTACTGTCGAAACTGAACGCAATGGTAGCAGAGAGGCACTTGACATGTAGTTTAGGGAGGGCCTGCAGTTCATCTTCAACCTGCACCCCCCTGAGCCGCCAGCCACCACCGGCCGAACCGCCGGCCCCAGCGCCGCCTCGCCGCCCCGAAACAACTCGCCACCGCCGCCCCGGCCAGCCCTCTAGGCCCCCCGCCCCCACCCTGAACCCTAAGATAGATAGTGGGGTACCTCTCCGGCGAGCCCCCGTCCCCACTGCGGGTGGTTCTTCCTTAACTCCGGCGAGCCCCCCCAACCCCTGAAAATCGACTGACACAAAAGTCGATTTAGTTGACTGAAGTGTGGCTTAATTGGAGCAGAGCAGTAGCACGAGCGAGGGGGAGAGCAGCAGCAGCAGCTGGGCGAGCGAGCGATCGAGCGAAAGCCAGAGCAGTAGTAGCAGCGCGAGCGGGCGAGCGAGAGCCGAAGCAGCAGCAGCAGATCCGGCTGGTATGGACGCCGCCGCCGAAGGGGCCTCGCACTGGGGGAGAGCCGCCGTGGAGATGTCGCCCGCGGCACCGGCTTCAAGGTAGCCGCTCCATGGGGGTGCGGGATGGGGCACCGTCGGCGCCGGGAGGTCGAGTTAAGGAGAAGGTGCGATGCGATGAGTGTACAACCTCTTTGGTGGCGCCGAGTAGGCCTCGGCTTCGTCCGAGGAGTCGGTGAGGATGCTGCGGTTCTGATGGAGCAGGTTAAGGCGGCGATGTGGGGATGGAGCAACCACGATAGACGAGGCGATCGTCGGAGCAGCTCCTTGGAGGTGGAGGACGGGGCGGCTGAACCGGCGGGACGGCGAGATGGACGACGGATCCTCATCCGGGGAGGTGGACGAGGGACGTCGAGCTGTTGCGGTGGACGACGTCATCGGGGAAGAGGCTCCGGCTGGGCAGCGGTGACATGGCGGACGGAGGAGGGTGGGGTTTCGCGGCTGGAGCAGAGAGGTTATGGCGGCCTGGGATTTCGAATGGCGAAAAGGGGGCGATGGGAGGGGGTGAAGCATGACTTAGGGACACTCTTGTCCAAAATGTAGGGTGTGTTACAAAAGTACCCCCCACCGATTTGAACTAGCGGCCCTTTCGGCTCAGGGTTAGAAGGGGGATTTCGCGTGTCGGGATTTGGCAGCTGGAGGGAGTTTTCGCGCGCGTCGTAATTTCGGGATAGCAAGGCACGGGTTGTGAAGGCGCCAGTTTTGGGAGCACGATATCTGAATTTTCGGGATATAACAAGACGCGGGTTGAATTTTAGGGACAAGCCTAACGTGTAGTAATATTGTACTTGTACGTACCAAATCAATTCGCACTTCCCTCAACCAAAAAGAAAACGAAAAAATAAAACTATTCACACCACACAAAGAGAGAGTCTTGCCCTATTTTACTATACAAATGCTATTCAAAGCTACTCCCTCCTTCCATCTATATAGGGTCTAATGCTTTTTCAATGCTAACTTTGACCAAATATTAGAGCAATGATATATGACATGCAACTTACACAAAGCACACCGTTAAATTCGTTTGTGAAAGGTTCTTTCAATGATATAATTTTCACATTGTGCATGTCATGTACTATTAATCTTGTCAATAGTCAAAGGCGGTCTTAAAAATCTCATTACGCCCTATATAGATGGAAGGAGGGAGTATGAATCCATGTTATGTCCGATTAAATTTTTTCGCTTGCTGTATAATGCATGTAACCTACTCATACCAACATTTTAGTGCATTCCAAATGTCTATACTACCGCTGCAATTCGAACCAAATTTGAATTTGTTTCTCTATTTCAATAAGAATCACAATCATGATTGTTGCCAACTTCAACCATCATAGTTTCCTTGCTATCCGCCAGATATAAATCAGACGGCCTATAATGAGGATGGCAGGCACACCATCATCAACAACTCCGTTTTTTATAAGAGTAGAGATAAAATATATTAAATGTAGTATAACATGTTCATAACCACACCATGTGTATCACCGTTATATATATCCACACATGCGTCGGTTTGAAACACTATGATAAATTCTTCAAATATCCGAATGCGCTTTTTATAATGAAGTATATATGATCTCTATTCGTCTTTTACACCCACACAACCCTCTTATCTTTGTAGCTAGCGCTAAGTTTCTCTTGTGCATGCACACACCCGCATCCCTCTCACCCTCCCTCAGCATTCTCTAGCTCCATCGCGCAAATTCGTCTTTTCACTTTAGGTCGTTCACCGACGGTGTGTGTAGGCCCCCCAGCTCCTTCTTTACGGCACACATCGATCAATATGCCTCTCTAGCCAGGTGTGCCTAGCACAAACACAAGCTTCCCCTCTTCTCTTGTCACCATCCATGCCTCACTCCCACCACTCTTTTCATCGTTCTCGTACTCGCACACTCCTCCCCCTCGATATAGTATGCCTCTCGTACCACCTCCTACATGCATCCCTCTCTCTCTCTATCCTTCTCCTCGTGCCTCATTTGCTTCTAACACACACATGCATGTATACCGATCGATCTTCCAACATATACGTAGATCGACTTTAACTACCCCCCCATGGATCGACGTACCTCACAAGTTATGTCTCTCCTTTCTCTAACAAAGGGCGATTGATCTTCCTATGTAGTTACGTCTGCTTACCATAGCCACATCGTCCCCCCTCATCATTCGTGCATGCCTCCTGACCCGTCTCTCACACGCACGTGCACAGACAACAAGCAGCCATCTCCTCTCTTATTGATATTGCGGGCGTGCCCTCCGTTTTTCTAGCAAGCCTATCCCACCATTTGTTAGAAGCAACTCCACTACCACCCCTCCAACACTCTAGCTCTGTCTCTCTCCCAACCTTATTCCTCTCCTGCACATATGCATGGATGCCGATCGATCTCCCTTAATACATGAGGCAGATCAATCTCCTTAATACATGAGGTAGGCCTCTCTCCTCCTCCACACATATACCAGCCATTGTACCTCTATAGTTAATTGGGCCTCCCTCTTCGCCCACCACACACCGATAGTCGAGCGCTGCAGGTAGGTATCCATGCCACAGAGACAAACTGCACATGTCCCATCTCACGTTCCAGTAGGCCAGCCACTCTATATCTTTGACGTGGGCACGCACAAATTTGATGGCACTCTTTATCGATCACGCGCGCGCGCGCACACACACACACATCATCCCTCTCTTCGATTCTATGGACACCTCAAGCCGATGATACCTCCACTCTCTTCTTGTGGATCGCCCCCTCTATATATATGTTATATCCAGGACTCTATTTCACACACATTGCATATGTTACATTTTTTGATTGACCCCCCCAAAAACTCTCAAGAACCCACACACTATATCTCTCTAGGTTTGTATCTCTCTCACACAACCCCACGTAGGTGGTGTACGTATACAAGAAGAGAATAGGTGCACCGTGCACGTACTCACGCTTCGTGCCCAGCCACATCCGCGCGGGTACACGGTGGAGCTCATTTCTTTACGAAATGGCAGCCCACGTGCTAATTTGAACGCATGTAGCGGTTGTTTACCTAGGGAGGTCGTGTACCACGCGTGCACAAAACAAAGTTCGACTTGACGCGTTGCCGCATTATTTTTAAATAAAGTTATAGCGCTCAATGGCACGTACACAGAATATAAAACGATATTTATGGAGAAAAAGGTAGTCCGCTCACTATATACAATGGAGCCTGCCTGCTTGGTTTGTCGCTCTTCAGAGTATCTCACACAAGGCTGTGGTGGCCTCTCTCTCTCTCACAATCGGTCACTAATCCGGCCGCATCCTGTCCACCGGGGGAAAGGGAGTGCGGTGGCCTCTCTCTCTCACCGTTGGTCACTGATCCGGCCGCATCCCGTCCGCTGGGGGAAAGGGAGTGCGGTGGCCTCTCTCTCTCTCACCATTGGTCACTGATCCGGCCGCATCCCGTCCGCCTGGGGAAAGGGAGGAAGTGCATCGTTTCTCCGTTTGACGGCGCCGAGGCAGCACGTCCCGATCTGCGGTACACGCCGTTCTCTCTGACCATGCTCCAGCGCGGCAGGGCCTACGCCACCCGCTCGCAGATTCCGCCCGCCGCTGCTCACCTAGTTACATCCCGACGACCTCCAGGTATCCCCTCCGGCCTTGCTCCACTGCCCATCTTCCCACGTCGCTGCATGTGGATCTTCCATAGTTCTTTGCCCAAAACGTAGCTCGTCCGGCGTACTTTCCATATTGCATTCTCGTCCTCACACCGTTTTAGACAAACACAACCGTGTTGTTATCTTCCCTTAGGACAAGGAATATTCTTGTTTTTTGTCGTCGCATGTGTCATCAACTGTTATTGGCCAGTAGTTGTTTCCTTTCTACTCATTGCTATTGCGACCTTTTGGTGAACTGCACAAATCACTTTTTGCTTAAGAGTGTTTTGTGCAGTTGTACTAAAATGTCACACGGGCAACGTCTCCACATTTCAGTGCGACTGCATAAAGGGAGATTGGTTTTGCTCTATCCTCCTCATCCAACTCCGAGCCTAATCTTCTCCAACTAGTTAGTCTTAAGAGAGACTGCAAAGGTGACCGGCTTCTATTTGTGTGTTTATTGTTTCATCAACAGTCCTCTATTATGGTAATCACACTTAATATCTTTGGAACAGGGACGCTCAGCTCTATTTTAGTGGAACTACACAAAATGATCGGAATCTTGCATGCTCCAGACAGCTACTTTTTTTCCCAACATGCCTTGTTGATTAGACAGAGCTGGGGGGACGTTGCTGCCAATGAAAGTATGGATCAATTTTAATTTAACACCTTCTCGCAACTCTGTCTTCAGTTGTGATGTAATTATTAGCTCTGATCTGCTAATAATTGACATGCATTAGCAAGGAAGTTAGTTTTTTATTGTTTCCGAAAGAGCATCGATGGCAAGACACGCGAAACAAAAGCTGAAAGCTCACACCATTGTACAATTTCATGTCGCTGGAAAATTATTTGTATAGTACGTCAATTATGTAAACAAATGATGGAAGCTTGATAGCATTGCCAGAAGCCTCTTCATCATCCGGGTCCATGTGCCATGCACAAAATTATACTCCTTCGTTCCTAAATATTTGTCTTTTTACAAATTTCAAACGGGCATATTTTAGAGTGTAGATTCACTCATTTTGCTTCGTATGTGTACTCCCTCCGTTCCTAAATATTCTATTCTTCTTTCTAGAGATTTCAACAAGTGACTACATACGGAGCAAAATGAGTGAATCTACACTCTAAAATATGTCTTTATACATCCGTATGTGCCAGTCCATTTGAAATCTCTAAAAAGACAAATATTTGAGTAGTCACTCGTTGAAATCTCTAGAAAGACAAATACTCCAAAGTATATTTAAGAACCGAGGGGGTAGTGCACAACCGCATTGGAGACTCAGCCCGGTCGTTGCGCCGCATTAATAGTGAGTAATGAGCAGTCAAATCCAAAGCCCCACCTTTCCCACTGTAAGTTGCTCTGAAGAAGCAACCATCAATACGCTCTTCTTTGAATCCGCTCATACTACTCCATCCGTCACTTTTTATACAGCGCGCTTCAGAAAAAAGAAAAGAAAATCTGTGGGACCGAGGCGACTAGCAATCGGCCTAAAAATAGCATTGGTAGTTATAGCACGGCGTCTATTACTAGAGGGAATAATGCGTACACACATGCATGCAGTGCTTCCACCCCGGGTACACACATGCATGCACTTCCTCCACTCCGTAGTAGTACAGTACATGGAGAGAAAATTGTGGACTTGATTGCGATTACCACGCCCTAATTAATTGAGCATTAAACCAAACGCGTCTAAAGTCTCTCTGGTGGTGGAAATGCATTGAGAAAAATGCATCATAATGAAGCGCGCCCTGTAAACTGTGACGGAGGGAGGAGTAGTATGAAGGTGCAAAACCAAGTACGCGTATGGCCAGTCGGTCAACGCACCTCCTCTTGGCATATCACTGACATGTGGGACAGGAGTGTGAGCAAACCGATCTCAATTGACGACAAAGAGCCAACCCGCCGTTCCTTGAGAGAGACGAGGAGCGAGAACACACAGACGGGCTTGCAGAGAGGCCAAGATATATTCGAGCATGGTTGGTTGACCGATATCATTCATTACATGTTGGGCTGCTGTTTTCCGCCCTTCTCCGGAATAAACGTGTACTTTATCAGAGATAAAAAAATAAGAGTACACACGCTCCACCATGCGGTTCAAGTAGTAGTACTACTCGTACTACTGTGCTTGGCTCTTCGCCTCTTCGTGAAGTCGAACAATGATGGTACTCCGCATGTTGGGTACTACAGTGTATGCCTCTGACAATCTGACACCGAATGGACTGATGCATGTACATCGAGGGTAGGTTGCATTAGTCAAAAGGCGTAAGCGAGCTTCACCTTGTCCTGCAAGCTTCTCCTTGTTCTGCGAGTTGACGGGACACACCAAAAGTAGTGCTAGTCCATACTCCCTCCTTTCCGGTTAATATGGCTTAATCTTTTTTGCGGGTAAATGAGAGAGCTTTATTCATATATAAGCATTCTTAGGACGATCAGCCAAGACACTGGTCACTAGGAAGCGAGGTACCCCGCAAAAAAAGAAGTAAGAAGCGAGGTGTTTCATCAAGCTAGCTCTCGGCCACATTCAAAGTGCAGCAAGCACGGTTCGCACGAAGATGCGCCGCACGGTTCGCACGAAGATGCGCCGCAAGGTTTTCTGACCTGTTTACTTTGCGCTTGGCTATTCGCCTATTCGGGAAGTCGAACAATAATAGCACTAGTAGTATAGTGTATGCTTCTAGCAATCTGACACCGGATTAACTGTTGCACGTCCACCGCCTGAGCGAGGGAGAGCTTGCATTAGTCAAAAGTTTCTCCTTGTCCCGCGAGCCACCGCGCGCAAGCTTCTCCCGTCCTGCAACCTTCTCCTCGTTCGGCAAGTTGACGGGACACAGCAAAGTAATGCTAGTCCATACTGCCTCCTCTCCGGTTAATATTGTCTTAATTTCAAACGAGATAAATACACTGTCTGTCACTGTATATTTGTAAAAATACGGTCAGTGGACTTCATAATACGCTCACTGCGCTCAATATATATATTTTCCGGTGTTTATACGGTCACTAGCTCACCCTGACTGAGTATGTGTGTGCATGCACGTGTAGGTTGAGCACTTGAGCGTGACCGTGTGTGTTCCATGGAGTACTAGCACTACTGGAAGAGATTAACGAGTTGGGGGAGGACAGCTAGCTGTAGCACGAACTCCCAAGAACTTTTTACATGTATGTTGTAGCCGGCTATTGCGACCTTTGAACGCGGAGCAGCCGCGTGCACCCGGAAGCGGCGCGGGCGACGCTCTCTCGGCCGGCGCGCCGCTTCAATGCCGGCGCCAGTGAGAGGTCGCGTCCGCTCTGGCCGGTCATGAATGCGGCACTAACCGTTTCGGGCGGGAAGCACGCGCGGGTGATGAAGAGGGTTCGGGTTGGTCAGGACCGGCCGTGGCAGCGGTCCGGACGTGCGCAAACAAGAGATGATGTACGTTAATATTGCTGCGTATATAATTAACAACGTAAATAATGTGCCAGTTGGACAAATATGATTGGAGATGGAGATGGAAATGGAATTTTACGTAAACACGGATATGCATGTCTATGTCTATGTGTGTGTGCGCGACGACTCGCGACCTGGAAGCGGGGGCGTGTTTTTGATCGAGTTTTCTTTCTTGGTACGTTAGAAAAATTGTCTGCCAGTTTTCGTTTCTTTTTTCTGGGAACGCACGTATTCTATTTAAAACCACTGCTATGGAGAGATTTTTTTACTCCATTATAGCCTCTTGTTTGATAGAGTTTCTCGTGTCTCGCTCTCTCACCCTCTCCATATCAAAACAAGATGACAGTGTCCACTCTATCTCTCTCCTCACCGGTGGTCACAGATCCGGCCGAATCCCGTCCGCTGCGGGAGGTGAGGAGGTGCAGCGTTGACGTTGTCGCCGTCGGCGACGGAGGAAGCCGATGCGCATCGTCCTCTCGGAGCCGGCGCTGGCGCGGACAAAGATCCTCCGCGCCCTTGTTCGCTGCCGTCGTGTGGGCAGATCCTGCCCGCCTGCCTAAACGACATCTCGCCCACCTGAGGTATAACTTCTTGTACTAGTCCAGCTCCCCAGGTCGCTGCGTGCGGGTTTTCTTCTATGCGACTACTCCCCAGCTCCCCATGCATAGTAGCTAGGGTTCGTCGGCTGGTCCAACATCACCTACTAGTACTATTATAGAGGAAATGCCACTCGAAAAGTTGTCCTGATTTATGCCTCGATGGAGGTATACATGTTGTTTCGACAAAAAGTACATGGTGGTTGTGCGGTCATTGTCCATATGGTGGTAGTACTATCACTAGTTAAATGAAGAAATGCTTTTTTCTCTCGGGTATCCTGGTTTAGTTCCCATCAAGATAATTATGATGCTTCTGTTTGTTGGTGTACTTTTCATTAATTCTTATTGACAATTGAGATGTCGTTGCTAACCCTTTTTTTTATATTTTTGGAAACAGCGATGCGTGTCTCCATACCCGGGCATGTCTTCCTCAATTTTAGTGGAACTGCACAAAATTGGATGGCCATTGTTGTTCCGCCTCACTGTCCTCTGCCATGTGGTTCTTCCTTCCTTGAGCTTGATTACGGAGAAGAAACATACCACAGTGAGGATTTGTCGAACTTCATAGGTGCCTCACCCAAACTTGATTCCAAATGGATGATGCATCACCACGATGACCTATCGATGCTCATGGTTGCGCCTCATGGTTGCGTCGGCTGGTGAAGCTGATCGATTTTCAATGAAAAACAACCTGTCTTCCATCAGTGCTCTTTGCTTGTTATGCACAAAGATGACATCCTTCGTCAGTTCACCTCGGTTGCGTTGGAGACGCAGTCGTCTTTCACGTTGGTGCAATTTTATCACACAATTGGCTATGAACCAAATGTTTCCTCGAAGAAGGATCGACGTTGGTACTAAGAGCATAAGTTTTGTATTGATTTCTAAGCCTTCTCACAACTTTGTCTCCAGCTCCCCTGTAATTTTATTTGTCCAGCTATTAACTTTGATTTAAAAAATGGTGTGGACTAAAAACCCGGATGGACGTAGTAGCCCTCCATTTTTATTTACTCCGCATATTAGATTTGACTGAAGTCAAACTTTGTAATACTCTCAAACCTTTCTGATAATTGAAATTAAAATTCTTTATTTGTACACACTCTCACACGTTTTCGATAATTTGGCGCATGTGTGGTTGTTCACTTAAGGGAGGGTAGTGTACCACACGTGAAGAACAGGAAGTGCGACCAGGATCGTTAGTTCATCGAAAGTAGTACTAGTTTTCTTCACTGTACATTAAATAAAGAGTTTCATTTCGTACTTACACAATTTAAAACGATTGTTATGAAGAGAATAAGAAAACCACTCCACTATATATTAGTCATATACACGAGAGTACTATATGGACGCAGCTTCATTGACTTAGTGCACCTGCCTTTGGATTTATGAAAGGTGGGCCCAAAATGTGGCTGGCTCACCTGTCATACAGCCAAAAGCAGGTGCAGTGAAGGCACCGGAGCTCAGTCCATACTACAGCAGTATGTATATAAGCGGGAGCCTCAGCG